>NW_028186392.1:1104279-1143131 GCF_003343005.1 Rhea americana
GATGTTGAAGTGTACCCAGATTTGAAAAGGAAAATCAGAAACAGAGAGTATTTTGCTTTAGGGTTAAAATAATACTAAATCATATTAAAATAATACTAAATTGAGAATTTATAAGGTAAAAAGACTTGATACAAAAAAGGAATAAAAGGCAAAGAGGAAAGCTAATGCCTCAATAATAAAACATGTTATAGGAATTCTGAAAATAAAACTTCTGTGTTTGCAGACCTGGTAGGTTTTTTTGAAACGTATGMTATAAGGAAAATCTAAGCCTTTTAAACTAAAACTATATTAGATCTGACAGTGCAAAATGATTTAGACTAGCTAGGCATAATTATTTTTACAAAATTTGGTTTATGTAAAATTTTACAGAATGTAGAATGCTACAACTTACTCTTACAACTTCATATACATTTCTTTCACTGAAGGTAGTTAGCAGTCCACTTTAAGAACTATCACCCAAAAGTACAAAATAAGTATGCATATTTTCCAAGGTAGSTGAAAATGGAACAGAGTCTTTAAAGAAAAGACTCTTGAACAGTTTCTTCATTTTAAAATGGAAATCATTTCTATTCTGGTAGCAGTAACACCCTTCTTTCATCAAGTGCCTGCTCTGCTAAAGGGCAGGAAAAGGCTGAACAAATAAAAAGTAGGAATATACATCAAGGACATTTCTAGATTTAAAATGTAAAGCATGTTTGCACTGTGGAAGAAAATAACAAGAAAAAATAGCAATGTTCGGCACTGCGGGATCTAGCACTCCAGCACCTTAGGATCTCTAGCTATGTGGAGGGGCTAGGAGAGGCAGTCTATGGGGCAGTACAGTCAAATATTGAAATGGCAGATGAAAAGGTTTCAAAAGGTATCCCAAGGGCTGTCTGGATTTAGGCTGGTTTAATATACTGTAATTTGTACAGCCAGGCCAGGAATTCTGAAGCCAAAGCAGTAACTTCCTATGACCCAATGCGTAAAACACACTTTACAGGTGTACAAAATGCTATAAAGCTGTCCAAGAAGGGTAGTGTAATGCTGGGACAGGTTACCTGGAGAGGTGGAGGAATCMGTCCTGTTCCAAGGAGCTGGTTGGACTAGAGGAATCCAGAGGTTCTTTACAGCCAACACTTGAATGACGCAGACTACCACAGGTAGTGGGCAAAGAGTCTGATGAAATTTTTCACAGACTGAGCAAGATTTCTGCATCTCATATTTGCAACTTTGAACAATTTGCACTCAGTGTAATTCAAGTGCATCTGTACCGGAAGCTATGTGGAAAGATCACAGGGTCATTTTACCTCTCGTGACTATTACCTCTCATGGTGTTTGCACTGAGCAAATTTACTCTCCACATGTTGCACCGAGAATTTTTATTATGCTTTGAGAAATTGGTCCAGATACAGCTTTTCCACTGAGATAAACACTGCTTGTGGAATTAATGGCTGATATTCAGGTAAACTGCGGTTACCTGTGGACATAGCAAGACATTTTCAACTTTGACAGATTCAGGGGCTCCATCCACATACTAGATTTTTATTTTTCTCTTTAAAAAAGTATATAAAAAATTTGATCCTGTATAAAAACCCTGGAAATGTATTAACAGTTACACAAAAACCTCACATCCGCTTCAATAAAGGCATTTGCATCCTTTTAATMACATTTTAATCATTGCCAGGCTAAAGGAGTTCACTGGTCTACACAAAGCTAATCTACCATTCTTACAACAGTCTATGTCTTAATATCACACATTAAATCTGCACTAAACTTTAAAGTTTTTGTTTCACAATATTTGCCCAAAGCAATATAAGCTTAGTAAAAAATTGTATACAGAACATCTCCCTGCCAGGAATGTGAARACTGCACAGGTGCTAAAGTCTCTTAAAAATGTATTAGTGCAGTTCAGAGAAAATTATAATGAAAATAATTGAACCTGCCTTGAGTATGAGATATTTCTTTCCAACTTATGTCATATTGGCGCCTATATTCTGATGAGCTAGTGGAGTGCTCTCCATTTCAGTGTATCTGATCAGGTGAGAGTAGGGCTGTGAAATTCATTAAAATACACTTTAAAGGTCCTGCTTTTTTGTTGGAAGAAGGGTTACTTTAAAACAGTTTCAGTCTGAGACAAAAAGATCAGAACTGTTAGACAAAAATATTGTGGCCAGAATCATCTTTTCCATTGTTAGGAACAGAAAAAAAAAAAAAAAAAGCCAGAATCATCTTTTCCATTGTTAGGAACAAAAAAAAAAAAAAAAAAAAAAAAAAAAAAAAAGATCAGCTGTGAATTAGGCTAAACCATTGGGCCAAGTCCAATGACTATAATGTTAAGAGAAAGAAAGAGAGTTTGTAGTCTGACTCATAGCAAAAGTACTTATGTGTGGGACTTCATGCAAGAAAAAAAATCTAATTTATGCAAAAGATTTAGTAAAAACAGGAAATTACTTCTCATGGAAAATTCTGATATTTCAAACATCTTTTTTCAGCTGGAAAATGTTGAAAAGTCAGAAGAGTAAACACACAAAAAAAAAAAGTAAAGTTAACAAACGTTTGAGCCGTGAAACTGTCACAGCGTGGCGTACTCCGGCGCTGGGGCGAGCTCAGCCGAGCTGGGTTGGCAGCTGTAGCTCAGCCCTCGCTGCAGTTCGTGTACGTGCCCCATCGTCCTCCAAATACGGGATTATTTTTCTGGATTGCAGACACAATGGGGTGCTGCAGCCCTGGAGCATCTAGTGACTGTTAAGATGGTTCAGTCAGAAGGCAAAGTATGGTGTGAAGGAAAATGTATTTTAATCAACAAACTGAGGCTATAGAAAGGAACAGCAGGGAAGAAAAAGGGAATAAAATCTATCAAGCCCCAGAGCATCTGAGRAGCACGTTAATGTTAAACTGAACACAAGGGAGGTGTTTCAGGCGAGTTCAGCAAACAACACTGCTTTGGCACAGCTCCACCAACACCTCAGTGCTTCAGTTCTTCAAATGCAAGRCTGAATGACTCCCTCAAAAATTCTCAAATTTATATTATAATTCTTGACAAMGTTTGGTATACACTGGTCTGAAACAAGGTATATAAACACAAAAAATATTTCCTAGACAGGACGTATTTTACATATAAGGCAGGCTGAAAGAAAGGGTCAAGTTTAAAGGTGAGAGTCCACGAGGCCTTCATTTGTAAGTGTTGGTGTTTAACACGTGAGGACAGGTTTCTATATACACTTCTAGCACATATCCAGGTGAACACAGCTGTGTGTGTAAAATCCATTTTTACTAATTATTTTTCTCTGTGTTGGTTATAACAGATTGACACACAAATGAAAAAACCTCTGCTCATATTGTACCCAAAATTGTGGGCAGTTATGATGATATACAAATAGGAAAAGCCTGGATTTTCTCTTAAAAATAGATGACCTTTCTCAGCCTAATTCAAAAGTGTAGTTCAGTCAGAMAAAAAAAAAAGATTTTTTTCTTAACTATTTCTCACTGTAAGTTTCCCCAAACCATCTCTCAAATATATCCTATACCAGAATTGTTTTAATAATTCAGATGAGGTATCCAGCAAACTAAAGAAATGTTCAATGGTTGTTCTGAAACAAATAAATACACTTATTCACTGTAGATTCTTCCTGATTATACTGAATTTAACTATTTCAGTTATTGCAAGATTGGAAATTATGTGCCACAAATATTAATTCATGGAAAATGTATTCATTTTGCAATATATGAAATACATTTCTTGTATCGAAGGTTAAATTTTAAGGCAATCCAAACATCCATGAAAATATTGAAAAATTTTCAAGAAAAGTCATTTTCCTGTGGTATTAAATTCCTGTTTCAAGTGTCTTAAAATATTTCATCATTGTGAAATGCTTCAGTATCACAGTATTTCCTTTTCTTTTACAGAAAATGTAAAATGTAATAAATATGATTTATAATTATTGGTGAGATAGGTGATTTGAAAAGTTTAATAGCTTCAAAGTGGTTGTCTTATTTAAGTCAATGGGTTTATTCCTAATTATTATTCATGCATTACAGTCCAAGGGCTAATTATTTTTCTGTAATTGCTGCAGGGAATAACCCAAACTGGCTGGCTGAGTCACTAAGATAGTGACTCCAAAAAATATTTTACTAGAGTTATAGCCATCAACCATTTCCTTCGTATATTAATTCAAAATGAATTTTCAGCTGATTAATTCACTTTTTTCCTCCCTTAGACATCAGAAATAGACAGGTGAACAGACATATGCATATTCCACGCAAGAAAAGGACCTTCAGTACCATTGCCCGCCGTTCAGCAGAGCCTTACAATGCATTTACTAAAGTGAAGATGGCAGTGCTCAGGAAAGATACAGTTATTTCTATTCCTTCTTTTAAAATAATGGCCTCTTTAAAAGATTAGAAAGGATCACAGATCCGAAGTAACAGGTACTGTTGTTTGTGATTGCAAAAAAAAAAAAAAAATAAAAATACGAATAATCAAAAACATAATGAGCATACTGATATGGAGATGAAAATCAAACATTCAGGTACAGTGATGACAGATTGAGATGAATGACTGATTACAGCTAGTGAGTGATGGTCTATGCAATTTAGTCAGCATGAAGTTCATTGCTCTTCTGCAAGGTTTCATAATTCTCTACATGCCAGCTCTCACCTGACGGATGTGTGTGTATGGAATAGTGAAGCTGGCCCAGTATTTTATGCTAGAATAAAGCTTTTATGGCCAAGAGTCTTGGAAATTTATAAGTATTTTCATAAGCTGTGAAGAGGATCCATCTATGAATGCAACAACAACAAAAAACCACACTAAACCATTATTCCCACACCCCGGACATACAYGATCAAAATGGACCTGGGAGTGCAWGAACATTTCTCTTGCCAGCAGAGCGGGAGCAGACATAAGCTGCAGCCATCCTCAAGACTCCAGTCACAGTAATCTTAACTCTTAATAAACTGAACTTGTTGAAACTACTGGAGTTGGTTTGGTCCAGACTCAAACTCCTGGAGGTAAGCCTGGAATCCAGAAATATGTACAGTTATCCACAGGCACAGACCAGTTAYATGACCTGAGTCAAAAAATGACCGTTCCTTAGTTTTCTTCCCTGTGTGTTATGCTAGCTGATCTTCTGATAGCCCCAAACTCTGGAGTTCTGTGATCACTCAGAATCTTGTCTTTCACAGTTTTTTGAAATTAGGTTCCTTGATATGAAAAGTGCTAAGAGTGTGTTTCAAATAGGAACTTTAGAGGGTTAAAAAGCAGACCAAAAACTGTACATTTAAAAAATCTCATTATTTTCATACTTCTTTTTGTTCTGCTGTTTGAGTGCTTGGGTTTGATAAAAACTACTCAAATCACATTCAAAGACAATATTAAGTTTCTAACAGAAGAAAATTCCGTATAGAGGTAAAGCTGGAATGATCCGAGTGAATGACATTTTATTAATAATTAAGGCAGTGCATATAAGAAAAAGGAAAACAAAAAAAWTCCTAAGCTCTTCGTTATCAACTTTCTTGTCACTTGTAGCAAATCATTTAACTCCTTTGCAAAGGCTTTGTGATGCATGAATATTTACCTACTTCCATTATGAGAATTAATATCATTTTAAAATACAAAGAATCAGGAAACTAATTGTTGTTATACCAAGTTGTATGTTATATCAACCAAGTACGGGAGTAATGACAGTTGTTTTTCCAGTATAATTTCTACTATCGCCTATTACAYGTTTATGCTGGATCCAAAAGCAGCAGAAACATTTCTGGCTCATTGAAATATAGTGTTAGATAAAGAACTAGATATGCACATACCTAAAAATAGTCATTCCACTGAAAATAGGGTACCCTGAATACATGTACTAGTGACACAAATATCTATTCTTAAGGATATGTTTAACTCCATATATYCAGAATTTCCGGCAGAATTGCTTAGGACATCAAGAAAGCTAATGAAGTATGCCTCAGGTTTCTTAAGATCAGCTTGGGAACAGGTTTCTAGCTCTAAAAATTTCCCGAGCCATAAAATTGAAGAGAATCCCACTAAGAACAGAATTTAGGAGCTCAAGATCAAGAACATACCCTTAAGTTTGCATCTGAGGCTCTAGGCAGGGAAGAACAGAAGTTCATCCCAACCAGCCAACTTCTGCATAGGGCCAGAAGTGCACTGTCTCGACATGAACTTCTCTCACAGCTACATCCAGTGGAGGTCCCTCAGCCACCTTGTCCTATGTATAAAACCCCAGAAGGGCTCAATAAGGAAGGCATATGTACACTCATGCTCTTTCTTTCTCACTCACCCCATACAGCTCTAGTCAATTCAATTGCAGAAGGAGGATTGTGTGAACTGTTCTTTCCCCTAATACCTCACTGGTATAAGGAAATGTGAAATACTCTGATCTCTGCTCTCCTCAGCCTAAGAGAGTCCAAACCTTCACATCTAGCTCTGGCATTGACCGCGTGTCCGTTGAAGTCTAGTCAGTTTAAGGAAAGAAAATGAAGCCCTCAAAGACATTTGGTTTGTACATTCCTGTCTTCCGTACCTTACTCACATGTTCCTATGCCCAAGCTATTCTGCTAAAGGGAAGGAAAATTCAATAACAATATCTCTTCCTCTCTGCAGCCAAAAGAAATCARTGGCTTCTGTGTTGCTTTTCAGCAGAATAGCCTCCTTCACGTCTGTACTCTAGATTCAGGTRACACCAAGCTGCTTGTGCAGAACAGGAAGAGAGTGCAAACCACTGCACAAGGTGGCAGACCTTACTAGCATAGAMGCAACACTGGGCAAACACAGTTAAATGGTCAGCAAGCTCAGCGCAGGTAGATACATGAGTTTATGTCAATACTACTAGTGAGAACTCTAATAATTGGTACATATATGTCCTCCAGCATCTGTGAAGAGGGATAATGACTTCTCTGCAACCCAAACCAAGGTGTCTAAGCCCTGAGCAAAAGGAACTGAAGATACAATCCYGTTCTCAGTATTTCATACTGGCTCCACTCAGCTGCTATGTAACTCATTTGGCACCCAAATCTCCCCATTCATTGTCATGAAAACTAATTCAGGATATAAATCCATCMCTGGGAGCCAGATATCTAAGTCCCTCTAAAGGCTCTGACTAAGTGTGTGGTAAACCAAGAGAGGAAAGCTTTATATTGCAAAGTACATGAAAGTACTATGGCGAATGAATTCTTGTTTCCAGAAGTCCTGTGGATTACAAAAGTAACAAGAAATGAAGAAAAATCTGAAATGAAAATTGAAGTATTTTATTAAAATAAAGATTTAAATAAGYGAAGAATAATCTTTGCAGTCCTGATTTTAAAGCTCCTCCCAAAGTAAATGTATACCCTTATCTTCTGTATAAGCRCAGGTCATTTATATATATTTTTAGTTTAGTTCTGATAACTCCTACATAGATAGAATATTATAAATATTACTGTGGTTGGACTAATAAAAGGTTATAGCTGAATTTCTGGTAGACAGGAAGGAAATTTTTTTCAAGATGATTACACAAATTATACCTGACAGCTTTGACTATCTAAGGGAGGCAGTAGCCTGACTCTTGGCCTTCTCCTAATCTCCTCGCTGTATCCAAGGCAGCTGAGTTTCAACAGCTCATATGGTTCTCACAGAATGAATGTCTCTAGCAACAAAAAACATCTTCACTATTTTCTGTTTCACGTAGAGACAGATCTAAAAGGCATTTTTCATATTTGATAAGAACTTGAAGTGAGGTAGCTTGGTACATACTAATTCAAAACAGCTGACAGCCGGTAAAGACCCTATGTCGTAATCTAATATCAGTAAAACCTGTGGAAATGAGAGCCAATGTACTGAAATCAATGGAATTAGAGTTGTAGGAACAGTCAGGAGCCTAAACACAGTCTAGCCTCTATTTGGTGTCCGCTAACCAAAAATAATCTTATTTTTACAGATGGCAGAAAAGCATGCTGTGTCTCAGGTAAATACCTGTTTCACCAGAGAACAAATGAGGGGAACAATGTAGAATGTAACAGCAAGGGATTTAAAAAATGGAAAAGTAGGAAAAGGAGCCTAACACTATCTCAGGTGAGTGGAATGATCAGTCTGGTAGTCACATTTTTATCASACATTAGTCAAGCTGTTGCACATGGAAAAAGCTTTTTTTCTGAGACGKGGAAACTTGCTGAGGTAAATGTCTCAAGCACCTGACGATTCACAGTGCCCAGCTTGCATATCTTCCTCATATTCCGTGTAATCAGTTAAAATACTAATACCAGCGCTATGCAGGGAAAACAGATTTTAACACTGTGCTGCACTGGTAAATGTTGCAGTGCTACCTTCATGAATAATATTCCCAGAAACTACATCTTTCTCACTTTGCACCCAAGTGACCAAAATTTTAAAGTAATCATTATTTTAAATTATTTGTAATGAGAATGCTTTCTGAATGAGGACAAAAAAATGAAAGGAAGGCTTACAATTAGGCCCAGTAAGAGCACAGCAAATACACYTTTCTGCTCTTTGTATTTTCACAGGGAGAACTTTATCACTCCCATTGCCCCAATCCAAATGCAAATGAAGCACCTCATTTGTTTAAATTAGCCAGAGAAATAGATACCAGGAACCAAATGCTTCTCCCACTTAAGTCAAAATTCTGAGATCAGGGCTATGGTGCATATCTGATAGCACAGCAAGATCCAAAWGTATTATGTTAAAACAGTGCAGCTTTAAAATGTTGGGAAGACCTTGATCTTGATTCAGTGCTACAAGCTTTCTGGAGAAACACTAAATRGAGGAAGGATGTTGAAAAAACTTTCTTCCTTCCTCTACCTTCCAACCAAAAATAGATTCACAAGTAAAAAGTAAAGAAATCTTGGTTTTGTTCCTGGCACAGTTTTTCCTCCTTAGAGCAGATCTTCAGCTGGATGCTAGCTGAACACTATTCTTCACCCACCAGAGAACAACAGAAAGCATACTTTCTTTTTAATGTTSTTTTTAACAAAAAAGTAAAGGAGTGATATTTCTGGGTTGATTTTTTCAAATGTTGTCAATTAGAAGGCCTCCTAATTCCTGCAAAGGAGTTTGATTAAGGTCTATTAATGGAAACTGAATATCCAGTTTGGGTATTACTGTATCAAAACTAAAAAGTCTGACAATGAAAATCTGTTAATACCAAATTAAGGATCATGCTCTATTGTCTTACTTGCACTAAGTAGTCAGTTTCAAATACTCAARTTCCTTTTGCTCTTCTTTGAATTCTTACCACCTTGTCTATATCTTTATTAAAATATGCTATCCAAAACCATACAAAAAAACTTCAGCTGAGGCCTTGGCACAAGAGAACAGAATGCCTCCTTTGTTTTTCCATAGCACTACTTTTATTACCGACTGAAGCAAGATTTTTCCTATTTGTATTATTCAGTTTGTGAATCAYTGTAAAATCCAAATCTCACTTTTCTTGGCTAAATCACTCTTGGCCCATACTTTTCTCCCCTCAATACATCTCCTACATGGATGCTGTGAGGTATATGGTGTGAGACTGACGTAGCACTCTCACCACTTGAAGTTTCCCTACGATTAAAAGAAATGATAGCTAAAATTCATCATCTGTAGACCATCAGAGTACCAAAAAMTGCAACAAGCAGAGGGCCAAGACCTAGCTTCATTGTGTTTCACCAGCAAGTAACTTGTATGTAGAGAGCAATAAGATTTGCCTAGTTTGACTGAAGAAATGACACAATCTTTTATTACTGATCATACACGTGGCACATAGGTTTAAACTTCATAGGTCCTTTTTTTTTTTTTTTTTTTTTTTTTTTTGCCTATTTCCAATATTTTAACCTTCTAGAACTCTTCTCCTTAGAAAGCAAAACAGAAAACTAGCCCCCAAATGCTTTACTTAGTACTAGAAAGAACTGTAGAAATAACCATACTGACAGATACAGAGCTAATATCTCATCATCTGGATTTGCTGGGCAATAATGTATGAGCTTGCTGAGCAGGAGTCATTGCAATGCAATTTTATTATATATTTATAGTATCTAAATATTTCAGAGTCTATCCATGAAGGTGATAGAAAGACTTTCCAGAGGAAAATGCAGAAGCACACTTTCTTTGGGGGAAAAAAATCCCTTTCAGGCTGTAAGCTCAACAATCAAGCAGTTTTTCCAGGTAAGGAGGCTAAACACTAAGAGCACACACCTTTAAGAAGTGCTTCAGTCCTTGTACAGGTGCATTGCCTGTGGCTGCCCAGGAAACAGTGAYGAGTCTCATGGTGAGACAAGCCAACACTGAGAGGTTGTCAAGAAGCTGTTCCCACCTTGGGCCTCCACTAGTCCACTCCACTTGATCAATATGAGAAAAGCTAGTTACAAAGCTAGCATGCTTCGTTGAGACCCACACGGGAGTCCTGTAAAGGGGTTCTCTTCTGGACATGCTGGGCTCTGTTTTAATGAGGCTCTTGGTACATTTGATTGGCATTTGAATTTGATTTCAGTGATGTTGTCATYATCCAAGAGAAAACAAAACTGAAGGGTGAAGGTCAATGTTTTTGTAGCAATAACTGCCACGAGCTCTGGGGAAGAGGGAGGATTTCCTGAATCCAGCCTTGGAGCAGGCAAAAGGCAGAGGGGTGGGCTGCCAGGAGGCAGGGAGGCAGCTTGTCCCCATCACTCTTGCTGCACTGTTTTGAGATCGGCTATCATTGGTGGCCTAAATAATCTGAAAACGTTTCTTCATGACTGCTTACTGTCAGACTGACTCTTTTTGTTATTATTATTTTTGGATTTGTTTTTCTGTCATCAATATTTGACCAATTTGGGCACAGTGGGCTTTCTTTGTATTGTCTCCCCTACAGCTGCAGTCCTTTCTTTGTGCGGTTTGCACGCTGCAGGTCACAGAATGGGTTTATAAAAGCAAGGAAAATAATGATAATAAAAAAACCCTAGAAGAATAAAGACTCCCCAGAGCTTYCAGTAACCCACAGGTAAACTGGAGAGGTRTATTTAATAGATCTTCTTTCTCCTTTTCCTCTTTCTGATCCAACATCCTCACCTAGAAGAAGGTCAGGCACTTTTAATGTATCTGTTATTTTTYCTTCAGACTTACTAGTATTCAGTCTCTAATGAGGTTAAGGAAGAAGTAAGAAATTAAAGGAGATAAGAATAGGTGATATGATAGTTCAAATTCACCTTACTGAGCCCTTGGTCACAGGTGATTGCTTCATGCCTCCACCAAACATTTTTCCTGACAGGAACACATATCTCACTATTAGGTAGCTCATTTATGAAAARTATGCACACTTCTTTTTTTCTCACAGATTACATACATAGTCTAAATTATTCRTGCTCTTTTAATTGTGTCTTTAGTACTTAGCAGCATAAAGAAAACTAGCTCAGTTTTCTTCYTCCAGTCAATTTTATCGCTGGTCTTGTTTCCTCTCCTGTTTAAATTAACACATAATGGGTTTTAGGCTAAAGGTAAGTACACCTAGAATCAAAATGATGAAATATAAAGAAACAAAAAGAAAAAGAAGAAAAGAGGATGAYTGATATTGATATGCCAGTTGAGAAAAAGAGCAGAAGAAATTCACCTGAGCAGAAAAGCTGTAATGACCTATGAAAGTGTAGCCAGGTACTGCTCTATCAGGTAGCATATTTTCAACAGTATACAAGTACCTAAGAGTGTCAGGCTCATATATAAGATATATTGTTTTCCCATTGCACCATCATACATGGGTGCAATAGTTAATAATAATACTAAAGCTTAAAGAAAAAAAGAAAGTTTTGAAATTTAAAGAATCAATCTGAAACAGAATCAGAGAAATCAAACAGGCTAACAGGGGACTAAAAGCAGGATTAAATACGAAACGTCCAAGAACCTTCTATCCATTGATAAATGCCTCTTCTCCAGTAGAACAGCAAAACCTTCAAACCAATCAGACAAACAATATTTTTGAAAACAGTTTTTAATACAAAGCATTTTAGATCCTATCTCTTTCAGCAAGTAATGTGCAGCAAGCAATAATTAGCATACTTGAGGGAATCCCTCTGTGGAAAACTTGCATAATTCATAAAACCAGGATGAATGTTCTCATCTAATCTTTTGCACTGTCTGGCCCTGTCCTGTTCGAKTCTTCAATTTGCCCCAAATAGGTTCACTTTTAAAAATGTCATTTCTACTTTTTCCATTTCTGTTCCATTTTTAATCTTTTTTTCTGGATTGTGCTGAAATTCAGAGAACAAATATCTTTAATAAAAGATTACTCACACACTGGCATTTATTTCCTATTGAATACTTCTGTTGCCACATTAGACACAAATAATTTGGGCAGCTCCTTCACTACAAGTTTAAAGCAGCCAATGATCTTTAAAACAAGACCAAAATACCTTCCACCTCTCCCCCCAAGTCACTCTTCCCCACTGAAAATGAATCATCCAAACAARATTCATATGTCAAAGTTCAAACACTTAAAGATTAAAGGAGAATAACTATTTCTTGTCTAAGTAGATAGAAACAATTCTCCATTTACAGTTTCAGTCAAGACTTCTCAAGATTTAAATTTTCACAGTCTTGAGAAACATAGATTGCATTATATCTATACGTGTTTATATTGAGTCAAAATTCAGAGCGAAAATTTCCATACTTTAATTGTTATGTAGTTAACTTTAAAGAAATATATACATGCAACATACAACCTTACTTGCTAGAAATTAGAGGACTTGAGCAGTTCCTTGCCTCTACAAGTAGCACTAAACAAAAGCTCAGTAGTTAAACTGAAAAGGACACAATGAATGGCTTATAGATCTATGTGTATATGTATACACACACACACACATATATATGTATGCAAGAAAGAGAACTTACCTATGTCCCAGGTAAGGGGATTATTCTGCTCCATCTCCCTTTTCCCAATGACATACCAAATGCAGGCCATCCAGTGAGCAAGCAAGGCAAACATGGACATAAGAAGCGTAAGAACAATTGTGCTGTGCTGAGAGTAACGATCCAACTTCTGGAGGAGACGCAAGAGGCGTAACAACCGGACAGTCTTTAGGAGGTGGACAAGAGAAACCTGGGAGAACATAGAGAAAAATCAAGTAGTCAGCATTTGAATTCTATTACACAGTTCTTGTGCTTCAATGAAAGGAAACTCCATCTTCTAAAACTCCACAAATTTTTGCCTTCACTTAGTTACTTAGCTGCGTATTATGGTYAGTCTAAATCTTAAGACAGCAGAAAATGGCAAAGCTGATATAGTTAAAAAAAAAGTGTTTATTTCTGCTGTATTCGGTACATAGGTATACATATATATATATACACATACATGTTTAGTGTTTCTGATTTTAACCAAAAACATCTGGAATACTGGGAAATCTTTCCTTTTGCCTTTTTTTGATCCAAAGTCTCTTATTTTGGATTTAACTTAAAATTTTGTGTTTTTGCACAAATAGCTACTTCTCCACTCTAGAATAAAAAACTTAATTGTCAAACTCACCAAGGTTCATTTGATTCCAGTACGAAACCACAAAATAACTATTCTCAGACACACAATTTTTATCATCGTTTTCAGTTTCTGCTAACAGCCAAATAGTAGGCACAACACAATTTAAGTACCTATGAGATGACACCAGCTGGATAATTAAGCTTAGAAAAGCAATAACATGGTGCTGACATTTTGAAGAATAAGGAAGCAGAGAGATCACTGCAGAACTCAGATTTGTTCTTCAGATTTAAACCTGTGTTCAGGGAACTGGATATGTTTTACTGCTGCAGACTAAGTTGAAGTCCAAAAGGGCTTTTATTAAGTCTCCTGAAGAGATCCTTATGTAAAAGAAAGTGTTGATTTTCAAGTGTATGTTGCTAAAACAGCGCCTGTTCTGCTTAGCAAACTACCTGTGTATCAGCTTAGGAGGTCTGTGGGCACTGACTCCGCAGAGAAGATGCAGTGTTATTCAGCAGTGCCCAAAGTCAGTAGTCCCTTGACCCTCCCAGCCCCTCCAGAGCATCCTCCAACCTACATCCACCCAGGAACCTGCACCACAACTCATTTTACATGGAATATACTTGGCCCGTGTTTCACTTGTTGGATAGAGTTAGCAAACAACATGCAGAGTAGAACATTTTTCATTTACTTTTTCCAAGATCAAACAGGCACAATTGTCGTTAACAATAATAATCTTTTCCCTCATTAATGATAATGAGATGTTAGGTTTAATGCTTACTGGACGTCTGACTGATACAGGATACATACATCAATTGACTGAAAGAAAAATAACATCAAACTTCACGTCTTCTGACAGCACTTGCAGACCACAGTAATGAGCTCTCTGAAAAGAAATTCTAAAAGCACAGCTGGATCAACAGCCTTTTGTTTTCACTAATCCAGAATAATGTGAAGCATTTCTGTTTCTATTACCAAAATGATATTCTGAAATCTTAATTTCACTGGTGTGAATTCTTTCACAGAAGTTCAGGTTGATTGATAAATTATGACATGGGGAGTATTTTAGATTTTTTTCATGACATACTCAACCAATCATTGACTTTATTCCAATTTAAAAAATTTCAAGATTAAGTGGCAACCCTGTAAAAAGAAGAAACCCAGCCCTGCCACCTACGAACATTCCCTTTATTTTGTCCTACAGTTTAGATAAGCATAAGGAACCCTCTTGTAAGCTTCTTCTTTTTGTGCAGTATTCACTGCCTATTATTTCAATTTTTTCTTTAAATTCTCTATTTTTACATTATCTTTGTCCTCCACTTGGCTCACTCCTTTGCTTTCCAATTCCTTCCATGCAATTCTTTCTTCTTCCTCCCTGACACAGACACATTTCTGTTTTCCTCCTCTAGCCCCATTGCTCGCCAGAGTGATTCTACCCCATGCTTATTGCCCTCAGAAGCCAGTTGCAGAGGGGTCAGTCAATACAGGGAGAAGCTGGATGGTCAGCTTCCTCGTGACTGCATTTTGGCTCTCCTTGTTGCATGCTTCACAGAAAGGGATCCCTACTCATGACTGAAACTCCAAGATGCTGTGGTAGTATATGTATGTATACACGTATGCATACATGTATGTATGTATATAATGATTATATATATGTGCCATGCCCTCCACATTGGAGCCCTTACTTTTACCAGGGTGCCTATGTCCTACTGTAGTACAAACAAATAGTGATAGCCAAGGTTATTTTTAAATCAGATTCTTATAAACAAGATATTTCTAAACAGCTGTTAAAATAATAAATGTACCCAGCCATAACTTACAGTTATAAAGCATGATAACCACTATTGCTATTTAGGTGTTACTTGCATCTAAATTGTGACTTTTTATTAAGTTACAGAATACTAATAGATATGAAAACAGTGGATCAGTTATAATATTTCTTTTTAAAGAGGAGACATATTTCATTTTAAGGCCAAAAGACTTCCTCATTTCAAAATAATTTGCTCATAAATTTGAACACAGATGTAATAAATCATGCATAATTGCATTGAATTTTCTCATTAGTCATGCCAAACACTTTTCTTCTATTGTGTCCAATCTGTCATTGGAAGACCTCAAATGCCAGCAGGCAGCTTTCTTTTCTGTGTCATAAATTTAGAAAGACAAAATGAGGAGTCAGCACTCATCATTGTGCCTATGTAGATTTTGCTTWGCCCACAGATATAAAGCCATCTAAATTTTTCATTTGGCTAATTGTTTTAGACTAGCAAGGTTAACCTTTTTCTGTCAAAATGACAGAAACAGAATTTTATCTAAAACAAATACAGAAGAAATGATAGTCCATAGCACTGAAAAGTAGTGAGAAATAAAGTTGCTACAAACTAGTGAAGGAATCTGCCTGGAGGAATCATCTCCTGCAGCAAAAAAAATAAATAATAAGTAAACATGATACCTTTTAAAAAAAGACTAGTGGCAAAGATCTTTAATGCTTTTTGTTTATTTGCTTGCTTGCTTGTTCTTCCTCCAAAAACGATTTTCTTGCTCTATGCTACCAATAGATAGGTGCAAACAAAGTCACTATAACTAGTGGTCAATAATCTGATTTTTACTTTGGCAGCATTTCATACCACATTTGCACAGATCCTGGTCTGTGGGATTCTTTATGTCAGATGGATACAAGGATGGAAGGAGCTGGGGAGCTCAGCAGGCATGGAGATTAGGAAGGAGCATGCACGAAGTCTCAAACCTCCAAAGATTCATCCATTTACTGGTAGGGCAGAGTCTCTGGAAGGTTTAAAGACAGTATGACATTTCCTAAAGGTCCCCTCTATCTTTGTTCTGAAATATCTCCAATGATGGCGACTCCACAGCTCCTTCAGGCACTCTGACTCCACAAGTCTCCAGCTAGTGGGTTACATTTTTGTGCCATACATAGTGCTTATGTATGGCACTATACCTAGCTTGCAGAATTTAGACCATCCCTAAAGTGTTGGCCTTTGTGCCGGGGCCTGGACAGCAAAGGAGTGAGATGCTCCCTGATGCCCCTTCTCACCGTTCTGTTGAGGCAACATCTGAGAGTCGATGGAGTGAAAATCTGAGAACAGATACGAGGAAATGGCTCATTAAATCAATGAAGTCCGTAAACAGTGGAATGTGATAACATCTCCCCCCACTCCTGAAACAGTTGATAGTTATTATTATCTAAACAAGTATGTTAAGCCTTGTCTTGCCACTGTGGGAAATACAGTACAGTAAGGCACTGTGTTCCCTTTGTGGAATCACACAGAAAACAACACAACTAAGTTTGGGAGGGGTGGTCGCARTGTAAGGACCTCAAATTCCTGGATTCTCTCTCAACTGTCCGAGGAAAGAGARAGTTAAGCCTTCACTCTGCTCTGTAGTGATTTTTACCGTGTAGCAGCCAGTTAACAAAGTTAAGCCAAAACAAACTAAGGAAGTAGATTATATATTGCAAAAAAAAAAAAGATCTTTAGTGAGGACTTGAACTCTTGGAKCATGCAGGAAGCTATGTCTGTCAGACATTTTTGTTTTCTAGGTCAACATATCTATTTGTTATCTATTATTTGAACTTAATTATCTCATTAAGGACCTGCTACTATCAGAGGGACATTTCAATGCCCAGGATACTCTTAGTCATTGTATTATTGATCTTGAGAAAAAAGTTAAAAGGTGGACAACAGAGGTGTATTATTATATTATAGTAGCATTTTTAGTAATGTGACTTAACTGTAAAAATAATTATGAGACAATGCTTTCTTTCACTGAATTCATTACTATATGTGTATCAGTCTTCCTGATGAATAAAAAACACTTTTTTTTTTTCTTTTTCCCTCCTTAAAGGAAAAGATCAGATCTGGCTTATTCAATGTAAATTTTTTAATAGAAATCAAACAAATTGAGTTATGCTGGCTATTTGGAGTTGTTGTAATGGTTAAATTGAGCTAGTAGTATATTTAAACAGCTTACCTACTGTTTATAAAAAAATGTGATTTAAGAATGTGGAACTACTAATTGACTGATATTAAAAGTTACTGCACTAGCATCAGATTGACAGTTCTTAACATAACAAATGAAGTGAAAAGAGAGGTCGGCTAAGGAAGAAGAACTAAATGGATTAAAGCAAAAAGGATACCTTACACAGAAGTTTTCATGACTAGTGTTTTTCAGTGGTTTTTATAAATCTATTCTAGATCTATGTGCTTATCTATAACTTACATTTAATGAAAATGAGATCAAGTAGATCTATTAATAGAAGATCACAATGCTAAGAATTAGAAAGTACATGGCTTAAAAGTTTGAGACTCTTCTGTGAACAACCTACAAAACTGAGAAATCACTGCCAACATTTTTTTCCAAAATTAAACTTTCTGACTCTGTATGTGTTTTTTTTTGTTGTTGTTTAGTAGATCCTGACTTTACTAAAGCAAATAGGCCTATCAGAGGAATAAGCTGTGTCTCAGTATAAGTAAAAAAAACCAGAAATGTAATCCATTATAACTTGTAACATTAAGTAGGATCATCAGACATCAGACTCACACATTTTTCAAAGTGGCTTAAATATTTTGTCATTAAATTCCTAACAAAGCTGAACTGAAACCAAAATCAAACAAAGTTAATGAGAATTTTAAGTAGTCATCATCTCAAATTTCATATTTGATGTATTCTGAGCTGCTTACTTGGCTGCTAAACACACAAATAAAATAGGGATAAGGATCATATATTAATATTTTCATTTGAGTGCTCACCACTGTTCCAGGGGTAATAAGAAATAAGATTGCCTGCTGAGTGAAGAATATACCCTACTGACCATAACAATGATCTACTTACGCACAATAAAAATTTATGAATCTTGGAAAACTATTAAGGATTCAAGTTATAAAGCAAAAGAGAATAAAAGTTATCTAGAATTGCATTTGGGTATACTGAGTAAAAATGAAGTTAACATAAATGCAATTGTTTATAAATTAAAGATAATTGAATGAGAAAAAATGATAAATTCATAGCTTTCAAGTAAATGAACGACCACCTTGACATCAAACCTTATAATAGCTAAATCAACATAAAAAATACATTACAAAGTATCCAATGTGAAAATACATTACATATCAACTTATTTTAGTTCATTTAGTTTTAGTCAACAGATCTGCAAAAAAACCCTACCTTCTCAAAAAAAGATCAGTTAAAAGAGTAGAGTTAGTACTTACCACAGTGACGTTGAAAGCATAAAGGAGATCAAAGGGCAGTGCAGCAATTAAATCAATGATAAACCAGGTAGTCACATAGTGGATACAAATAGATCTTGCTTCAAATATAACTTGGCCAGACTTGCTGACATATGTTGTTCGGAAATTTAAAATAATATCTGCTTGACAAAGAAGAAACTGAATCAGAGACAGTCACCTCTTAGTTCCTGGGGATGTCAATGCCCACCCCAACACTGAATGTTTTCATTATGTATGGCAAAGACCGGACAGAAAAATCTGACACATAAACCAATAAATAGATAGCAAGAGATCCACATACATACAGTTAGACCAATGGATGCACAGTTATTCTCTTCTGTAAAAGAATGTTAGCTAGAAGAACATTTCAAACATTTAATTCTCACTGATTTCAAAGGAGCTTGAATTAAAAAATGCATTGTTCTTCAATCAGTATCAAATATTTACAATTTTTTTTGCAACAGTATATTTGTGTATGGAAAATGATATGATTACTGTATATAAAGCCTATTGACATTTATTTTAAGATAAAAAGCATTAACTACTCAATTTAAATATGTTATCACAACTTAATATTAGTGATAACTGTCCTGCACAGAGGACAAGTAATGTCATCTTCAAGGATAACCACTCGTTTAGCAGCAGAAAAATGCTGAACTCACTTGAAAAAAAAAAAAAAAGGCTTTTGTGTTATGGAGGAGAGAGCAAGAACAATACTAATTTCTTGGTGGCTTGCACATTTTGCACATTCCTATCTCGTGTTCAAGGATGAATGTCTTCTAGTATGAGCTATAGTTTTGACATGTCTTGCCAAAACATGTTAACGCTCAAAGAAGAGCTAAGCTCTTGACAACAGAGTATCAATTATTTTCACATCCTACAAGATGAAGACCATAATCTGTCCTCAAGCTATGTACCCGGTTCCTACCAACATTCAAGAGAACTACTTGTATAACTTATACAGTGTCAAAGAGTGCAGCCAACCATCAAGGTTAGTATTTTACAGCAACATAATTAGCCTGCTGCCTTGCAAATTCTAATGCCTCTTCTTGAAGAGCATCTCATAAAAGAGGAAGACGTGATCCCAATTGTTAGAAAGAAATTCAGAATATAATTGACTTTTTTTTTCATCATAAAAGGCTGCAGGGTGATGGTCTTGGCAGGATCTTCATCATACTTTTACATTTAGGTTCTAAGAGGCAGCTTTCTAGATATTAGTCCAGTGTGTAATAGAGCTGTGAGCTGTTATTTATATATGTTGCCTATCACAAAGCATTAGAAGTAGGGAGCTGCTGTGCTCTCTGCCTCTGTCCACAGCAGCACCGACTCCTTTCTCTCTGCTAGGCCATGTACAAGAGCACATGCCTCCAGTGGTCTCCAATGTGGAGGTGGCAGCAGCTGCTGTTGGGGCTGGCTCTGCACCACGCTCAGGAGGGATTCCGCAGTGGCTTGGGAAGCATTTGCTGACCAAGTAGATGTTTCTTGTATCCTCTGGGGAAGAGGAGGTAAGAAAGCCAAATAGAAGCGCCAAAAGCCAGATAAAGCCTCTGGCACACCAGTGAGGTGAAGGTAAATGAAGATGAGGTCTGTCTTGTAAATGGAAGTAAACACAGAACACAAGCATTTCATAGGTTCTGTCTATTTGAAGGCTTTGTTTTCTTTTGGGCTAGAATTATTTCCTGTCTTCACAGCTAGCTTCTTGTGTTTTGTGTAAATCTGCTCCAACTCAACACATCCTTGAAATAAAGCAAGTTAGGAAGTCCTAAAGAATAACCATACCTTGCTTTTGTCTCTCTGTAATTAAAAACAGAATGAACGCTAACAGCATTGTAACTTGTATTTAATGCAAATCATGTCAGAACTAAGAAGTTTGTAGCAGGAGGATTATTATTTAATTTACTCTTCGTTTTCTTTGCAGTTTCAGTGACCTGAAAACTTCTCTTTCTGCTATGCATATGAATAAATGTCTTATTCTTGATATGCCTCTTATTYTGCATTTTTAATTCAGTGCCTGACAGATGCCTGTAATAACCAGCATGCAGGAATGAATAGACAACAAAACTGAAGGAGAGCTCTTCAAAATACCACACGCAAAGTATTGCTACCATTAAGGCCATAAAAAGAGTGTCCCTTTGTCCTATTTGCAAGCTTTTGTATGACCTAGACAGCAAAACACAAAAATGGATATTAAAAATTTCCCCATAATTTATTAACAAAAAAAAAATTAATCAGGAACAGCTACAAGTTACTAAATGTCCTAGAAATTTATAGGTAGAATTAATTTTGACTAATATGAATGCTGAACAAATAAAATACTTATATTGGCTTAAGTGCTTTCATCCTTAAATTCACAAAACATAATCAYTATAGAGGCTTTTGCCTACATAGAACAGGTACACTAAAAAAAAAAGGAGTAAACATTTATGTAGCATAAAATGCTCTCTATAATAAGCCAGAATTTATCAGTTAGGTTAGTTTTGGTTGCTCTTGGGTATTTTTGCATGTATCAAAGGCATTTTTCATTTTTCCCCATCGTTTCCCTCTTTCTCATTGTAGGTTCTGTTTTCTGTGCCATGAGTTCTGAAGTTGGAACTTCAGAACTGGCTTTGGAAATGACACTTGTCTACGATGTTGTCACTATAATGAGGACAACCAGAGAATAGACTGTAAGCACTGTAAAGGAGAACAAGAGTAGTACCTGAAACAGTTCATCTTCAGTGAGAAAATCAACTTGGCATAAAACAACCTGACATGTTATAAAAGCTCAATGGAAAATYCTGCCTCATTGAGAGAACAGGAATTGCCATCAGTCTACATTAAAGCACTACATTAAAGCAATTTTTCACATTCAAATTTCATTTTAGAACATTTTGTACTAAAGAAACATTAAAAGTGGAAGTTGTTTGACTCTCGTTACAGTACAGATAAAAGTATCACTCTGCAGGACGGAAAGGCTTGGACTAGCACTGTCCAGGTTTGGAACAGGCAGATCCTGTATTTGATAAGAAATTCTTTTTCAATACCTGATGAACACAGATATTCAAATGGAGCAGCCATACAATCCATGCAAAAATTACTGTTGAAGTATAAAGCTTGCATTCTTGTTCTCGYAAAGGAGTTTGAAAATAGAAAGCCATCCACCTACTTACTTCATCTAATTTCTTGCTCTTTTTAAAAAATAGTATAGTAGTCTACCACTGAAATAAATTATTACCCAGGTTTGTGCAGGAAATCTGTTGCAGTCACTCAGTATCTGTGACTCCTTTTCCATTTTAAGAATAGCAATATCAAGCTTTCTTTTGCTTAGCACTTTAGTGGAAATATATTATTCAAKGTTTGCTGTGATGTGCTGCTTGAACATTATGACAGTGACAGCTATGATGAACCAAGGTAAAAACCCTCTAGGTTTCTAGTGCACATGGTAAGAGAATATTTGCCTAAAGCAGTGCCAAACATCGGTAGAACATTTTACAGAATTATCATTTTTATAGTCTCTTCTAATTATACTTGGACTKGCCTTGAGATATTAACTTTACAAATTTCTATTATGCTGGCTGGTGTTCTGAACCACAAAATGATCYGATGAAATTCATCGCTGTAATAAAATTCTGTCATGTTTTGCTAAATACACTTGAACTTTTTTTTATCTAATGGCCCCCTGATGAAGCTTCAAAGTTCCACTTTCCAAGTGTTTTCCTTTAAAGTCTGTGTTGTCATCAGAGAAGCACTATTACAACAGATCAACTTCTAGAAAATATTAATTAGACTTTAGTTTTCAACTTGTACAACAAATGCCCACTTAATCAGTTTCACTGTCATATGCACATCCTTCACATAACCTCAAAGAAAGGATAGTTCTGATAAATATTTTGCAATTTTATAAAAAATAAATGTTAATAACTCCAGTTCCTGTTTGCTTTGTTAAGTTATTCAAAACGGATGGTAGAAATGATTTTTCAGCTGTATTTCTTCCTGCCTTTCACTCTAAAGTTGTTCTTTTATTTTGCCAATGAAACCCAGGCACAAACAGCGCAGGTATACTTGCTTGTAAGGACAACTTGTGCCAGTGAAAAGAGAGGCATTTATTGAAAAATATCATCTGTGCATATTGTGTAGGATGACAAACACAGCATCATAGCTGACTGCAGTTCAAAAGATATTTACTGGCTCTTTTATATGCTTAGTAACAAAACTTCCTCAAAGTTTCTAAACAGTAATGATTTCCAAATACAGGATTAGAAAATCTGTACTAATTTGAGATGTTAGTGTTGCAGTCTTGTTTAAATGGACAAAAAAAAGAGTTAAATCGGTTACTTTTTGGATCTGGAGAATAGAATGTTATCATACATTGTGAAAAGATGGCACAATCTACAGTGTTTGTTTGGAAGTATAAAACAGACTGTTACTGAAGACTTCAAATACTTTACCAACATATATATTAAGCATACATTTTAAGCATGAGTTAACATTCAGATCATTAAGGAAAAACAAGAGACTATTCTAGGTTAAAGAAAAAAAATCTATAAAATACTAAATAGCTTAGGAAATGTAAGTGAAAAGTAAAAATATCAGTGATTATCAAAATTATAGGTTAGAAAGTGAGAATGAAATATAATTAAATTTAAATGACCAATGGGACTGAAGACATGATTTGAGCATTAAAGTCCATTTGCCTCTGCTTTTCCAAAAAGATGAAAATAAAAACTCTCATTGTGGAAGGAAGTAGAAGATTTATCCCTCTAAATGATACTGCAGATCATACAGAAAGCTTATCAGATAACAAAGGAGATATGACATATTTTCAAATAAATTTTTAAAGATAAAATTCCACCTAAGATTCTAAGTGGAACCTGCCAAAAATCACTCTCTGAAACAGCAACATTAACTTCTACTAAAATCTCATAAATCTAGGGAAATGCCAAGAAAATGAGAATTAGCCAAGATAATATCAATATTTCAGTGAGGGAAAAAAAAACTAAAAGTGATGTTCCAAAAAATAGTAGATTTGTTAATGACAAATTAAATGAAAGAGCTTTGTTCATTCTGGCATATACAGCAAATGTTTAGTAATAAGAACAACATGTTAAAGTATAACTGATGCCTGAATTTCATGTAAGGTGTGAAGTCAACACAGTTTTTTGCTGAGAAAACTATATCTGATATAACTATCAAGCTAGTTGATTGCTGCAGAATACTTAGATGCACTCAAATTATTTGACCTTGTATGATGTAATTGTAGCTTAAAGACTTCCATTATCCAGAATTAATATGAGATGCACCAAACAAAAGACAACCTCTCCCATTCCCTCTCATTTACCCATTAGAGTTGAACTGTCTAATTTAGTAGAATACTCAGAGTTCAGGCACAATCCTCCAAATTTTTTTAGATTCAGTGCAAAGCCWTAACAAAAAGCTTTGATTTAAATACATATCTGAGGGTAGGTGGCTCCACAGATCAAGGTCTTGCAGAATATAAATGGACCGTGTTTTGAGAACTACTGTTTTCATTCAACAGAGTCTTTAGACTGAACAGAGCATATAGCTAAAATTGGAGATGGAAAATTTTTAAATTAGAGGACTAAATAGTCTCAGCTGGCTTTGCATGCTTAAAGCAATCAGTTGAAATTTTCTGTTTTACAATTAAGACGTGAAATGAGTATGGTTTCATATGATCCATAATGAGCAGGAAGACCAGTTCAGCTCCACAGATCGCTAGTAGAGTTAAATGGTTTCTATTCACATTTACAAATCTTTATGGTTGCACCAGCTGTGCATATACCTACTTCACGTAGGTTTGCTTGATAGAGGATTTTCTTACTTATTCCACATTAGTTTTGAGAGACAACTAAAGCTTTAACAGAAAAGGAGATAAATACTTGTTTTAAATTCCCCTAAGCCATCCAGTACACCAAAGGCTTATCAATGTGCACATGGAATTTGCTGTTGAAGATTGAAGAGATTACAGGTTTTTCTATGTGGTACCCCTTTTTCTTTTCTTATCAAAGTAATTTAGGACAACAGTCCCAGATAACTTTTACTTACATAAAATTGCATAGAAAATGTGCCTCTTTCTCCATCTGAATCATTAGATAGAAATCCAGAGGGAGACAGGTGAATGTGATCCATCTTTTATTTCTTGACAGCCTTCTGAGCTATATTTGAGTGTAAACAGCTTCTTTGTCTGGGCAACTTTATTTACAGCTTAACTACTAGGCTAAAGGATTTACTGAGAAAGCTGAAAAGGAAAAAAAAGTCCTAAGGCAAGATATTTGTTAAGACAAAGAAAACCCCCTCTGTGAAACAAACTTAGAAACTGCCATTTCTCCTGAGAGATTTTATTATTTTTAGAAATTACATATTCCATAGCCTTTCTGGAATTACTATTTGAAAAGCCAATAACTTTTTTTTTTTTCTTTTTAAATAAGCTTTTCCCATCATTAAAACGTTGAGCAACTAGAATGGTAGAATCAGAATCACAGAATCGGTAGGGTTGGAAGGGACCTCTAGTCCAACCCCCCTGCTCAGCAGGGTCACTTAAAGCATGGTAGACAGGGTTGCATCCAGGTGGGCCTTGAATATCACCAGAGAAGGAGACTCCACAACCTCTCTGGGCAACCTGTKCCAGTGCTCTGTCACTCTCACAGKGAAGAAATTCCSCCTCACGTTCAGGTGGATCTTCCTGTGCTTCAATTTCTGCCCATTGCCTCTTGTCCTGTCACAGGGGACAACTGAAAAGAGTTTGTCCTTGTCCCCTTGACACCCTCCCTTCAKATACTTACAGACGTTGATAAAATCCCCACCTCGTAACCAAATTGAGGCATTAAGAAAGAGTAAAACATCAGAACACTGATACTCCAACCTGAGAGATCATTTCCATAAGAAGCATAACACACACTGTGTTAAGATGTGACTTTGCAGAACACCAGATACAATTGGGCCCAGACACATTGCACGGAATCAGGACCTATGCTACCAACCATAGTCTCTGTCTACTGTCAGAGGAAGAAGAGGCATGACCCAGTGTTAGCTATAATGTCTTATCTTTTGGAGATGTCTCCCCATTTCTGTTTACTGCAGAAGGAGCCTGAGACGACAAGGTCTTCAACTTAGGTATCTGAATGAGATGGTATGAATCTGGATCTTGATGTGCACCAGCTATGAGGTAGTTTACTCCATTTTAAAAGTACCAGTTATCTTTCAGGGCACTCTAAAAGTACCCATGGAATAGTTAATACATTATAAGTGTTATAAGTGAAGCTTACTGTGTACTGACTTCCTTCCTTCTGCGGATGATGCAAACATAATTAAGCACAATTTGAAATCCAGCACAAACATCAATAAGATAAAGCTTTGAAGATGTGAAACAACTCTATTGTTGGCACTATTGATTTTCTTAGTAATGAATTTTGCCAAATTTGTGTTTCAGAARTCCTGAGATGAGGTGGATTTTAAGAATTTTTTTAGAGAGGAATGGCACAAACTTACACTTGTAATGCAGACAAGAGGGTTATTTAATCCCYGAGTGTGTTGTTAAAGTATACCTGAAAAGGTTAGTACCTTGGAAAAATTAGTGTCTCAAACGTTTTTTATAAGAAATATGTTTGAATATATTCTAAGTATACCATAATAACCAGCTTCAGCCTGTGCAGGCTTTATCCTCAAAGCTCTATTTTATATACTTGTTTCATACTAGAACAAGAATTACAATTTCTTTTGTGTTTCAGCAGTTCTCACAACACAAAYAGTGATAAACAAATCATTAATAAGCAAAACTTATTAAATGCTAGAGACAATAAATTCTTCAGCAAGAAGGAGTTATCTCACTGGGAAATTTTTCCATATAAATTGGAAAAAAGGCATTTAAAATCAAATGTAAGCTCCCTAGGTCATGCCTTGTGCTCAGTAATGCAGAACATGGGAAATAAATAACATCTTTGATAGGATCAATACTATTAAAAAGTTATCTAAAACTAAAGCAGGAATGACAGTAGATAATGGGTTGATTCATGACATTCTGTGCCAAAACATCTAAAATGTCTTTGCATGAAAATACTTGATMTAAGGAAGAAGCAAAGGAAGGAACTTCTTTTTATATTCTTGTCTTCATTAGGAAAAAGGTTGGATTCTTAATTCAAGTTACATAATTTAATTTCATTGAAAACTAGAGAGCAGAAAGCTGAATCTCACACAAATTAGAGATTAAGATAAAGTCTAGTYTATTAAATTGAATTGAGGAATGGCCTGCTAAATCATGTAAAAATTATAAGATCCTTGTTTTGCCTTGTTTTAGCACAGACGCATCTGTTTCTTAACAAACTCCTATACATTTTAAGATAGGTGTGACTCCTGTTTCAGACTTTAACTGAAACAACAAGCTTCACTCCATAAAACAGCAAGCACTGAAGCAGACCTGATGACACTCAAAAAAGATAACCCAAGATGACCAGTTTCAACAGGTTTGAAACTATCAATTATGTCACCCATGCACACACAACCCTCCTCTCAGAAGATTTTGCTAAAGCTTTGTTCAGTTCTTTCGGCTCTAATTTCTATGCACAATCACGTCATATTWAAAAAAAAAAAAATCAGCTGCAAATCAATAGCTAATCACCATCAGAAAGATTGCTCTTTGAAGATCGCCCTCACTGAGGTGTCCGTGATTCTACTCTGGCTGTGGTGAATTTTCTAGCTTCCTATGCCCTCATAGGCTCCTTTTACAAGCATGCTTATTCCCTAGATCCCCCTCCCAACTCTCTGGTTTTCCCCTCCCGAAATATGATCTTAGCTCCTCACACACTTTGACCACACACCCTCGTTGATCCAGTTCCTCTTTGCTTTTCCAGCCCAGCTCCTCCTGCACTCTCACTTGCAGAATGAGCACCTTCTCTTATCAACCTTACGCAAGGTAAACCAGAAGCTCTGTTAGGCACTAAGTGACTAAAATACACATAGAGAACGCTGACAGTGCTTGACAAATCTCATRATATTGTTTATATAGTTTTGGTAAAATCAAACTCAAATTTGAATCTTGACTCTGATTTTTATTTTAATTATATCCTGTGCCTAAGTAGCTCAGCTCATGGATTCTCTCAGCCTATCATTTCTATTACTGTTAAGCGCATACCTTTATTAAAAAATATTTTTCTCGTAAGTTGAAATGTATTTTCTCTAAAACYTATATGAAGTTGCGCTGAAAGACTAAAGAAAACGACTATATACAAAACAATAAAGCTATTTTCATCTGTTAAAATACCTACACTCAAAAATGCTAATATACATACAGTTCCAGCTCCTAATTTATTTATGCATTTTATTCCAGTTAAGCTCTTATAAAGTATCCATAACAGTAAACATCAGAAGCCTCAGACCAGCATTATCCTAGTATCTTCCAAACTCTGAATTAGCATCGCTATATGCTTTTGTCACATTTGCGTTAAAGTTTTCTAAAGCCTACATTGTGGTTTAAATAAAATGTTTTAGCTTATTCCTTTCTTCCTCAAGTATTCTAATGGGAATTCCTCACCAGTTTGTTCCTTTCCTTACTTAAATATTCTAATAGGTTTTACTTATCTATTTATGCTCAGTTCCTTTGAAAAGCCGTCTTACTTCACAGCCGATGATAAATCAGGTGGGAACTCTTAGTAAGTCAGTGTTTTGGAACTGTTTGGAGACTCTTCCTGAGCTAAAGCACTGTAAGACAAGCTGCATCCTTTGCCAATCTAACCCTTTCCAGATTTCTTGTGAACTTTGTGTTCACTTCACACACACACGTACACAAAAACACACACACGTACACACACATACCTTAAATCTTAGTGGTATGAAAATAGCAGTATAAACTGCAGTCAATGAAGAGGAATAAATGGTTACATAAAAAATTGAAATTCTACTCAATGCATAATGCAGGTTAGATTCCTAAATGAAAAAAAAAAAAAACAAAGCAAAAGCCATAAATTGATATTCTCCAAACTACCCTATTAAAACTTAAGATGTTTTCCAGAATAATTTCCCTTTACTAACTTCAGAAGCAAAATTCTAAAATATATATGCTGTATGATCTCAATTTCTAATCCCATATAAAAGAAGACAACAGAAAAAAAAAAACGATAATAACCCAACAGTAAAAATTTAACCAGAGGTCAGCTGAACCTCCTTATCTACAAACAGGATTATTTTCCATGAAGCAACCGATTTTCCCATGCCAACATTTTTTTTTTTCTCTTTAGGATTCATTTTTTTAAGTCCTTCTGGGATTAGGCATATGACCAAGTCACAGCAGAATAACAATGTAGGATTAGTCAGATGATTCAACAGCTGCCCACAACACACATTTAGTTTGCAGAAAATGCTAAGTAATGTAATTTGGCTTACCTCTCTTYCACTGTGAATTAAATGAAGTTCAAAAATCCTGTACCTTCAGGGCAAGTAGTATACGTATAAGCAGTAACCAGGGGATTGGGTGAGGTATGGTTACTTATTAGACTACAGTAATTCAATCCTGTGCTAGAAACCTAGATGATTTAGCTGTATTAATCTCATCAATTTTCAGAGCAGTTTCTTGCAACTCCTCCTTCTCTTAGATGCTATGATTGGCTCTTCTCTTATTTCTGTTATTTTTTCATCTTGCTTTATGTGATTTTACATTAATTGTTTTTAGCTAGCTATGCTTTCCACAATGTCCAAGCTCTTTGATCTATTTGATTATTTGAGCCAGCCTTATTTAATTAAATATGGCTAATGGTATCAKAATCTAGCCATAGAGCTTTTAGGAAGGATTCCAGGAAATATAAGCTCTATATTGTTTGAAAAAAAAAAAGCTTATCTGTCCCTGTAAACTCTTATTTTTTTCTATTCTATCGCTGCAATAAACTTAAATATTCTTAGTAAATCTCCTTGGTACAATTTATTGAAACAGATGTGTGATTTTCAAGTCAGCAAGTCTCCCCTTTAAATGACTATCAGCACAATTAGCCTGATGGTTTTATTCCAAATGTTGACATGATAGGGTGAGGGAGATGATTAATACAGGAAAGGAAAATAACGCTTATGCTAATATTTTACACCTGGTGTTTAAAAGTCTGGGCTACAATAAAGTCAAATAAAACTTATGAGAAAAAATATCAGGATAAATATTTTTTTTAAAAAACAGAACTTATTTTAATTGTTTAATTGAACTACATTTCCAAAAATAACAAGACTTATCAACAACTTATTGCTGCTGCTGAAAGAAGTTTAACAAAATTATAACAAAKGGACAACAGAGACTAGGTAACAAATCAATATAAGTATAGAAAACTTGACTTGAAAGTCTAGACCTGTTTGGGAAAGGGAAAGAAATCACTGGTAGGCAGRGTTAAGGAAAATTACAGTTGTAGATATATTAAGAACTAAAGAAATACTATTATGGAACTTCAGTTCTATTATGTTACTGACGTTCCATTACTAGAGAAAATGTTAATAATGTTGCAGAAAAAACAGATACATTCAATAAATACTTCTGATCTAATTTTGGAATTTTGCAGAAGCAAAGTATGCTCGTATAATATGAGATGCTAAATTACAATCTAGTGCATCTGAAGCAAGAATCAGAAGGTAGAAAACCAGCACTACTCAATGCTTAACAGGAGCTCACTTCTGCAGACTGATGACAACTACAAAAAAAAAAAAAGAAAAAAGTCATTCATAAGCCACAGAGTCATTCATAAGCCACATYGTTTAATGTTTTGTTTTTTTTGTGATCAGTGTTTACTATATTGAGAGCCCATGAACTCAAATCCCCATATTGTGAAATGACCAAAGACCACAAGCTTAAAAAATAATGAGTCATATTCTTTCATTTGTTTCCTTGATCTTCAGTCTTTTGGCTTCACCTTTTCAAACAGCTCCCGTAACTGTGAGAGTGGGAAGCTGAGATTATGTAATCTCATTTCTATGGTGGTTGATATGCCACAAAAACATCACATAATGTGACAAACAGTAACTTACTAAGCACTGGATTTTTTTTTTTAATAAATATTGCTCTGCCTTTTAAAAAACAGATTGAATGCATGAACATATTGAGTAAGTAAAATATGTTATACTSACTGATCTTCCAAGGAAGATACAGACTTTAGAGTCTTGAAATACACATAAAGAACTAAACATATTTCTGAAAAATGTGTTGTTATCTTGGCTTTTAAAAGGAGTTTGTATTTGGGGCTGAAAATTTGTGATAGTTTCTACATGGGTAACTTAACAGAACTTGCAGAAATATGGCAGAAAAAARCAGTTCCAAAGAGTGAAGAAATATCAATCACATGACTTAACTTTTCAGTAAATTCAATGCATGTGAAACAAATGTAGTTGTGAGGCATTTTATGAACACAGCTCGTTTTACACAAAAGCTGAAGACAACAATGAAAAGATGGAACAAATAAAATATTCACCAGGCAACRGTAATTGCTTATTCACTTTAAATTTTGCTTAGTTTTCGGCTGATTCCAAGAATGAAACTTGAAACTGAGAAACTTCTCTCAGAATTTACTTCATGTAGCTAGATGAATTTTTATTCATATATGATATTATCCGTAAATCAAAAAATAGACCACACGTAAGCTCACAGAATAAGTATGAGAACAGCTAATTACTAGGCATTTCCTTAGAAAAGCTAGATAGTCAACTAAAATATTTTAGTCTTCATTTAAAACTATACTGTTGTTCTACCATTGTGTTATATGGTAATAAACCTAAGTACAAATATTGTCTAATTATAGCAATAATGCTGGTTAGTCATATTCTGTGTAACAAAATAGGCTTACTTTTTTTGTAAAACTTAATGAAAGGAAATACYGTAGAGTGAAAATTGCTTATAAGACTGTAACTTAAGCATTTCACAATGTATGGGCTGATTAGAAGTGAAACAAATGATTTGTCATGGTAAGRTTTTGATTTTTTCTTTATTTTTTTCCCTCCAGTGACACCACAGCTTAGGCAAAAAAGATGAAGAGCCAGTTGTGATTTGCTCTTTAGTTCTGAGCAGCCTGTCACTTTGATGCTACAAGTCTCATTGTGAAACAAGAAGGAGGAAAGAAAAAAGATCTGCCTCAATAGGCTCATTTAGGACAGCTGATAAGTGGAACACTGACTACATTTGGCAGAAGCACAGATGCAAAATATCTCAACCCAGCTATAGATTGCCTATGGAGCTCTCCCCAGAATAGTAARGAATTACATATGCTAAATGTTATGTATTTCAGTCTGTACCCATGAGGTTCCCATAATCTTAAATGTGTTTTGAAGAGGCATTATCCAGCATAATCTGCTTGCTTTGCTCTAGGTATTCTTTACAAGTAAAATTCAGAATCGAGCCTGTTAAGAATCAGTGCTCCCTATAGGCGTGCCTTTACACTTTGGATTTTACTTTTAACTTCAAAGGTACATGGCACAATATATAAGGATGTCCTCTCGTAACCAGTTCAGCAGTAGTTTGGCGGTTCATTTTGGCCTCAGGAAAAACGAATGCTCAAATGAACAATTTTGGTGTCTTAACTGTAAAGTGAATACAACTTCAGGAGCAGTTGGAAACATTCCAGGCAGTGATTTCTTAAAGCACTTTGGCTAGATCTGCAAGAGTATGTTGTTTTGTTTTCTAAGAGAAACTGGATAACAATATGTATCAATGGCATCACATTTCACTAAATGAAGAGAAAATTTTAGCAGAGTCAATACAACTCCRATTTTCAGGGTAGCTCCATTATCATATCATGTATCTGCATCTACTTAGAAATACAGAAATATTTCCATATAAATGATCACATATAAATTATTGTCGTTTATGTTTGTCTCCTTTATGTCCAGGTGGCTGTTTCTGTGCATGTAAATGGCAGCTTGCATGCAGACAAGTGCCTATCCTCCTTACAAGGGTGTGTTAAGGAAGAATCTTGGAAAAATTGCTAGCAATATAATACTTTTGCCAGCTTCACTTTGGTGTTTTGAGTGTGAAGTTTTAAAAAATATTTAGTATTTTCCAAAAAAACATTTTGTTGATTCACATTCCTAAGTAATCCATAGTCCACAGACAATTTATTTAATCATCTCTCCCTACGAAATTATCTGTATCAACAATGATGATCTATCCTGTTCACGCCATGCTGTGTCCATACTGAAAATATTTGATGGTCAGAAAAAATATTCCTGTCTCTTCACTGTATAGTAACATGCAACACAAATCATGGTACTAGCATTGTAAACATGCTGCTTTTAAAAACTGAATTATTATATTATTAAATAGTGTTTAATAAGAGAGAGTTATGCATTTACGAAAAGAAGCCATCGTATTAACCATAATTAATTTTCTCTCTTGAAATTGCAAGCCATATATACGATCTTTAGACTATTTGGGTCTTTTCTTCTCCCACCTGTAGGCAATGGAATACTTTGGGGGAAATTATTTAAAATGACTGCTGTTAGTATGCCTATAAATAGTATAAATTTACAACTATAATTAGCATCTAGTATTCTTTACCTTCTACTTGAAATGTYTGGATGATGCACAAATTTGAGAAGTCTTAACTGTGTTCCCTCTTCTACCTTCTTCTCCTAGCATATCAGGGAATGGAAAATTTATCTTCTATTTGTGCTTTAGAGTATTTTAAAGGTTAAAGCAGTTAAAACTCTAGCTAGATATGCTTTTTTCTCTTAAATAAAGAATTTCATTCAGATCAGCACTCTTACTCATGAGCTCCCCAAGTCAGGACAGCACTTCAGTATGTATTTCTGTCACGCTTAAGTATATGCTGAATCAGAAATTGGATAAGCCAATATGTTTTTTTCCAAGTAGTAGATTTATTCAGACTCTTCTACATAAATGAAACCCTTAGCCTCCACCACATTGTTTCTCTTCAACTGACGCGCAGACAAATTCCCCCCTTTTGTTGTCACTGCTTTGATCCCATTGATAATGTAGCTAAAAAGTAAGTACTTGTTCTGTCAAAATAAAATAAAAATTTAAGCAAGGCRTATGCGTAAAAGGAATACTGTTCTACGTTCTGAGAAATCCAAGTAAAATCCAAGCAGATAATCTCTTTTTCATCAGTTCCCAATTGCAGTGTTTTACTACCTTAATTTCCGTATTGTAAGGCCCCATCTCAATCAGATCTCCTCACCGACTGACTGAGACAGTAGCGTCATATGAAGAATTTCACTTAACCCTTCTCACAATACATAAATCATTCATCAAAGATGTGCTTGTCAGAACTGCGATGCAGCAGTGCCCTCAAACCTATCCTAGAACTTATGTATGCTATGAATCTTACTACTCTAAATACAGTTACATGTGCTCTGAGATAATCACCCAATATTTTAATGGATAAGGGACATTTAAGTGGTGACTATAAGCATACAATTTTCTTTAAATTCAGTGCAGAGATTTAAATGAAGTATACTGATGCCCTGAAAACACTCTGCAAACCTTTCCTCAGAGAAACAAATTAAGAAACAGAAAATCAACTCTGAAAACAAGCATTTGGGGGAAAATCAAGTCATTATTGAAACTGTGGGRGAAGAATCCTGATATAATTCAATATACTGTTTGTGATTACCACTAACATTAATTGTGCAAACAAGTCTTTACTAATACTCTAAGCATTTTTCTCTGAGTGCATTTAGTCACAATCATAGTTTAGTTTTCATGAATGATGGAGCTAAAAGCCTGATTAAAAATACCAAGCAAAATTTACAGAATATCTTCTTCCATTTAGTTTTCTTAACCACCTACTTTATTAATTGTAGACATTGGTACTGACAACTGATACAATAAAAGTTCTGTATCTCCATCCAGGCATATAAAGAGAAAAGCAGCACTGAGCAGTATGACTTCTTGATACGAATGAATAATACAGTATGTATATCAGATAGATCCAATTACATTCTGTTGTGTTCAGATTCCAATAAACACATTCATAACATAAATCAGTTTTCTATATCTGTGTGAGGTGAAGGATACAACCATTATCAAATTAGTTTAACTTTKAGTGTACTATATTTTACACACATAAAAAGACTTTCAGGTAGATCAAGTCGAATTATTTCATTTTGCGTTTCTTAAAGTGAAATGTGAAGTCATTTATAATCGATTAGAGAAACCTTGCTCYTTTTCACAAGACAAAAAATAATCCTTTTGGCTGATATTGCAGAATGTAGTTTTCTASTGCAGTACATGAACATTTCAATGTGGATTGCTAGTAACAATACAACCAAGAGCAACCAAGATTCACTAGTGAGCATGAAAACAAAAAATTGCACCTTAAACCTAATGACAGATCAAAGTCCAAAGGAGGAAACACAAATCTACCCTTATGCCTTCTGTTTGTCTGTTGGCCACATCACCTGCCAGTCTTACTGTCTACAATAAAGCTGCCAGATAAATGGAATAAACCTTTCAAAACTTTCATAAGAAAACTTTCTGTTAAAACAAAGACATACAGAGTGGTTGCTTAGTATTTGAGAAATTTAAGTCTTATCAGTTCTCCAAGACAAGACCATAATATCACTTTTAGTGTAKTTAAACTACATTTTTTCAGAAGAACAAAAAGAAGAAAGTAAAGTAGAAAAGAGTTTTCAAATCTGAGGATGGTTTTCTTTTTTCCCTAATTTTCCTTTTCCATTAGGCCTATCCTAAGCCTCTTTCCATTCAAGAAAGACATACTCAACTTTCCCTATTTCTTCCAAATCATAACTTCTCCACCTGCATATTAGATCTGAGCTACAGATTGTCCATGTCAATGAGCTACTAATTGTCAGTAGCAGATGGAGTCTGAGTGGTGCTATAACAATAAAAACTTGGGGAAAAAACCTTCTGTGTGACCCATTTATAGTTAGGGATTCTTTTCTGTAGTCYTGAAGAGATGACAAAAAGTCATGCTGGAAAGAAATTGCTTTGCTATAAGATCACTATTAGGAATAACTCGGTTTTGTTTTTCATCTGTTGAAGGTTTAACTACTACTTGGGTCACTGAAATAAAAACAAAATGTTTCGAGAAAGGAGTAGATGACAACCTGCAACCTTTTATATTCTATCATGACTGTCAGTGTTCACATGTACTACAGAATGTATCAATAACACACTGATATTGTACATTAGCATTACTGCRATACAAATTTTAATCTTGTGTCATTCATTATTTAAATCTAGTGATTTTCATGTTGTGGCCAGTGAATTCTCTAAGTGTTTGTCAAAGGTAATTAAGAAAATGTGTACATTATGAGCAATATTACTGTAATTCCAGAGCATCTATATGGGAAGAACACCTATGGGAAGGTTTTATGCATCCACAGGGTAAAACAATGTTTTCAAACCTTCTTTAAGGTTAAAMTCACTACTAAAATCTTAGTAGCAGGACCACCTAGAATTTACATATGAATCAATTTAATGTRAAGACAAAAAGAAATTAATCTAAAGTTCAAATAAAATCTTAAACTATACAAATATATTTTTTAAATCATGCAAGAATATTATTTCCTCTTCTACATTAGATATTCTTTAAACATCTTAATTTTCCAAAAAAAAACCCATCCCAAACAATCCCCAAAGTTATCTTACCGATGATAAAAAGAATTTCCACTGCAATGTCACTGACAGTTGTGCTTCGAGTTGTAGACAGCTCGTCATGGCCAATAAAGCAAACATTGTAAGGTACAGTCACAGCAACATAAAACGTTGCCAGTAAAATAAGCCAGTCCCAGCCAGCTTTAAAAGTGCTAAAATGCAATAGTATGAATTTGGATTTTTTTGCATCTGAAACTTTGTATTCTGGAAATGCTGGTTTATCTACAAAAACATTCTGAAAGAGAGAGAAAAAGAAGAAATGAGACAGATCACAGAGATGCATTTCTTCTAATGCACCCATTCTTTTTTTTTTTTTTTTTTTTTCAAAATAGGCAAAGAAATTTGGCATAATAAAATACTGGCAAGAATTAATGCTGTAAACTACCTTTCAAATACATAAAAATACATAAAAATATTTACAAAGTATTTCAGTCTCAGTCACATTCTGTGAGTTTTTTCTGTTTTCTGGAAGGAATATTTACTAAATAAAAAACTAATTTTAAACTATTATAAAAATATTATGAAATGTTGAAATAGATTATTCTTCACTCTCAGTGGAGAGTATTCAGCCTGGAAAAAATAAATCAAAGATTACAGTCATTTAACCTGGCAATTAAAATCCACCATATAATTCATGCATTCCCTCAAAGCCGTATCAGTATGGAATATTGAAAATTTATCTGGAAAATAAGTTTAAAAATATATCTGATGTTTTCAAATGATTCAATACAGAAAAGAAGCAATACATGTTGAAAAAAATATTCTGAACAAATCATACTGCTTTATTAAATACAAAAAGATTATATTGTTCCAATTTAAATGACTAGAATACTATATTGCCAGTTTTACTCTGTGTAAAGTTTAGATTGATAAAAACATGTATTTGAACATCTCCTTGCACCATATTCACCTCTGCAAGGGCGAACTTCAGAAAACTGCCAGACTCTCATGTGTAGCCAGTCTCACCGAAGGTTGGCAACAGCTGTTTCTGAAAGCTGTTTTAGTGTAAGTGGGACGTACACCAGCAGATGAGCACTGTCACCACCCTGAGTAAAATCCATTCATCAGCAGTAGTAAGCTGGGCTGACAACAAATGTTTTAAGCCAGCATAATTTCATCTGCTCTAGGATTTTTACAATATTGGAAAGTCACCAAAAGATATTTAAAATTCGTGTTCCTCAAAAATATTTCTCTACTTTCAAACTATCACTGGAAGATCTGCTTACATTTTCTGCTGCTCAATGCAAATCATTGCATGTCCTCTAAGACGCACAGCAGCTGTATACTTCCATGTCCGTAATCTATACCATTTTTTTCTGCTTTTAATTCGTAATGCAATAATGCCTAATAATGTCTACAATATTATTGTATCTGCTTAGTTGCTTAGTTTTGGTTGCCTGTAMAATAAACAAGGCCAGTRGGAATAAAGATCATCTTTTCAGAGTATTCATAATCTATACCCTTTAGCTACTTTTYACTTCTCTGCTTTTTCAGTTTTAGRAAARAGACTATTCTCTTCTTGTGGCACTRTTGAGGACTTCTAGAGAGTTTTAATAAGTATTATTGTCTGTTCCTTAGAAATCATGGGATCACCAGTAAATCTGAGAGTCAGGGGACTCACCTTATTTTACCCTGGTCTGGTCCGTTACTGTAAGTGCCCCAGTAACTCCGTCTGCTTCTTTTAACTTAGACTTCCCTCCCACCTTCTGCCTTTTTACTTACATTTTAAATTTATTATTTGCTTACATAGATTCTAGTTTGAAGTAAGGCATTTTGATGATAGTGAAATAAATGTAAAGAAACTAAATACTTTTCTGAGAGACTAAGAAAAACTGTCTCCTTTCCCAATCCGTGCTTCTAGTAACTGTAAGCGTATACCTTTACTCTTGGGCTCTTATTGTTGGTGTAGACTCTCAGATATAATTCCAGAGAATGTCTATATGAACATATTCATTTCTTATGCATTTCTAGTTTTCCTCTCAATTGACTTTTCTCCTGAAATATAGTTTCATAAACTTGGAGAGTTTTTCTTTTTCCTGAACACACTTCCTTAAAAAGCCTTTCTGCTGTTACATTTTTGGTTTTGTTTATTGTTTGAATTTGGTTTTGCAACATCCACAGGGTGCTTTATGAACTTACTTACAGTTACTAAGAAAACACAAATGCTAATTTAAAAGAAGAATCAGCATTACTTCAATTAGGAAAAGAAATATTAATTTACCTTCACAAACCTAGGAACATTCATATAAAATTTTTTCTAAACGAAGTGTGACCTTCTGGAACTTACACAATATAGAGACTCTCAGCTAGAGTAATGCCTTGAATTTTTCATGGATTCATTTGGCAAATGGTAATTATTGAAATGGAATAATTGGGATGGTAAGGTAAACTAGAAGCTAAAAATATTTTATGAAATTTTATAATAGGGTTTTCCTAGTATAAAATAAACGTCTGTATAAAGTATGGCTAAATGCACTGTCTTGACATATGAACCGTAATAAATACCACAGTATGCAGAAGTGCACTTCAGTACACTTTACTCCTCTTACTAGGATAAAATTGTGATTAGCTATCTACTGACCTCCTACAACACATTCTTTAAATGAAATGACAGTAAAAAAAAAA
>NW_028186393.1:0-14991 GCF_003343005.1 Rhea americana
CTAGATCCAGAGAGTTACTCATCCTTCAATACAAGGCGATCGTATACGTACAGACCGAGAGAAGAAACACATTTTGCTTGAGCTACAATTTAGCACCAACGTGAATTGCAACAAATGGGTCTTCAGCATTGTTACTAATCTGGAAATTGGCCATGCCATYACCGGAAAYGTACACCTGTATTCCGGTACACCTGTTGTTYTCCTTCTGTCCAGAAATAACATCGCAGTAGGTACCAGCAGGCAGTCCGGTTTGCAAATTCATATTCATTTGCCTAGGTGAAAACAAGTGAATGCTCTTTATGCTGAGTTTTCAAAACAGGCATCTCAACCTGCCTCAAGCACTTCCAAATCTGATGCCAGGGCCATTACTTGGAAGGGCAGTTGAATGGGAGAGAGTTCTTGGTTTATCCCTGTARCAACCCCCTGCCCTCTCTTTTGGCCCTCTAGACCAGGAGGTCTAGAATGCAAGCGCAGAAATCTAACTCGGGCTGTAGGGATACCACCAGTCCTCAAAAAAGGAGYATGGGACAAAATCAAAGGGTTCACCAAGCTTCACAGCAGGACACACACTGTTAGCAGGAATTAGATCTCCAGCTCGTTCCAGCTGGATGGCATGAGAGAGGTGAGAGCTCCCTTTTCACTCACAGCTGCCAAAACTTCAGCTGCTCCTACTCCAACCCATGGGCAGGACTCCAGCCACAGCCATTGTTTCCCAGACAGACAGAGGCAGAGAATAGGACTAGTGCACCAAAAACACTAACAGGCCATTTCTACACCTTCAGATACTCACTTCAGACCCCTAAGCCTTAGCTTCYGTGTTATCACATCTCCTTCACCTGACTGYGTTCTGTTGCAAAGACATTCCCCTTCCYAACACACCACCTTTGTGTCAGACCGCGCTTGAGGYRCTGTGCRTCTCTCCACAGCCACCATCCCTCAGCCTCTTCAACACCACGACTTACCAGTCATCGTTATTAAAGACGATGAATCCTTTATTACCACGTCCAAAAGCCACTTGATTGCTGTTGTTGTCCCACCAGTTTGAGAAAGGCTCACCATCCACCACGTTACGGAAGACAACCATGTTCCTGCACGTGCAAAGAATGGCTGTTGCTGTAACTGCAAGAGCTCTGAAGCAACAAAGAACACGATGCAAAACTAACTGCCTTTGCTGAACGCTTCTCCACAGCACCCTACCTTATTTGACGCCAGCGATGCTCACAAACCCAGTCGTTGCCACAGGTGGAATCTGCATTAATTGTAACGGATTTTATTGATCCATCCGAGTTGCTTGGTGGTCCGTACCAGTCATTAACATCCTTTCATTGAAAAGAGAACTTTTACCATTCGTACTGAAAATGCAGAGATACAGACTGGAGAGGAAAGCTAGAGAGAACACCGCATTTCCAACRYGTGCAAACAGCACAGGACACAGAAATCATTTAAGATTTACAAGCTTAGCTGGACTTGACTGGTTCACKGGCTCTCTTTGGATCCTTACGGGCAGAAAATTGATCTCCATCTTTATAAACTCACCTTCCCATTTACAAAATATCTTGGCCAACGAAAGCTTGACATCACCCGCGTGAATCCATATGGATGAGCCAGCATGAAACCAACTGCCATTTTGTAAAGCCTGTAAGACCAGAAGTAATGAGATACAGAAAGGGACATCATGCCAGGGAGAAAAACCCACAAAAGCAGCATCCCCCACACAACGGCATCTCTTACCTGGCATCCCAGAAGGTTAGGATTGAAGCTCCACCAGCCCCATGCCCACGCTGGTTATCGTGATTATCCACAAAGACCAGGGCTCTGTCGGAAGGCACAAAGCCCCAGCCTTCTCCCCAGTTCCTAGACACAAAGACAAAGGCTTGAGACTGCCGYGTCCAGCTGCACATCCAGTCGCATTATCCCGCCGAAGTCACAGGATGGTCACCCTTACTTTAAGTACGCCATCTTCTCGCCATTCCACTTGCGGATCACGGTCCCCAGTTTTGCACCATATTTGAATTCCGTCACTCGGCCATTCCCAAAGTACTGACTGCCTGTGATCGGCTCTCCACCCAAGTCAATTACCTGGCACAGGGAAAAGAAAACTTTCYTTTTTGCTAACAAAGATGGAAATGAACTGCCCTATAAGCTGTTCTATGAAAGAGTAATAATTTGAGCTTGTTAAATTATTTCAGTTACTTTCAAAATTGCATTTAAAACTATTTTATTTATCTTTAATTCAGCCCAGCTGTGGTGACCTTTTTTCCATATCCACCACCTACCTCATTACCATCACTGATTGCTATAGCATAATTAAGGCTTGGGCTATAACAACTTTATCTTTAGTCTAGATCCCAATGCTATTGCTTCCAGCACACGGGTCAGTTCMTTTCTTATTTTCATGATATAGCTAAAGTATATTGCAGTATTTGTACCTTAGACCTTATARGTAACATACTGATTTAATAAAATATGTCTAGTGAATTTAGCTTCTGCTGACTGAAACCAATAGTYACTAGTTTCTCAGCTCTTACTAGAATTTGTAACTGAGATGTAAAACAAATTTCAAATTTCAAAAAGCACTGTTTATGCCATTTTCTKTTGCAATTTTATGTACCGGGAATACAGAATCACGGAACGGGTAAGTTGGAAGGGACTTCTGGGATCATCTAGTCCAATCCYTTCTTGTTGTCCTTAATATCCCTTGCCAGACTTACAATATTTTTTTGTATTGCCATACAGTRCAAAAAACACAGAGTGAAATAATCTCTTTCTGAAATCAATCAAGATTTCATCTCAATTGAAATTTCCAGGTTATCAGCTCAGAATGTCCAAAACAAATGAGGCATTTTGCATGTSTACAACCATTAGGAGAGAGATTAGCGATCTGAAAATGTGGTTATTAAATCTTAACATCTATTTTTATAGATCTTCAGTCTGATAGGTGCTCAGTCCCAGTTCAAGCAAGCACAGCTTCAAGCGTAGGACTSAGTCTACAGCATATCTGCAAAAGGATACTTGTAAAATGAGTTTAGAAAAAATAATTACCTCCTGGTAAATGAAAGGTTTAGATTCTGGAGAAAACCAATTAGTATTTAGGTTGTGCAGTTTGTCTAAAGTTGCCTTCACATCCTCAGGCCACATATGCTTGGCAGCATCAATCCGGAAACCTGCTACACCAATATCAATAAGGTAGTTCATGTACTCCGCAATTTTTGAGCGCACATAGTCCTTCTCCAGGGCCAGATCAAGAAGGCTAACCAAGCGGCAGTCACGGACCTATAWGAAAATTTTTTTATGAAATATTTTTCAACTAACAAATGAAATAAAGTGATCTTATTATATTTTTGTTTAATTTTATTGTCTATAATACAATGCCAAARTAAAATCTCCACTAGTCATTGTCTTCTATGAATATTTTGTGCCTTGGATAGTTATTTACATCTACATAAAAGGAGCATCAAGCAGTCTGCATTCAGCCAGCCCACACAGCTGTAAGTGTGGAAGGCATACAACAAGAAATAAACCATTATATCTACTATCAGGTTTTTAATGTTTTATGTAAAAGTATGGGACATAAATGATGTACTATTTTTATTCCAGTTTATTAAGATACAAATTCATTACTCTCTTCAATAGCATCTATTTCTTCTTTAATGGAGGAAATAGAAGTGATATTTCAAAATTTTAATAAGTCCTGAGTTATATAGCTTTATTAAATAGTAAATCTTTTTTTCCCTGGACCTTTTTTGTTTTTGTTTCCTATAAATACAAAATGATGGGCATGGACTTTCATCAAAAAAATGTATTTTAGAAAAGCATTTCAGTACATTCAGTTATGCGTTTAATAACTTTTACAGTGAGTTTCCATGGCTATGCACATCCACCTGGAGAGAGGGACCTCAGCCTATACTGCAACATGTACCACAGAGCTGACATTTCACATGCTACTCAAGAACTGCTCAAGATTTCCTGGACATTTAAAGTCTCCCTTCCTCTATCTCCACAAAAAACCTCTCTCCTAAACTTAGATTAAAAAAAGATTAAATACATTTGAGGGGCGCAAGACATGGTTCAAGYAAAACAGCTATCTATTTTTCTAAAATAATTACTTGCCCTGTTGCAGTTTTGCAATCCTGATCTTATAATCTGACATACAGGAACAGAGTTCTTATTTGCAAACTAGCAGATCTTTTTTAAGAAGAGGAAACTATAAATACAAGGTTAACTTGCCAGGTGTTAGCCTGACTTTTCTTTATGAAATTCTAACCTCTCTCTCCTGAACTTGAGACCAAAGAAGTCATCCACATAATAAATGAGGCAATTAATAACAACCTTAACCTTTCTTTTAAACACAGAATAATCCCTAAATTTTAACAACTTTAAAACTCTCTTTGTAAAGTATCAAACACATTGTCTGTATCTAAAAAGGCAGAGCTATTYCTTTAAAAAAAAACGGAGCTCACATTAGTAATGCTATTCTGATCAACCTCCGTAACTGATTAGGCTGGTTTTCCATGAGGTGTTTCGTCTTTTTTGTCTGACAGCAAAGAGCAGCAAAGCAATAACAGCCCAAGAGCAGACAGACATGAAAAATATTTACTGTTTCAGGTTTACCTGGGATGCATCATGATAATTTTCAATGTTTCCACTTCTAGATTTACATTTACCATCATTAAAGTCCCAGCTGGAGTATGGCACAGCTGGAAAATCTTCAGTCTTTGCATTGAAATAGCTTCCACAAGTAGTATGGTTGCCAGTGCCAGCACTAGCTCCACACATATGGTTGATTACTGCATCCACGTAAATATGTACCTAGAGAATAAAATTCACATTTCAACTTGGGGAAGCTACTTCCCACAGCACCACTGACTAAATAATGTCTTKTTCTTATCTCCTGTCCTGTCRAACTACTTCTGTTCACTTGCTTTCCCCAACACTCTCTGTATTTAAAATATTCTACTTTCATTAAAATKATCAGACAGTTTTCATAAACCTATGTAGCAGTGGTGGTACAGCATGCAGGCCAACTGATAGGCATGCAAGTAAATGAAACAAACACCTCTGCTCCAAAGCTACCAGGTCATCCTTTCTAAACTTGCTGGCATCTATATCCTTACACTATTAACACAAAGTTTTCAAAGCACTTACTCCAGCATTGTTACATCTGGTCACCATGTCTCTAAATTCAGTTTCATTTCCAGATCGTGTGCAGAGCTTGTAGCTAACTGGCTGGTATCTTTCCCACCAAGGTTGCCAGGGATCAGTAATGATAATATTTTCATTTGGAGGAGAAATCTGTGAATAAAATGGCATCTCTTGGTAATAGTGTACAGATTATCGTTTACTTGATATTTTGCTCAGTATTGTTAGAGAAAGAACATAAAAATAAAGAAATCAGATCCCTTTAATCCAAGAAGCTCGTAATACCTAGTCCACATAGATTCTCCGTATCCTCTACTCCCACTGTAGAAAAAATAGAAGAAAAAGACTTGGGTACAGACTTTCAGCAGGTAAAAACATATCATAAAATCACATCCATGGACATAGATCCCTAATCATCTTTGGGGACCTAGGCCTCATATCTCAAAAGAAGGGTCTGAAATCCGAACAGTTAGGTCAATAGAGATAGTCCAAAATCAGAGAAGAACTGACTGTAAAACAATAAACTGAGGTAACATCTTTAAAACATTTTCTTTTGTAATTTTTGTAATATTTTGGCTAAAGTGTACGTGCAATGAGTCTCCTCACAGTTCCTGRATAAGCTTTTTCCGTTCGTGCACTCTTTCCTGAAAAACTTTTGGGCGACAAGCTTTTGTTGCCATTTCCAAGTCTCTGGGCACAACTGGCTGATCCTACCATTTTGCACACAGTTTACTTTACATCCACAGCTTTATGGCAAACAGAGCAGCAGTTGCACCTACTTCCTTTCCGAGAGCCACGGATTGCCACGTGGCTCTCACAGTCATGGGTTAAAAAGGAATGCAGGAGTATACCATAGTTTGAAAAATCAGTTTAAAATCAATCAGGCCTGTGAGGCTGGAAAAGGAGATTGCAAAGAAAGGATGTATTTAAAACAAACAAACAAACAAACAAACAAATATATGAAAGTTGCCAGGCCAAGTTTTTAACTCCCGGGTTCCAGGAGACAGGCAGACTGCTGCGGCACTCTCTCACCAAGTTTTCCAGAGCAAGCCAACAAACAAACTGAAGTGCTATGATAGGTTACTGCTCTCCTACGCTAACACCGCACCCAGCTGCCAGTACTGGGACACGTGCCTGTTCTGCGGCTGCCCTGGATTCTCCCCCCCTCACCTCCACCCCAACCAAGACTTGCTTTCAGCTCTTTTCTGCCTGCTCACTCTCCCTCCATCCTTGCAAAGCCAGGCCTTTTAATGGCTTACTCCGGCTTCAGAGAGAAACCTGCCAGTCCAGGTGCACACAGTGAGCAGCCTAGGGTTTTTTTGTTTGTTTTCTTCATTGCTGTTTTTTTAAAATACCTTCAGCACCCTGGTACTCTCTCTGGGAGCTCTGTCATAGTTTCATTTTATGTTTGTCTACCTCTTAAAAGCTTCCTTTGATTTAAATAATATCACGCAGATAAACAGAAATACATGAAATAGGGATAATGTAGATCCTTCTTTTATTTTTCATAGCAGTAAATAAAGCTTTAGTTGGCAATTTGAAATTCTAATTCATCCAAATGAAACAGTACAGAGACGAAACATATGCCCTTTGGAGAGATGAAATAAATTCACCCTTACATGTGATTGCAGCATTTACTACYCCATTACCAATTTCTATTTTTCTTTCTCAAAACCTGTCCTTTGTTAAATTGAACATTTTGCTCTGAAAAACAAATTATCATCTGTGAAGCAATTTTACTACCTACTGCTAGGAAACAACATACCTGAACTCCTCCAAATCCATTAGGAGCTAAATAGCGTTCGCACTCGAGAGCAATATCGGCCCAGCGCCATTCAAAGAGATGCACAATAGCCGTCCTCCCAGGCTGAGTGTTGGGGTTGTACTGGGCCCAGCAAAGCTCTACAACCAGCAGAAGAAAATAGATACCCATCGTGTCTTCTCTGGTCAGCTGTGCTATCCTTACTGCCCGTTTATGTTCCTGCAAGATGGTAAAGTACACATTACGAAATACCCATTTAAAAGCACCTACCTATCTCTGGCATCTTATTTACTTAACTTTACTTAACTTCACTTGTTATTTTGTTTGAGAATTGGTTTACCTAAACTATATTGACTTCCCATGCTAATGGTAACATAGCGTTTCTGAAGTTAAAATTCAGGCATTGTCTAGTACAGGTTGCCTCTAGCATGTAAAAGTAGTATTTTTATTATTATAATGCCCCCCTCCAATACCTAAATGGCAGAGGAGTAGTTATAGAGACTGAAATCGACATTTCATTTTCCATTTTAATGCATACTTTATATCTCTCATCCATGAGAGAGGTCTTTTTTCTAGTTTGTGTTAGTATGACTTGTGCATGAGACAAGGCCTTGGAAAAGTGATGCACCTCTTACAGTGAGTTTTCAACAAAATCCAGATATTTTGGAAGTTTAACATATACAGATCTGTCATTCATAATAACCGTCATTAAAGCATAAGCACTAATCATAGAGGAGCCCTCAAATACAGTAGATACTATGCTGACTCAAAACCAAAAGCAACCTCGGTCCCTGCTACAGCTTATGAGGAGACATTCTTCTCCCCAGAGAACGTAACACAGAGGAACGCAGGACACTGCAAATGCTGTGAAGCTCCATAACCAAAAAGCCTCCTTCTCAATGCCCAGGTGTGCAGAGCTCTGCAAAGGTACCAAAGAAAGGAGGAAAACAAGTTGCATTACCTTCTAATAGGCTGAGTGAGCACCACTCTACTACCAAGTCATAACGTATTGCCCTAATATACACTAACACAGATGACAGGCCTATTAACATTTCCTCTTTTTTCTTTCATCTAAAGAGAGATACAGCTTAGAACAAATGGGAAGTTAGTCTAAGGTTTACCTTAGACTATTTARAATCTCCTTTTGCAGTCTTGATGTTTAGAAATTGATTTAGGGGGTCTGAGATAAATGCAAGTCCTACAAGATAAGAGAGACATGTCACAAACAGGAGGTTCCCTTAAATAACAGCACAAAATCTGGTTACTTTCTCCTAAGTGCCTATTCTTTGTCAGAAGCTATTAAAACACACAGAAACAACACAGGGCAATGAAGGAATAACGAGATTTTGTGGATGGTATCATGGGAGCTGCCAAACACTTCAGTGAAGGGTCAAGGACAAACACAGGGGTCTCCAGGTTTGCTTTGTGGGGGGGGGGGGGACTCTCCCCTTTTAACATACAAATATATCTGAGAATGTACTGCTGAAAACTGATCTGCTATGACACAAATATCCAAACAGAAGTTTATATAAAATGTTAAGTGAATTCTACAAAACAACCCTCATATTTTTCTTTCAAGCAAAGGAAGCACACATCAGACTGTGAAGCTACACTCTTTGGAGTGAATTCAAGTGCAAGCTATGCCAGTTTATACAGTGTAGCTGCTGCTTCCAAATCCTGTTGCTATCAGCTGTCAGTGTACTTCTCAGGGCAACCAGAGTTATTTAGAATGAATCATTTGATAAATTTAGCTTGTTTTGCTACTAGTGAACAAAGCAATTTTAATGAAATTGGTAACTTGCGATTTTTTTGTAAAGCATACAGGTTAAGTTTTGGCCACAAGCAGTTGTCATCTCCATGCTTTCATTTCTGCGATAGGTTGTTTCTTTGTCCTGATTGGAAGAACATACATTAACAGGGAATGAGCCAAGAGAAACTGATCTTCTCCCACTCAAACTACTTTCTGAGTTTGAGTCAGATTTCCACAAAACTTTTTTCTCTCCTTCCCTCCCCCATCTCCCAATCAGGGTGCCAAATAATCAAAGCACTGTCAATACTTTTTACACATAATATAAAAAGTGGCTCACATTTAAGTCTCAGTCATTGAGGGTGAACTGAGACCTTCAGTTTTGCCTGTTTCTTGGGTGCTTATGCTATGATCAATGCTACCTGGGGAATTTACCTGTAAGGAAGTATATTTTTTATATATATATATGTATGTATGTATATATTTTTTTGCTTTCTCAAAGCGAATCAAAAAAATAGATATATGGCAACTAAGCTCTACAAAGCAGTAAGAATAATGTATTTTGACCAGACTGTCTCTAAGGCCTAGTGTTTGAAAAAAAAGCTCAATACTTTCTTCTTTTTTTTTTTTTTTTTAATTTCTTTAAAATAAGGTTTATGGCTGTTCTCGTTTCAGTACAAATAGTACAACAGATATGCTGAAATCCCCAGTACACTCTGAAGGCTCCAGCTTCAAAATGCTTTAAAACTTGGGGGGAAAAAAAACAACTGTATTTCCATAGGAAAGTAAAGAGAGTTTGGTTGATCGCAATTCAAAGAATGTGGGAGAGACCTGTTATTTCTGAAGAACTCCACTGCTGTCTTGAAGAACCTGAGAACTCAGGAGGCAGTCAGCTCATTTTCTGCTGGGTAGAAAGTCTGTGGTATGAAACTCAGCTGCTACCCTCAAAATGCTAAGGATGCTAGCAACAGTATTTAAATTTGCTCTTAAAAGGAGGAGGACAACACTGGGTATTACTGACTTAATCATCAACTTTCTTCCATACTTGAAGTGATACTTATTTAGTAAAATAAAAATCACATAATATGCATCAAAATAATAAACCTCTCTCTGCAGTATCTTAAATTTAATACAGAATTACAATCCAACAGCAGCAGTAGCTGACATCTTAAAACAAGTGTACAAAAACATCACAAAGATTACATTTTACCTGATCTTAAGAAAATTACACATTCCCAGGAAAAATAGTGTTCACAGTTTAAACATCTTTTCTTCAGCATTTTTAGAATATCCTATCAATCTTGATTCCAAGTTATCTTTCTCTTGCATTACGCCCAGACAAGCTTCTGTTTTGCACAAAGTTCAGTCATTCTAGATATTCAATATACTACTGTATTTCAACTGGCTGAAAACTCATTAGGGACTCAAAAAAAAAAAATCTTGAGAAAGCTACAAGGCAGGGAGAACCAACTTCATTATTTTGTACAGATCACATGGCACCAGAGTATATCTTGGTATCTTCGCCAACACGTTAGAGATTTCCTCAGATATAAATTATAGATTTCACCTTTCAAAAAATATTCCATTATGAAGATTTATCCTTGGGTTGCCAGGTGCTGTTTGGGGTAGGGGAAGGGACAGGGTTAAACCAGGGTTTAAAGCCCAGATCATTTTCAGGTTTATTATAGCCCGTGAGCCAGATTAAGGAGCAAGCAGATAAACAAACCCTGGTTCCAGGGTCAGCCAGACAGATTCAGTAATTGCCAAACTCCAGTCAACATCTGTTTTTTAGACCAAAGGACCAAAGTCAGAGTGTTATCCCAGTTTTACTTCAGTGCACATCAAACTACACAAGCAACGCCTAACTCAGCTGAATGGCAATACACGAGAGTTTTGATGTAGGCCTTCTGAAACTTCGGACGGTAAAAAGGCTATAAAAGGAAAGTAGTTTAGTTTCTATGGGATCTTCGAGTCCTTCCCCACAGAACTTCTCTCAGCAGCTGCAGATTTTGTACAGGCATAGCAATTCTGCTTCCTGTCAACAGTCTCTTTGGAAACGTTGCACTGTCCCTTACAAACTTCTTACRGGGACTTTATACAGGAAATAAGCATACGTAAAATATGTAACACTTTTGTACGTACATTTGGGGGTTAATTTGCGTCACCTTCAGGAGACTCCAGCAGCATCTTCCCAGCGGAGCCCGGCAGCGGCGGTCAGGCCAGGGCGGAGGAGCCCTGCAGGGGCGGCGACAGCGCAGGCTCCTCACTGCTGCGCTCCAGCCTGCAGCGCGGCTCACGGGAACCCCCCCTCCGAGAGCACGCCCCAACCCCCTGGCCCCAGCTCACCTCACCTCTGCAACTGTGCTACCTCAAGAGAAACTGCTATAAGCCTAAATAAAAACTGCTTAAAAAAAATTATTACATATTATCATGTTAATTCAAGATAAAATCGCATTACAGARTATTTTTTACAGAGTATTCTTCTCTTTGATTATAGCACCATCTGCTGCCATCCCTATTCCAATGCTTTGAAAAATATTTGTCTTTTATGTAGTATTTTAATAGCTTGGCTCTACACATGTCACCCAATGTGCGCATTAGGAAATACTGCATGCTTTGCGTAGTATGTAGCTTTTTACATGCAGTAATCTGAGTCACAATGCTTGGTACAGCGGCTCCATCAAGATACAGACAGAAAACGCAGTAGCACAAGGAAGGGTTCCACCTCCTCAAAAGCAACGCAGGATTAACTAGCGCTTTCTACCTTATTGTTGCCACAGTGTCTGCGCTACACAAAGTAGCGAATGGAGCCTGTCCCGTCACCAGAATAACATTTCTCTTTTCTGGAACTAATCAGTACTGCAACTACAATACATATTTGCCTGTATATAATAAGATCTCAGTCAAGAAGCTGCCTCCTACCCAGGAGGAAAAGATTCAGGCAGTAGTCACAGGAATCCAGCTACCTATTTGCTGTTCTGTAACAGGAACAGAAGCAACAAACTACTACAGTAAAAAAGTATTTACAATGGCAAATGTTTTCTTGCATTAACTAGGAAGATACATTAAAGGAATAAACTAGGTCAGTTGAAAATTTCCTAGAAAACAGTACAGAAAAGTGATTCTCAATTTGATGTTAGGCCGTCTCTTAGCTTTCAACTTTCAAAGATGTGAAAGGTATAACACACGTAAACTATGTAATACTTGTTAAATATCTCGGCAAATTTTCCAAGTTAGTAATGTCATAAAGATAATTTAGTTAGTTTATTCATCTGAATAGAGACCACCTCCACTTCGCAAATAATGTTATTTATATCTTCTCAAAAACCAGAATTTCTTTTCATAGGGTGAAGTCCCTAAATTTCAAAGAGAATTCACCACCCATAAGGCTGGAAGTGGAAAGAGACCTTAGACCTTATATATTAAGCTCCTGCTGAAGACACTGAAGAAATCTGCCTTTTTGCTTGATTAAAAAAAAAAAAAAAAAAAATCTGCTTTGTGTCAATTTAAAGTTGTCACAGATCTGTTTGGAATTAAAAGCATATTAGAACAACCTTCTGACTCTGGCTTTCAAAGAAAATTCTGACTAGTCGCACAAGGTCATATACAGGAAATCTATTCTTGAAATAGCAAAGATATAGCAAAGATCTTGCAACATGGGAAACTAGGAGTCAATTCATACTACAGGACTAGAGTARGATTCTTGGTTATTACATTACCTACATGAATCAGTCATATGTGCAAAATTATAATGCTGTGAGTATATTCAAAAGTTTAATTAAATAAGAAATGTTCACATTTAAAGTTGGTGTGTCTATATGCCAGTAACTGCTGAAACAGATTGTGAAGTAAGCCTGTATTTGCTACTTCCATGTGATCTGGAAAGCAGCCCCATATGACTTCTTAAAAAAGTAGTAACTTCATCTGAAATATCGAAAAGTGAAACATGTTCCAAAAAAGAAGAAAAAATAGTGTAAATGAGTACATAAAAAAGAAGGCGGTTTAAGGGAGCAGAAGCTTGCATCTGCCTTTTAAAAAAGAGGGTTCTCTCAACTGGATTGAGGACTTTTTTTTTTAATAGATTATGGGGATTTGGCAGAATATTCTACTTGTTCTCTGATAATGCAACCCTGACAGACACATAGCTTAGCTTTATTTACATTCCTTACATTATTTATTAGGATTTTTTTTTCCTTAACTTCTTTCTTAAACTTTTCTGGGCATTAAACTCTTCAGAAATTCTCACACAGTCAGGGGAAGTTTTCCTGACCTACTCAGAAATAAAAACAGAGCAGCTAATTATGCAGCAGAGTTCCTTCAACGTCATTCCAGTCCACCATTTCTGTTTGGTTTCCATGGCAAGAAAAGAGATTTACAGTAAAATCAGATTATTCTCAGATTTTTCTCATCTTTTTACCCTGAAACTCTTAACAGTTGAACATTATACTCAAGGTAGAAAGAATTCACTCTGATACCAACAAATATATACTCTGAATCACCTCAAACATGTTGTTCGATTAACTGCAATTGTATTATTTAACTTTTCAAAAAACAAAGGTGCATTCCTCCCTCCCCCTTTCGCTCCCAAACCCAACAAAAAAAATGCAAAATGAAGAGAAAGGAATAATTTATTAGAGATTTTACAAGCAAATTAACATACACTTGTCATATAAGTCCTGTGACTGTTTAAAGACAACTGGAATCTTTTAGATGAGCAAATTTATACTCTGTCTTAAATAGTTAATGAATGCTACTACGCACAGTTCAAGAGTCCTGATGATCACTGTTTCTTCTCTCAGCTTGATAATACTTGAAAGAGATGGAACACAAAAGGAACCTGGAACATCATAAAGGCATGTTAAAAATATGAATGATCAGAAAATAAGGGTGTGTGCTTTCTTTTGACAGCTAAATTGGAAGATGCTTAATATTTAGAATAGCATGGAACGTCTGAAAAAAATATATATAACAGGCTGTATCAAATTTATATTAAAATTATCTAAACAGAATAATGTAATACAAAATCCACAAAAAATATATAAATCACTGGCAACTACACTACTGCAATGCAGAAAACAATCTAAAAAACAACAAAAAAGTACCAACGATTAATAATTCTATTCCAAGTTCTATTACTTCACTTTGAGACACTTAGATTTTCTGTTCTCTATTCTAAAAAACAAGAATTGTTTAAAGTAAATCAAATACAAATTGTTTCTCATAGACCAGGACAACAGTAATCATTAAATGTTCTAAAATACAGCTCAACACTGTAATAATTTAATAGACTGCTTTGCAATGTTTTTTAAACCAACAGATATTTTACAAAAGAAAAACAACAACAAATTTTCAGTGCAAGGTCAGCACAGTTCCACAATTAGACTGCAAATTAAAGAAGTGTACAGCCTTTGAGGAAGAATGTGGAGGCCACATTTTGAGACTAGGAAACTTCATTATGTCTATTCAAGCAACAGAGAAAACTTGTTAATTCTTTCCCCTGAAAAAGTGCCCTTTGTTTTTAAGATTACCAGATTAGTTCAAGCTCTAAAATGTGTAAACTCCTCCCCACACCTACTCTGAAAGAAAACTTAAGAGGTAGAGTGCTACGGGAAACATTGCACAAAAAAGGATACAACAAGAAAGGATACACTCTGCATGACAGTATTACTGCAGTATTTACGCAGGAATGTTTCTAAAGAAGAACAGCAGAATGTGGTTTAAATTTACTTTATTCTCAGTATTGCATTCACATAACTTTATACTACCTATCATAAGCAAAAATGTCTCATTTAATAAAATACAGTTTTGACCTCTTATCACATTTAATGAGGGCTGAGTCCACCACAACTAACTCCAAATTAAAAAGTAAGCATGTCTTTTGATAACTTGAACTATTAAGACAATACCAGAATTTTCTGTCTCATTTATTCTCCTTCAGTCTTCCACATTTTACAATCATGTTTCCATTCAATGCAGTCTGTCAGGTCATTTCCTCCCTACAAAGAAGCTGGTGACCTCTCAGCATCAGCTTCTTCTATATAATCCTTTCCCCAAAAGCTAGTACTTTAGCTACAGAAAAAATAATCATCTCAAATACCACCTTAAATGTTTGTTGGTTCATCAAGAAAAAGGTATTTCAGTCATTAAGGAGTAATGCAGTTTTTTTTTTTTTTTTAATATAAACAATCCCATTATTTTCCAAACCAAGGAGGAAAATCATGTTTGCAATAGTGTTCACAAAATAAAAGCATTTCCTCCCTACAAAGAAGCTGGTGACCTCTCAGCATCAGCTTCTTCTATATAATCCTTTCCCCAAAAGCTAGTACTTTAGCTACAGAAAAAA
>NW_028186393.1:15005-28700 GCF_003343005.1 Rhea americana
AAAGGAGAAAATCATGTTTGCAATAGTGTTCACAAAATAAAAGCAGCTTCTTCCTGTTAAAAATAATCAAAATTCAACTTATGCAAATTTTGTCCTTTTTTTWAAAAAACACTGAAATGCAGAACACAGATCAATTTTAAAGTCTTCCAAATATTTGCATAAATTCATTTATTTTTTAAACCTGAGACTCTGACACCATTCTTCCTTACAGACTCAGATTTCTATCACAGAATTTTTCATCACAGATTAACATCTACCAGGATATTTTATCAGGAACAGAAAAAATATCCAGGTAGAAATAGGGTTCAGCTTCATCATTACTTGGCATGGGAAAGAAATGATTTTTTAATTAAAACTCATAGATTCCCAGAATTCTGTATTAATCTAAGGAGCATTCTGTGATCTTTACATAAAAATGGTCAAAGTGAGGAAGAATTTTTGCCCTTGATATATTAAACTAGTGACAGCAAGCTATGTTATATAACCTTTTAGATGCATACATAAATTTTGCATAAATATATCTGCTCATTCTAAAAATATACTTTGACTTGACCATCAACATGCTTAACCAAAACAATATCCAGTTGCTTCTGTTCATATAATTTGAATATCACTTAAAACGTGTTTAGTGAAGTCAGAATCAGATTTAATATATTAAGTTAGTTGGAAAGATATCTAAGGATCCTTGTGAGGACTTCCAATAGCTCAAATACTTCTGCCAGTCTTCTTCCATTTAAATAAATTATAATACACTTTCTTAATTTTTTTTTCTATCAAAGAATAATTTAGAAACAGGACCAAAATCCCCTGTTCTCATTATACTACTTTAGCCAGGATTTGTTTCCTTCCAACAACCAAAACATAAGAATACCTACAAAAAATTGTCTTTAGTTTGATAAAATAAGATACTGATTTTGCAAAGCAGAAACTAATAACTCAAAATATGAACTGGTAAGACTATATAGCATCTCAGAAATGAGTCAAACATAAGGTCAAATGGAACCTGACCAAAAATTCACAGGCAACTGACAAAACCAGAAACCTGCAATTAAAGTAAACTTTGTTATTAATAGAAATATTACCCTGACAATAACAATACAGGAAGTCTCAAAACAGTTTTTCAAGTCAGAAATAGTCACTTATATCCGTAAGTTCAAGCTTTTGGGTTTTTCTCCAAAATAAATGATCAAAACATCCAGATAAACCCTGATGGAGTAAGTAGTATGTTTCAAAAGCTCTCAGCCTCACGTTTGAGCTCATTCAGTCAGGTGGAGAGATGCCCAGCTGAAATCTGTAGTCAGTTAAATGGCATTTTTGAGTTACCTGATCTATCAGTGGGTTAAGGTTGAGAACTAAGGACTTCTAAATCTATCAGTTATTTTATATGCTAGTTCAAGACTATTCACTACTCAAAATATTTTGGGTTCATGAATATCCTCACACTTTAACTAGTGCTGACTTTGCTCAGGTTACTCTAGTGCAACTCAAATATTTCAAGTAAACCAGCAGTGAAGTAAAGCCATATATATGATGGGAAATAAAGTCAAACCACAATTGCTCTCTGCTAAAAGTTACTTTGTCAGCATTGTAGACAGATGTGCCAAAAATCAGCACCTGTGCATTGCATCACAAAAAGAAAGTCTCAATTAACATAATATTAAGTAAAAATTTCTGTCACAGTACCCTTTCCTAAACCAGGACAAGCTTGAAGGATGCTGCAACAGCATGAAGAGCTGATTTAAAGTTATCAAAGTCAAAGGTCCTTTACAAAGCTAATGAAAGCAAACTTTTAACTGGAAGCAGTTCTTCAGAGTCACACTACAACGTAGCAGGGGGAAAAGGTGTTGAAAACAACTCTTTTCAAAGCCAAAACCCCTGAAAGTTACTAAAAATTTAAATGGTCACATTCTTCAAAGTTATTTTTCCTAACTCCTCATTCCCTGGATTAAAAATTAGAAAAACTGACAAACAACCACCCTATGACCTGAGGACTGGGGAAATATCAATCTTCAGAAGAAGCAACATTTTAAACTTCTACTGTCTACATAACTTGCAGCCTGGTCTTCTGATAGAAGACATACACACTCGAACAGTTATTTAAAAAATAGCAATAAAAAAAAAAATCAGTCTATGTCTTTCTTTCTCTTTTTGTTTTTTAGATAGGGAATCCTTACCTTTTGCAGTGTTCTACTTTTTTCTCTTCCCTTCATTGGAATCCTGTTTTGGTCTAGCTGAACGAGCAAATTGCTGCGATTTTGTTAAGGACCACAGTGCCAGAGATAAGAAAGAGAAGTCAATCAAGAAGCAGAAAAGTAGTATTATTCTAGTAAAAGATAGTTTAAAATGTTGACTCTCAGAAAAGTGAAGGACATTCTACTATAGCATTAAATATGGTTACAGTTGTGCCTATTAGTCAAAGATTAGGACCTCACTGATGGGCAATTTAAAAATTTTTAAGAGAGTCTATTCAAGAGCATAGATTACTAAACAAATAAGGCAGATAAACCGGGAAAGGGAGATGCAAACAGAGTAACCGCAGCAGGATAAATGTTTGACATTTACGGACCTCCATCCCCTGTATGTTAATTTCACAGCTTCCGATATCTCAGAAAGCACACAGGAAAAAAATTTTTTTGAAGAAACAGAGGTCATGGGAACATAAGTCCAAAGAAAAGGAGAAAAGGCTAGGAAACAGTTAAGTGAAAAATAAGAAAGAAGACAGGAAAAGACTTAAAGCATCCAAACAAAGGAAATCCAAACAAAAAGTATAAAAATCTCAACACGTTACACAGGCKCAGAAACAGATTGATAGTTACAGCTGGAGAAGTAGTCTGAATAAGGACTTGCTGACAGGAATACTTATTATAAGTATTTCTGAATTTTCATTCATATTAATGTAAGCACGTATCTTTTGAATGTAAATCCTTGACAAAAGGAGTTTGCATTTTGCGTTAAAAATATACTTCCGTTCCTAATTCTGTAAATACAGGTTTAAACAAGCTGAATAGCCTAGTTAATTTAAAGAGAGTAGTTATACAAGCTCTTTTATGTTTAGGATGTGTGCAGGATCAAACAGCTAATAATAGAATTGTCAATTTTATTAAGTCTTGAATAAAGCACATTAACCTTTCTTYTTCAGAAGGGGAAGTGCATCCATAAATTTTTCAATTATAATAAAATTAACAACAGCACACTGTGCTATACTGCCTGATGTTCTTAAGATGTATCTTATCTTTCTATAGACTTCTAATAAAGTAGAACCCTACATGACAGGTTAGAGACTCATAAATGAATTAAAAAAGAATGTAAAACGAATCTTTCAATAAAAGATACAACCACCATGGGTTTTTCAAATAACACATATCCATTTGCTTCTTTTAAAGCTTTAGCAGCTGCTTTTTCATTAGGTAGTCCAATGAAAGCTTGTCCCTTCATACGGCCTTCTTTCATCAAACGTATATCAAACCTAGAAACAAATATAAGAATAAGGAATTACTTGTGCTTTTTAACAGCACTTTCCTATTTTATAGTATAAATAATTCTCATGCTACAAGTTGAAGGAATAGTAGAAATAGAAGCACCTACATTCAGGAATTATGTCATTGGAGACCACCAATATTTGCAGAGAAAAAAAAATTTAAGCTATTTAGTAAAAACTGACATTAGATGGCAGGATGGCAAGCTGATGTGTAACTACAACAAATACAACATATGCAAAATGATTAGATACACACAATGATCCACACTGTGTATATTTTGCATCGCTCACCAATAAATAGTTAATTCAGTAGCCAAAATATGAAGGCATAATATTTGGTCTTTGAACTCTGTTCAAAAAATAATTCTACTTTTGTACTTCTGATAAAGAAAGTTTTGCAGATGAGAAGCATCTTCCCCTTTAAAAGTGAAGTAGACAGAAAAAAAAAAGATGACTAATCTTTAATCAAAGTTTTTACCATAGTTGTAGAAATTAATACAAAGCTTTAAATTTCACCAAGCATCAAAGCAGCTTACATATTCCGTTCCATTTCTGACTGAAAGTCAACATATCTTCCAAAAATGAACTTGAGATCCTGGAATTAAAGAGTGAGTGTAAGTGTGAAGTTTTCTTAAAAAAATCTTTTTGGTAAATACTTAATTTGCTTGTTTACCTACCTTTTCTTGAACTTGTTTAGATAAATTCTTCACATATATCCTGCAATTTGGATCACCTGGCTCATAGTTTTTGAAAACAGAAAATTTTTCCATTTCTTGAACAAGACAGAAAGATAGACAATCTAAATGTTTCAACTCATTTAAAGATATCTTTACTTTTTATCACTATAAAACAAATAAGTAAATTTTATATATGTGATAAATTAAAAAGAAATACTACTTAAACTTATTTATTACAAAAAACAAAGAGCTATTAATAGACTATTTATTCTCAAAGTTATACCTTCTCTAGAAAGTCTGTTTTTTTCTAGTTCCCTTCTAGAAATAAATTCTGATGGTATTTCATCATTCTCCTCTTCTATTTCCATCTTATCATTTGAGGTAGGAGCTGGGAAAATCTTTCCAAATCCTGCATTATTGATTTCTTCTGTGGTTGCATAAAGATCTAAAATTTGAATACATTATATAAAGTGGTTTGTATGTTTATTTACAAGAGGATCAACTGCAAGACTAAAAAATATACACTTTTCAAAATTGGAAGCAGCATTTAAGTACAGTAGGCATTGTAAAGGAATCTGAATATACCCTTAAGAAATCTGTCTTCATCCCTGCCTCGATAAACACATCTCTATATGGCTCTACAAAAATCAACTTTACTACATTTAAAAGCCATAGCACATGAAAGCTAAAATAAACTATCTTACTGCTGTTCAAAGCAATATATATTTCACCAATTTATTTAGTTTTTAATATTTTCATTCAAAGAAATTGTACATTACTGCAAAATACTCAGAAACAAAGGACTGGCCATAATGCTRTAAGAAACCATCACACCTCATTGCTACTATTGCCTAATATTTATGCAGCAAAGTGATTATCAGTGCATTACAGAAAGGGAGCTAACAACCACTTGAAAGCTGTCCTCCAGGAGCTGCAAAAGGAGAATCTAAACTTACTCTGATATTTTAATTACACTATGTAACACTGCAAATGAACTTGTAACACATTTGCTAAAAACAACCTAAAGTTTAAAATTATGTGCAATTCACAAAGCAGAGAGCTCATGGAGAGACCATTAAAATCCTCTATATCCCTTAGTGTATGAAAGCAGAGAGTTCTGTGCTTTCATAGGAAAAGCAACAAATGCAGACAAGATCAAAGTTGGTGTCCTTAAAAAAAAAAACCTCTGACATACATTATTTATGAAACCGCCAGTACAAAAGAACAAATTAAATATATATACACACACGGCTTAGAGTTTTAGCAGACTTTTGCATACCGAAATCACATGAAGTTAACATTAAATACATTTGAAGCACAAACTCCTCACCATTTTTTTCTTCTCTTTCTGAATTAATCTGAAGAACAGCTGGGATGTCAGTAGTAATATGAAATTCAATTTTTTTATGACCTATATGTTGAGGCTGTTCAAAGACATCTGAAGGTGACAGTGTAGGGTGCAAATTACTGTTTAAAACAACAACATGTTAATCCAACCTTAACAGATTCAGTCACTGACAAATACATAGTCAAATAAAAAATAAACATTTCTTCCAGTTAGATTTTACGCTGTTATTTACCAAACACGAGTTTTCTATTTCTTAATTGATTTCAGCTTTATTAGATCACATTTAAAACAATGTAAATACATTAGGTTTGCCTGGCAGCAAGCACAAACAAGAAATGCATACCACATCACAAGCACTTAAGAAAAACTTTCCATGAGTAACTTAAATAAGCTAAAAATAACTGGTCTTGCTGCTGCTTTCATATATTTTTTGCATAAAATTGTATATTTGTACTATATCAAATCACCTAGAGGAAAAAAGAAAGCTATTTATAAAAATGTATTCCCAATTGATCATCACTAGATAGAAATACTATACTGGTATCTATTGTGCTGTTATAGCTGTTATACAGCTGTTTCAAAAACCAAAAAGATTTGAACTAAACCAATTTTTATTCTTCCTCTATCTCCATATTTTTAAAAGAACTAAGTCGAACAACAAATGGAGATTCCTGGTTTGTCAGGGCGATACTTTTTTTTTTTTTAAAATGAAAATGGGATTTTTATTAGTTTGACAGGAAAAAAAAGAGAAAGCTATAGCATGAACTAGACACACTATAGATTAGGGCTGTTAAGCAGACTTAAGGTCAAATTAGATGAAAATGTGGACCTTTAGAGCAATGGGTAAAAACCAATCACATGGCTAAACGAAAACCAATCCTGCTACAAAAGGTACATATCAATGAAGGTTTGTATTAAAATAGCAAAAGCAAAACAAGCATCAGACAGCGAATGCTATTTAGTAAAATGAACAATCTTCTGTGAAAGCACCATAGAAATAATACAAACCTGTGGGGAGTACACACAGGAGCATTCAGTAAGTCTTTAATTCTTTGTTTTTTTCTAACACCACGCCTCTTCGTGCTTATTGGTCTTTTAGGCTGAAGGGTTGCTAATTCCATCAACTTGGTCATTCTATTTTAGATGTAACAATTAAAACAATTAAAAGAAAGAACCAAAGTGAATTTACAGTTTGAGAATTTTCACTTGTAAATATAACCTTTCTCTCTCTCTTAAAAACTTTGAAATATAACTTTTCAGAATATTATTTATGTATTAAGCTGCATTAATACTTAAACTACACTAACAATAATTAGATCACGTATCAATTTGATACACATAGAGCAAAGAAGCATTATGTAATGAATTCAGTGATGTCTTTTCTTTCAGCAACTAGGTACCTAATCAGGACATTGAAGCTATAAAAATGTTAAGAAGCCCCAGATTGAATCAAGCATACAACTTTCACTCTGCAGGAAATTTTCCCAAGTTTTCATAGAATCGTAGAATGCGTAAGGTTGGAAGGGACCTCTGGAGATCATCTAGTCCCAACTCCCTGCTCAGAAGGGTCACCTAGAGCATGGTAGACAGGGTTGCATCCAGGCAGCCACTGAACATCTCCTGAGAAGGAGACTCCACAACCTCTCTGGGTAACCTGTTCCAGGGCTCCATCACTCTCACAGTGAAGAAATTCCCCCTCACGGTCAGACGGAACTTCCTGTGCTTCAATTTCTGCCCATTGCCTCTTGTCCTGTCACATGGGACAACTGAAAGGTTTTTCCAATAGAATGCATTTTTCTGAATACAGCATAGAGATTGTCCTATTTACTTTTCATTTCAGATTAAATATCAGATGCAAAAAAATATTTCCTTATCTAGTACCAGTTTAAGGCTGAGAAACTGGCTATAATGTAATTCAGAACACGTAGTATCCCAAAACTGTTGGTAAATCCTCAGTAGACACAATCTCCCATTCTTACTATTTCACACTATACAGTGATGTAGAAATAACATTTTAGAAGTCAGCATACACATATCACTCAGCTTGAAAGTCACAGGCTAACYACTCAAGTAAAGCTGTGGAAAGCCAAATTCAATTCAGAAAACAAGCTAATTGTTACTTCTACTACTATGGCTTCGTTCTGAGTTTTTGTTCTTTTTGCAAACAAATGGCAATTTTTGTGCCATGTGGCCATTTTCCTCCTCTTACTGAGGTCCAAAACAGTATTGTGTTCGTACATTTTTAAGCCACTCTGAAGCTTCTTTAAGACTTTCGAGAGACTATCTASAAATGTCAAGAGACTCCACTATTGGCAAAACTAGAAGCCGTAAGAATTAAAATACCACCTTAACAACAACAGCTTGCAAATAACAAAAATACGCACCTCTCTTTTTCCTCACTATCACTTTCATATTCTGATTCTTCTCCACTAGATACTGGCTCTTCTTCCTCTTCAGGCAAAGGCGGTTCTTCTGGAGGCAGAGGTGGGATTGGGGGTGGTGGCACAGGCACTGGTAAATACTCTTCATACTAGTTATAAGGAGGAAAAGAAAGTCATTTTTTATGACTACTAAATATCTTGCATAATAAAAACAGTGAAAGTTAGAAAGTTAGAAGACAAAGCAGCAGCTTTTCATAACGTGTTCATAGGGATGTATCTGCTGYACTGATAAATTGCTAATAGAACTTTCTACTTTTTTTAAAAAAGTATTTGTTGCTTTCTGAAGCATTACAGGGAATGTTTTTACTCTTTTAATTTAAGGAGCTAAATCTAAAAATAGTAGCAACTTGKTTTTTTTTATTTTCATATTCATTTCCTGAGAGAAGTAGGGTGAAGACACATGGAAGGAACCTAAAGCTCTCAAAACATCTCAGTTTCTACACTGAACCTTCTGTCACCTATCAAAATTATACCATTTCTAGCTCTGTAAAAAAAGTGAGGAGTTTCTTTTAGAATACCAAAAACAAATATTGTAAGAAATTCCRTATCTACAAAATAGCCTCCAACCCTACTATCATACCAACAATCTACAATTACTATACATAACAGCTACTTGTATGTACCATTAATTCCATAAAGGACCAACGTCTTTAGGCACTCACAATGAWCTATCTCCTGTAAAAAAACTGCTTTAGGATCTTTAAGGACTAGCTTCTCATCTTACTACTCATTTCTGTATGAACATTACATTCACAGTGTTTAACCTAACCCAATAACAGGTAAGGAACAAACCAATTCCCAGAAAATCAGTGTGAATTCATTAATTTGAATAACCTATTTTATAGCTTTCTTTACCAGCTACTTCACAAACCTTTGTCATTAGAAGCAGGTGTTCTGTTACGGCAATCACAAAGAGTAATGAAGCATAGATTTCCTATATCCATTTCCCACATTCAATTCCAGCAACAGTGATAGCTACAGTATGTCCTTTCTTGCTTTATTTTTCCCTTGCAATCAGTTAAACTACTCTCTCAGGGGAGAACTGAGACCAGGGAGCTGGTATTTCAGGATCCCTTCAGACTGTTACAGAAATAGCTCCTCCAAAACCTCTGCCAGTTCTCCCTTACACCTGCCCCCTTCAAAAAAAAAAATCCTGGAGATGGAGCAAATTAAATCCAAAATCTCTGTGTAATCTCCTTAACAGTCTGAATCTTATTACAACTCCCAATAAACACACAGATCAAAGAACTTTATAYACCTCCGCAAGGCAACAGGCTAGTAATATTCTATCATATCTTCTGTATGATGCTGTAATAAATGCTTCTATAACTTCTCCTTTTTATACACAACACTTTGAAATATCCAGTTCTACTGGATGACAGTTCTACTGTCAGAGKGGGGTATTTCTTTGTTTTAAATACAACTAAAAAGATTTCTTTAGAAGATTAACATGCACATAAATAAAAATCAGCAGTATCTGCTGTCTTCTGAACATTTCTTCAACTTTTACAGTTTTGAACTTAGATCTCCTATTGTGCTGTTTACATTTTAAATTGTGACTATATAGTTCAACTACTGTAAAAAAGATTTTTAAAAGTTACCATGGGAGGGCGAGCAGTAATTGGTCCAAAAGGAGGAGGAAGATTCATTTTATTCATAAGATGAAGTACCTGAAATGATTCAAGGTAAGTATTACTTTCTTTAGAAAAGGATAAGTTACTTGCCAACTATCATGGCTAATAACTTTTGGCAAGTGTAAATCAACATACTTTTAAAGAAGACACAACATTTAAACCAATGTGAAAGCCTATGTCTATAAGCCAACTGTAATAGTAAAAACAAGTGACATCTGAATAAGGCTAAGCAAAAAGTACAAAAAAAAGGTCTTCTCAAAATACCCAAGTCAAAACCAATTACGGAGATCTTTTYCTGTCAAGTCTTTAGCAACAGTTACTTTTAGTCAATGGAGTCTTATCTCAACATAGTAAATATTAACACTGGTTGGCACTATTACRGGAAAGCTAACTTAATTATCCACAGAAATAATTTGTGTCATAGTAAATATTAAAAATGAGAAAGGAAACACTTTTATTTTCATACTTCCCTTTTTTTACGCTTTTACTTACCTGTACATAGAATTTGGGCACGCTTGCCAAGGCATTTGCTATATTTGCTAGAATTGTACTTGAAGGTGGTGGATACAAATATTTGAGGCAAGAATTGATGGGAAAGGTGAGGCTGAGGAAGAAGATTAAAGACAAGGAATCTTAGCTCCACTGTCATAAAATAACTGGCAACAATTAATGAGTATTAGAGGTTTAACAATTCGTTACATCTGAACTATCACTGAAATACCACATTTCCTCTAGAACAGTGATGAGTACCATTTCAGCTGACCGGGCTACACATGTTTTATCTTCTACATTAGGGGGCAATCAGTCCCTTATACATGACAGACTTATTGGGCTTAGCAAAATGAAAGTACTAACATATGTGGGATGCCTAAAGCACACAGGAAAACAATCTACATGTCACAAAGTACAGCATAGCCATGCTGCAGACACACCATAAACCCAACACTTTCACAAAATGCTGGATTTATACTATATGCCCCAAAATAAATTTATTCTTCACATATGCAACGATGCAAACAGGGAAACAAGGAAGAAGCCTCCTGAAAAAGCAAGAGTAATCTGCTGTTAAGACTCAGGTTATCTACCCAGCCCTCAAACTCTTCCTGAAAAAACAAAAATTTGTACTAGAAGGCTATTACACAGTCCACAGCTTTATGCCTCAAARCACCCTTCACTACTTAACTGTAGGGTCTAAACTTGAACTATGAATTTCACTTATATGACAATTCCTCCACTTACGCATGCAGAACAGCAACATACCATAGARCAAAAGTACTATATTCTCTCTTGTTCATTTGTTTTGAAATAAAGTAGCAGAATTGAATTTCTACGCAAGAAAAGAAATACTGACCCATGGTTGGGAGCAATTCCATTGTCTATTTTAAGACAGCTTGATTCTTTCTTTTCTTCCTCTTTCACTGGCTCCTCTGAGCTGAAAGACAATACAATATTAKTTAGAACAGGGCAAAATTTAAATGGCTCACATAATGTATGAAATTATTTCACTCTATATGTTCAAATTTTAAAAAAATAAATTGTAACAATTTTTGCTAATGACAATATAACTCAGACTTTTAAGGTCAATGTAAAAAAATATTTATGCAGCTTTAAGTGTCTCCCTTTACTTAAACACTTTTCACATAAATTACTTGCAGTAATAGCAGCAAAATTATTTCATGTTACTCACTATTCASACACTGTATTTATTCCACTCTTTCTGAATAGGTACAAATCAAGTTTTTAAGATCTCYGTAGTTCATTTAAGCAAAACTGCATATCCTTTAATCACATTCTTTCAGGGTTACCTATGTAATATATAACAATAACTATGTAATTTWTTTTTTAATGAAGTATTTGACAGAAATCTGAAATCCAAACTACCAGAGTCAAATATTAGCATGTGAAAAAAATAATACTATGAAWACTTAAATCTTGAAAAGAGGGTTCATTAAATATTAAAAATATGTATGATATTTTTAAATATATATGTAACAAAGAGAGGCCCATACAGTTGTGTGTTTTTTCTGCTCGTGCTCATTCAAGACAGATACATGCAAACCAGCTCCAGCTTAGAAGCCAGTGGCTGCAGTAGTGTAGTTCTGTACAATCATGCTCTCAGATGGCAGTTCTGCATAGCTCTTGACTAGATACGTAAAAGACAGAAAAGCACCACATTCATTGTTTAATAGCAGAAGGAAATCACAACCCTGACACCGAAAAGTCAGAGGCTCTTTAAACATAGGGAACCTGCATAACCTACGCAGACTGGAGCCTTGCTCTGTGAATGAAAACAAACTGGACCATCTGCTGATTAAAGGTCTTAATATATGAAATAAAAATGGAAATTACTTCATGATGATCTTCAATGAAATAACACTAATAGAAGGAATGTAGTCACTTATTTATAGATCTGAACCTGCCTGTTAACTGTTTAAAAGCATTATCTGGCTTATCCTTTGACTTAATTTACTTTAAAAGCATTATGAATAAGGAATTTCCTTTCCTTGACCACAAACACAGAAACTAAATTATCACCCACGTACCTTTTACTCTTCTCTGAGAGTGAAGGCTGGCTAAGTACCTGTATGCTATCTTGCTCCTTCGCAAATTCAACAACTAAAGTGTGACCTAAAAGTTTCAGCTGATGCAGTCTTGACAAGGCCTTCAAATAATCATAATGGAGAATGAAAAGAAAAAGAAGAAGGAAAACATGAGAATATATTTCAAAGAACAACTGTTTCTTCTTTGCTTCAAATAGGCTGCAGTCTCAACTGCTTTAAACTAATTCTGCGCCATTACAGAGGTAGTACTGCACAGTCCCTGCCTTTGCAGCTCTGCTCTTGGCAGCCTCGATCCTGACAAGAAGGAAAAAGATGGTATTACATAGCTAGAATATTTGCAAAGAATTATATCATCTGAACACAGTTGCAAGACCGCAACCTTAACCATGATCAGTATTTAATAGTCTAACAAATCTCTATGACTTCAAGTAACAAACCTCCTTCTCATGAAGTACAACATGCTGAAGTTTAACAATAATATTTGGGAACCYTAAAATCAAGATTCCTAAAATGTGGCACTAAGAAGGTCTGGCTTTCTGCAAGATGGAATGTCTAGCCTAGAAATCAGGATAGCTGCTGATGACTGACAAAACAACGTAAGTTCACCACCAGTCACCTCATATATTCATTACAATTTCTYTGAATGCTACTCTACAGCATGGCCTAGAAAAACCCAGAGCATAAGAGTAGAATTCAGGACACAGATTTTTTACGAGTGATATTCAAAAATAGGAATTAATATTATCTTTCTTGCATGTGTAAATATTTCCCATTAACATGATACATTTTTTGTTCTTATTAACATCTGGTATGCAAGGCGGTCATGAACTGTGTAAATCACTACGCTTCAGTTTTATAGCACACATATGATTATGTAGGAGATGCATAAATTGTCTGCTGTATCAAACCAGTTTTTATACAAATAAGCACACACCCCCTTAGACAAGGCCTCGAGTAACCTCATCTAAGTTGGCATTGCTTTAAAAGACAGTTTAGATCAGATGACTTCCAGAAGTCCCATCCAACCTATATTTTTAAGCCACTATATAAGCATTTGTTTTAATAAACCTGTCATGCACCCACTGAGATGGAACCATAATACTTTTCTGCACCTTTCCCTCTCCACCACCACCAACACTCTGTAGATGATGATGTGGAAAACATTTTAGGGCAGAATTGGCAATTCAAAAAAGTTCTCTGCCAAAACTTTTAATAATAAACTTGAAACAAACCTTTGCAGCTGCATTTTCACTGGGGAACGTAGCAAAAGCAGTATGTTTCTAGAAAACAAACAAAAAAAAAACTTTGTCATACTGAGCTCACAGAGAGAGAGCACATAAATAAATTACATGCAAATTATATCTGCAGAGTAATTTGTAAATTCAAATTTAGACATTTAAAAATTTCCAGCTACTAGTCATCTAAATTCACATGTCAGACAACGGTGAGTTGTCCCTGAGACTACGGACTGTTTCTCCTAGGAATTTAGCAGAAGAGCCGCTTGCAATCAAAAATCAAGACAGGAAGTCGGTAGTTTAACGAATATGGGAAAAGAG
>NW_028186393.1:29365-84911 GCF_003343005.1 Rhea americana
GTGGCGCGGCGCGGCGCCCGGGCGCTGAGGGCGCGGCTAGGCCGCAGGTTCGAGACCCGCCGCCCCAAGCAGCAGCGCTGCCGCCGTGCCGGGGGGTCAGCCAGTAGCCAAGAGGCAGAGAATGGACGCCGTGGGCCACATCTCTGCTGCGGCCGGTTCTGTAGCCCCACGCGCTGACAGGCCGCCAGAGCCACAGCCTGAGCCGCCCTCTGTGGTGGGTGGGAGCTGCCCACCCCGTCCATCCTGCTGTTGCTGGAGCTGCCATCACCATGATGGCCTGTGGACAAGTCACACCCTGCGCCGAGCTGCCCGAGGAGCTGCGCTTGAAGGCCCTGGGCCACCTGCAGCCGCCTTGCTGCCATCGCCAGCGCTGGCACGATGAGGTTGGCAGCTGCGGCGGCAGGCACCAGCCTCAGCGTCGTGGCATGCGCTGGGCTGGGCAGCGCTCGGTGAGGCCTGAGCTAGCTACCTTGGCGGGGACTGCCCCTGCTTACCTGGAATAAACTGCCTGTCTGATGCGTGGTGATACCTGGATGAGCTGGTTGGGCGTTTACCTCAGACAACTCTGTTCAGAAAGTCTTGTCTGCATGGCAGACATTTACCATAGTTCACCTCTGCTCCAGGAATTTACTGATTCTGGCTGACATTATATAAAATCTACCATCATCAAATGTGAAATACTGCGCCAAAGGGAGATAYATACAATGACACTTGCCCTCTTTCATTCCCTTCCAGAGTATGTCTTAAGACTAAATTCAAAGAAGTTGTTTTGCTTTCAAAACATCATTATCATTAGCCTTGAGCTGAAGAGATTGAGGTCTTCAAAAGCCATCTTGACAGGGTCCTGGGCAGCAAGCTTTAGGTGACCTGCTTGAGCACGAGGGTTGGACTAGATCTCCAGAGGTCCCTTGCAACCTCAGCCATGATTCCTCCTATGCCTTGAGCTGAACAGCAAGGTATTGAGATCCTTCTGGCATAGACATATTGATATGCTGCATCAAGATAGCAGCTGGTTGAGTGTCTGGCCAAGGCAAGCAGCGAGGGTGAAGCACAGCCGTAATTGCAACCTGTAATAATGGGCATGAGAGAAGACTCTGGAGAGTGAGTGKTGAGTACAGAGGCAGCTGTCAGCCAGCTATTGCTGGAACCAGATAGCCTGATCCAGAGCTAGCCTTTCTTCTAAGGCCAGARCTGTGATCTCAAAGGGGAAAGAAAACTCCAAAACTTGGCTGATGCAAGTCTCAGATCTCTTCTAATCAGCTGGTTGTTGGCAGGGAGAAGTACCACCTGCTTAGATCCCTATGACCATAGGCTCCGTATGTGACTGAGCTGTAGTGCCAGATGCCCCTGTGCAAAGTTGGAGGGACTTGGCCAGCCTAATGGACAGCARGAGCACAGAGGGGGACTCAAGCTGTGGGACTGGTGCTTAGGATGCAGTGGAGCCAGGTGAGGAGAAGGAATATTTTGTTGGCTGTGCAGTACACCTGGTGAACAGGGAATGATTGTTTATTATGAGTTTCAAAAGAAAAAAAATGGGCCTTCAGTCCATAAAATCTCCAAGTACACTTCTTTTCCATGAAGAGTCAATACCTGAAGTGTCTTGACCCATTTCATTTGGTGATTAAGGCTGAGGCTTTGGAAAAGATCTAGCCACAGTGGGTGGCCGCAGTGGTCTCTGAGTGGAGCAGATAAAAGTTCATCTGGATAGGATTAGGAAGGAGCTGGGAGAAAAGAGAGGGGAAACAAAGGATATTCCAGATGGGCTAAGAGGAAGTTTAACAATGATTTTTTTATAGAATCAATTGCTGTATTTTTGTTGGTGTGATTAGGATAAGCTGGCTAATATCTCCAGACTCAATCACAGGTGGAAGAATTGACACAGAATGCAAATGTGATAGTACACGATCTCTCTCTCTGGCACCAGCAGTACAGTGTTTTCTGAGGCTGCTAAAACCTTAAAAATAACACCAGCCTAGCAAGTTTAAAGCATGGCCCATGGCTGGTTTAAAGTCCAGAGGACTTTCTGTGAAATGCAGGTCAATGTGCAATTGTTGCAGATGGGAGTGTCAGGATTGCAAAAGCACATCTGTGGTGGCTCTGCTGCTGCATCCTGTTTAAATTGGCCTGACTTTTAGTTCAAGCCTGTATAACAACACAGGAGAACATTTTATGCAGCAGGTCTGTCAGACTTGCAGGCAAAACAATCTTTCCAGTCTCCCTTGTAGCTCTCCACTGTGATCATTAATCTGCRCATCAGTCACCCAATAGTGAAATAACTGAATCATATAAATGACCCCAAATACTTTTTTTYCCCTCAGAAATAAGAAACGCACTTCTCAGTTCCAATCAGGGTAGGCAAAGAAAATGTTTATTTTCCAGTGACATTGAACATTAAGGTGACATAAACAATTTCACTGGAAAAAAAATGTGGTATTTCATATGTGTTCACTGAACCTTTCCCTGTTACAGAAAAGGTCTATTTACTCTGATGGACAAGGCCCCTGAAGCTGAACATCTTTAGAGAAGAGATTTAATAGAAAATATTATGCAGACCAAAGGAATTAAAATGTGCAATTTTTTTTCTTGCTAAAATGTAGAAACAGAAAACTTCATTTTTCCTTTCTCTTTTCCTCACCCCTGCATTCAAGATAGATGACTATTGTGCTACTTTTCTACTTTCCAAGTTGTTAATTTTGTAGATACTTGAATAACGGTGTTCCTCAACACTAATGCATCATTTTTTCTGTTGCGATTCTAGGTTTTTAGGAGTATTTTGCTTATGCAGAGAAGGAAATGTCAATGCAAATATTTTAATAATACATCAGCATGAGTCATAGAATCACAGAGTAATTCAGGTTGGAAGCGATCTAGAAGGAGGTTTCTAGTCCAGCCTGCTACTCAAAGCAGGGTCAACACTGAATTCAGACCAGGTGGCTCAGGGCTTTATTCAGTCTGGTCCTGAACACCTCCAAGGATGAAGATTCCACAGCCTCCCTGGAAAAATTCTCCCAATGCTGAATTACCTCATAGCAATTTTTTGTTCCTTTAATCCTAATAATCCTGTRTCTGTGTAAATTGATGGTAATTTCATAAAGACATAGAATTTCAGATTCCCAATTAACAGCTATTAAATTGGTAAGAAATTTTGAAGTTTGAAGATGAGGAAAACTGGCTCTCAAGAAGACCAYAATGTTTTGCACACCATTCATTTCATTCATTCCCTCCATTAAGTTGTCTCTTAATGACCTCAAGCCAGCAGTAGCCAGAGACAGCTACTCTGAGTTGTCCAAAAAAATAAGTGTTACTCAGACTGTTACTTACTTTTGTTTATGAAGTCAGGAAAAGTCAGTGACCAGAAGAATAATTTAAATCAGTTTGTTTAAATTAAAATAACTCAAGGATCTGCAAAAGTCACTAGAAATMGATGGATGAGTTAAATCTTGAAATTATTGTAATCTTTCGAGGATATAAGTTAATAAGCTCCCAGTTTATCTGCAGCCTTAAACAGGAAAAGGTGGGCTTTACTACGAGAGCAGTCACCTTACTTAATGAGATACACTAAGATGCTGTTAAATCTTCATGATATTAATAAAATCACAGCAGAAAGAGGCTAAATGTTGAAGAAAAGCTTCAGTGTGGAATTTTTGGAACTTGCTGTTATAATTTTAGGTTATATGTCTTTTTCATAAATGCCTCCAGGTATTTCACAGGTATTTGCTCTGTTATTTTTTGTAGAAGAAAAAAATGTTTCCATATTCCAATCAGCTAGACTCAGGCAACCTCTGAGTGGGGAACACGTAGCTGTGTTAGCATGAAAATAAGCCCAAGGTAATATATCTTGTCTCACCTTGTCTGCAAAATACCAAATATGCATCTAACTAAAAGAATATCCAAGGTAGCCTATCCTAACATTTTGGAATCCTCTTGTATAGCTAGGACAGAAAGGACAYCACAAGCAGAGTTTAAAATGACTCCAAACATTAACTGAACAGTCCACAGAATATATAATGGGACCATGTTTTTTTACTAATTGAATTGCATATTAGAGTTGGCACTAAAGAAAGAGACTGTGTGYGTTGTATTTACTGGCTTTTCTGTTTTTGTTTCTGACTTTCACTAACACAAGGAAAACAATTTCAGATTGCAACAGTAGCAGCTCCAAATAACCTTAATTCAAATCCGCTTTTCCCCAGGAAAAACAGTCAATGCTACTTTTAATGCAGCTTGAGAGGTTATCAAGAAAGGCTTTTTTAAAAAACATCTTTCTTCACTAAAGGGAATAGAAAATAACAGCCTTTCACAGAATCACAGAATGGGTAAGGTTGGAAGGGACCTCTGGAGATCATCTAGTCCCAACTWSCYGCTCAGMAGGGTCACCTAGAGCATGGTAGACAGGGTTGCATCCAGGCAGCCACTGAACATCTCCWGAGAAGGAGACTCCACAACCTCTCTGGGCAACCTGGTCCAGTGCTCYGTCACTCTCACAGTGAAGAAATTTCTACACAGATTAACCTCCTGCTACTACTATCTATATGAAAACCATTTTGGTATAATTCAAAGATAAGCTAAAGCAAAACAAATTAGGCATAGCCACCTGGTAAGAAAAAAAAGCAGTTAAAGCTAAACATGCTAAGACAAAGATCCAGACAGATCAAGATAAATTCAGGCAAATCAAGTCTGACAAGCTTCAGTCCTGAGACTTTGTAAACTCAGTGAAAAGCCTGTGGCCCTTCAATAGCAATGGCAGTATAGTATTTACTGGACTATGGGGCAGTAGCCTATACTACTGCATTATTATTCCACTAAAAACCGTTCTGTAAATCAAAAATATGAGAGAAGGAGGTGATATTACATGTCATTCAACTTAAGTTSCCCAAAAGATACTTTTTGCCAAATGCTTGTAAGCTAGACAAGGTTGGCAAAGTTTCTTTTGTTATCAGTGTATTTGGTTTAGTATTCTCAGAACGAAATATTTTTAATTACAAGGGAAAATAAGAAGAGATAAAACTGAAAGAATAGCTTTGAGACACAAATAACAGCTGCTAGGAAAATCTGATTTTCACAGTAGTAATCAGTAAGTTTCATTATTAACAGGAATAATGTACTGTAACAAACTAAACGTAGAAATGATAACGTTGCAGAAGGACCAAATACCACTGCTAACATAGCAGCTACTATTAGTAGCATTATGTATGTGTGTTACAGAAGCTTCAGGCATGGATAAGAGCCATATTCTGATAGGGACTGTGTAAACATATATGTAGCTTCAAAGAGACTGCAAAATGGCTGCTGCGTTTCATTTCACGTGGCATCCTCCACATGGTGGCGGATTTTAATTCCATTCAGAGTGTGAGTATAGTTGAAGAAAAAGTGAATAAAGAGTTCATGATGTCTCCTCTATTCRTGTGCTTTGTTAATTTTATTTCCCGTTTCTGAAAATGAAAAGAGAAAGAGCAAAAATTAAACTAAAAAAAGAAGCCTTAAAAAGTCAACTAACTGCTTTCCTCTGCTTTGCCCCCATGGAGTTCTCAATGTTTCCTGCTGTGTAAGTAGTCATTTACACCTCAGCCATTTACTTACTTTATGCTTTTATTTTTTTTCTGTCTTAAAGAGCTGAAGTACCGAAATGGTAATTCATTTAGGATTCTGCTTTTAGTATTTGACCACTAGGTGATGCTCTGACTCTTAAGTGTATATGAAACTGTAGAGTGTTGAGGTTTTGTTGTGATTCTTTCATTTTCTAGAACTCTTTGGTGTTATTTTTCTTACATTAAATTGGTTTGAAAATTGGTATTACTTTTCCTATGTTTTCTTAGATGGTTAGTAGCTGCCACATTATATAGACTAGTTATATTCTATACAAATCCATACAGATCATGCATCTCCTTTGCAGTAGGCCTTTTTATTAATACTAATAATATCACATGATTCTAGAAGCTGTATGTGCCATTGTGATGTGTATAATTCTTCACATATGCAGATGTGGATTGCTTTGATAAAGACTTAGGGAAAAGAAGTGAAAAGTATGCYGAGAAAAGACATTTGTGATATATTTCATTCAGAAGCATTTGTTTCTCTCAGTCCTRTAGAATTAGTTAATATTGTGTCTTTAAATTCAAATTTTTGGAATTTTGGAATGTTTCTAACTGTGTCTAAAACTAAGGGGGGCAATATGTCTTTTCCTCAGCTCCTTCTACTGTAAGAAATGAGAACATCTTACTAATATCTGTAGACATCATTTCTAATTTCTGTTGCTTAAGTCATCTCCCTTCTTTGATATATTTACTTGTGTATTAAAAAATACAGCTRTTTGATCTACATTCTGTTAGCTCTGTTGGCCAAGATCTCCATTCAGTTTTCAAAGGTGACGCCATTTTATTGATGTTCTTCTCAAAGTGTTCTCAAAGGAAGAGTATCCTTTCTTCAGATGAGCTAATTGTTTGCTCAATTTACTATTTTTAAGAACTCATGCAAATACTTTTAAATAATTTTATGTTAAGTCCTTTGTCCTTTAATGCAAACATTAACTATAATGAAGTTAGATTAACAGGAGGAGTCAAAGCATACATACTCAGCCAGCCTTCTTCTGCATAGGAGTGTGTTAAAGGTACAGCTCTTTTCAGTTGATCCCCATATAATGTGTGGGAAATACACATGCATGTAGTATATTTCTGCCAGTCTGTGAGATCTGGATCCTATTTTCAATATGTAAGCAAGAAAATTACTGATTTCTTTGAGAGATAGTAAGTAGTACATATAGCCTATCCTGCTTTCACTGAAATAAAATTAACTAGCCACACTAGGCTCTAAGAGGGAGATGGCTGTATTACACTCTAATGCTAACTTGGCCATGGCATTGCTACATCTACAGCAGGCTCTGAGTTGAGGTGTAATTCAACATCCATTTTAGAAGTGAGTTTCCATGTAGCAGACTACTTATTTACAATGAGCTCCTATAAGCGTGTTAACTTTTGTTTTGGAGTATGTCTTTACTAATTTAYTTTGAGATAGACTTACATGGATGAAGGACATCCAGAGTTACAGTATTGTTTTGATAATAGGGTATTAATCATTTTGCATCCAGACATAAACTTATTGGCACCTTGAAAGATACTTGATATCTTCCCTCCCCCCCCCCAGAAAAAAAAATCATTAAACTTATATAGGGAATGAATATAAAAAGTAAAAATCCTTAAATTAAATGTTTACCATTAAAAATTCAGTGCCACTAGAATGTTAGGGACCTCTCTGATCTGCAGAATATGTTGACACGTTTGCAATGTGCATGCAGTAACAAATTCTAACAAGAAGGACAATACCCAGAATTGTAAGGACTCTCTTCAGGCTTAACTAGTGGCCAGTGTTAAGCTCTAATAGACCCAGAGCAAAGGCTAAAAGCTGGTCATCTCTTTTCTTCCACCCACTGGCACAGGAGTATAAGGYCTGGCAATTTAGACCCTTGTCCACGAATGGTCCCACTAATATCCAGGTACTGTATGAGGTATTTAATCAGTATTAGCAARGATATCAGCATTTCACTTCACCATTTTTACTCACACTATGACTTTTTCAAATTTTTTAGATTTTGAACCTCTCTTGCAATCTGTTCTTTCTGAAGCTTCTGAAGGATTTACCTGCTCTTACAACAACTAATAGTGTACAGCTATAATGATCAGGAGGCTTTTCAAGAAGGCTTTTGATACAAGAGGCTTTTACACCAAAATTTCCACTTAAAAAAACATAAAATCTCTATTTCCCAATCTTTGAAAAGYCTTGGGTTGTAACTGCCTATTTTGTATATATGTGATAGCGAAGTTGTGGCTTCTTACTTTCCGCCTTGTGGCTGAGCTCTGTTTTTAGGCACTAGTAGGTATAGTTCTCTGTACTCTGTACCTTATTGGTCAAAAAAAACTTCCCTACAGCAAATAGAATTTTCTTTGATAACTTAAAAGAAAAGTCATCTGGAGATTTACTGATTTCAATTGCAGCAGCTCACTTATCACTAAAGCTTTGTGCAAATCGCAGAGAGGATGGCRAATTTCATAGAGGAATATAGTGGATTTCAACCTTTGTCATTTATTAATAGAAAAGCTCAAAGAGTCATAAATAGCAGATGTGCAAAGCTACTTTATATATTGATACCATCAAAACTCAGTCTGAGATTGGAGTAAAGTCAAATTTAAGRGGAGGATCATCAGAGAGGAACTCCCTATCCTAAGCCAAACTGTAAAAAAACCTAGAAAGGATTCATTAGAGGTTAWATTGTTTCCAGTGCAGAGTGTCTAGACTAGTTCTTTTGCATCACCACTGCTTCATTTAAGACCATACTGTAAAATGCTCTATTTCCCCCTYGGCTGTTCTCCTTGTTGTACTCTAATTAGTGTTTCTGTCTAAAGTATGTTTCCCCCTCGGTTCTTCTCCTTGTTGTACTCTAATTAGTGTTTCTGTCTAAAGTACGTTAATCTGAGTCTACTGAATAAGAACATGCGTCTTTGGAAAGGTTTCAAGTGCACAGTCATTCTCAAGTATGCTTGCTTTTTCTGGCATTAACAAACCCAGTGATTTTTATGTTTATAGGATGATATTCAAGTATTAATTCTCACCTTCAGACAAACGTATTCCTTTTTTTTTTTTTTCCCCTTTTTACATGCTATCTGGAAGAGCGTGGGGTAACAAAACCTCTTATACATTTAGAACAATATTTTCCTAGTACAACTTTGATAAAATACATGCAGTGAAGCTTCACAGCACCTTCATGTGTATGCTTCCAGAATGCTCTAGCAGAGGCCTTTTCAAGTGAAAAACATACAGCTTTTAATTTCTATTCTTAGACCTTTTCTTTTACAAAGTGAATACTTTTCAAACTAAACTACCTTCGACCAACAACATTCCCTTCAGTTTCACTGAATCCCAATAATGGCAATAAAATATTTATAAAATATTACAGTATTACAGTTTGCCAAACATTTCAACATGCATGATTTCAGCATGCATGCACTGTGCTCTACCTCAAGCAAAGCACATTGAGTCCAAGCTGTAAGTGTGTTAGCAGTCTCATTAATTACTGGCTGAAGTGTCAGTACTCAGTATAGTTCAAATTTCAAACCCAGTGGGCAGGCTGCAATTTACAGTTTACTAAATATTAAAGCAGAAGGTGCCTATGTCCTATGGCAGACTCTGGTTTAAGGATCCTCTGGATTTTTTTGCTCTTAGCTCCTTAGCTTAGGGGGAGAAATGGATATGCTGTCCTTCTTTGATTACAGTAACCTCTATGTCTGRTATAAGGAGGCAGAAGGAAAGAGAGGCGGTGGAACAGAAGGGAGCAAGGCACTACTGAATACAGCCATGAGAGCATGGCAGTCAGAAGGTTACAGAAATAGCAAGTTTCAGGGTCCGAACTTTAGTGGAARGAGGTTTGGAACTGTAAAGACACTGGCGGCTGTGGTTTGGTTCCTGTTATATTCACAAAAAAAGGATAGATACTAAAGTAACATCTAGCATTCCCATCAATCTCTTCACTTAGTGGAAAAAAACAACATGRTCTCATGTCTGCTAATTACATGGGTCATAAAGGTGCAAAGATTGAAGTCATACAAGCTAGGAAAAAGGAGTTACTTTCTTAACGAGAGGACTGGCGCTGTAACAGGAGTAACACAGTGAAGATTCTTTTGTGTTCTCAGCCATGACAAATCTGTGCTGGTGCAAAGTCACATACTGTTCCAATATGGCAATAGTCACAATATTTTTACATAATAACAATTTTCTTTGCAAATCATTTAATCAATGTTGGAAAATAAATGCTCGTACTTAGCAAACAACGGCTGCACGGGTTTGGTAAAATCTACTGATAACATTCCCATATTTTGGCAACTGCCTGATGGAAGGAGTGAATTTGCTGAGTAACAGATTTTTCTATTTACACTTTGCATAAGCTTTGGTTAGTGTAGGAAGCTTCTGGTCTACTGTGAAAGAAATGAGTTTGTCAAATGCTACATTTACTGCATAACATGTTCTTCCAGCTCATTAGTCATTTCACAGTCTTGGCCCAGAAAAACCTTGTTGGCATTCTCCTTTCTATTCCTTTAGATTTTTATTTTTAGTTTGTTGAAACAACTCAAGGTTTACATGCAAATTTTAAAAGGAAGAGCTTTAAGACTGGATTTCTAAAGGTTTTGTGTAAACAGAGCTTGGCAGAGTAAAAGTTTTTTAAAGTGATAATCTTTTTTTTCTTAGATGTCACTGCAAGTATGTACTGAATTACCTTCTAACTCTCAATATTTTCTTTCACYGTTTGTTTATTCTATAAAATGTTTCTGATCTGTCTTGTGAGAATATGACTTTTACTGATTGCTTTATGTACATATGGACTCATGGATCTTGTTTTCATCAGGATAGTCATGAAATAGTTCTACTGAAGATCACTGACACTGATTTACTGGTGGAATGGGGGAGTTGAGCAAAGGGAAAGATCCAGAGCCAGGAAGCCTTTTAAGAGCTGAGAACAGAAGTATGAAAGTAGAGGCAAGGAGAAAAGGAAAAACTAGAAGAYTGATGAGAGGGGAAAAAAGGGTAGGAAATCAAGCAAGGAAAGGCAGAGGTAAAAATTAAGAAACATCATCCACCATTGCATAATGAGAAAGTGTCCTCCCAGCTACAGAGAAGTAARAGTGGGCAAGTCCTTTGTTCTCCAAAGAGGAAACGTGGAGACTGTGTGAAGAGTAAAGCTGACCAATGGATGTGAATAGTTGAGACTCAATACAACAACAGAAAGATTGACAGAGGCTAGAGAGATAATGGGTAGTGAGCTTGCCTACCTTCTACATGTACCTTCATAAACTGCAGGTCAACATTTATCATATGCAAAGTTTCAGAAAGAAATTCTATGAAGGGAAATCTTTACAAAATGCAGCAATTTCCTTTTCACCTGTTAACTTCTATTTTTTCTGATAAGTACTGTTGAAGAGGGAAGTGGAAGAGACATGGTAAGGGAGGAAGAAGTGGGAAAAAAGATCTGTCATTTTCTTTTTATGTGTCTTTCACTCAGATAGATTATTAGGCTTTTTGTTTTGATGTGTGTCAAATGCTGTGTCATCTAAGAGCTCCCCGGTCAATGCTTTCACTTACCAGTAGTGAATAGGTGCATGTTGCAAAATTCTTCAAGGTCCTTAATATATTTGGTATCCTCTCAAAAACAATCCTCAATATTGTATGTGCAAATTAGTCTTTTAAATGGATGGAAGGCCTGAGAGCTATTAAACATTCTTCTTGTTTGGTGTCTGCAATGATTACAAATGTCAGTTATACCCATCTTGGAGACTATCTTAAGCTTTAAACTGAACCTCTTCAATCATTTATTGGGGGATAAATGGGTCACTTAAATACATGTCCCTTCACATTCTTAAATGCAGTACTGGTCAGTCTCCCTAAATGCACCTAGTGGAGGTTGGAAGATGTAGCATTGAGGARCAGTCTATACTGATCCCAGTTTTTCAGCAGGGCCATGTCATCTGCATAAATAGAAGAGGCATTGRGCAGGCAGCTTTAAAATGATCCGTCATCTCTGCAAGGGATATTTTTCTGAATCAGAATATATTTTCTACTTGAATACACTGAACCAGCATGTTCAAGGATTTCAAGGATACCTGAAGTGGGCCAACTCCAGAAGTTCGCAATTTGGAGCAGGGAAGACAACTGGTGTTGTATTGTTTGGTTATATAACACCTTTATAGCTGAATGCTAGAAAAGTAACTTTTTTGCTCCTTAATGATAATACATTCAAAAATAGTCTAACTCTTCTTAAATTATGTAAATATGTCAGGTCTCCTTGAAGATTATTGTATTTGGTTAAAAAATCTGTATATTTTAAATTTCAAGCCACATTCCTGCTGAGAAAAATTAATTTAAACTAACATAGCATAGCCAAGCTCCTGAGTCATGCATCTGCTGTCAGGAGTAAACTTGCTTTCTTTTCCTGTTTTTTTATAGAATCTTGTAACATCAAAGGTAAATCTCTATTCAAAAATTCTTTTCAAAAAGCTGTGATACCTCTGGGAAAACATGTTCYACTTCTCAAACTGACTTTGATAATAAAAAGCTAAAGTGACCTTGACATTTGTAAATCTTTTAAAATATACCATCTACCCTCAGGATATGAAATTCCATTTTAGAACTAATTTTTACATTAGGAACTAATAGGTACCACTTTAGCCAATTTAAAGTGAATTTAGTGTGTAACAAAAATGCTTCAAAGTAGCCTGAAAAATAGAGCGCATATCAAATGTCACTGAAATGGAGACGATATTAGTAACTGGAACTGCATACAAGGGCAAGTTTTAGTCATCTGTTTTCTTTTGTGTCTTCTGTAACTATAATGCAAGCATATCATTAAAAGTTGGATACTTGCAGTATTCTTACTCAAGCAAAACTCCCACTAACGTCAAATGATGGCTGTGGAACTGGATCTGAAATGTGTAAATCTGGGCCAAATATTCCTTAATGTGTTTTGAATCTGTATCATAAAACCAGAGCAGTTAATTCTAATATGTAATCATTAGAAGAAAAAAAGATTGTAAATAGTCATGGTACAATCAGCTCCCTAAAGTCATCACCCAGCCATCTGGCATGTGCCACAGCCAGGTTCATCCAGAAACTAAGAACTGCCAGAAATCCCAGACAGTCTCCCTAGGGAAAGCAGAAGGTACTTCTTTGACTTTACATCCTATGTATTTGACAAACAGGAACCAAAACCAAAACATAACCTTCATCCAGACCTTAGAAAATGGAGCATTCCACCTTACGCAAGAGGATACGCTGTGAAGCCACCTCTTATGTCCGGAGTCCTGTAGCCCTGTTGTAAGTTGAAGTAAAGAGCACTAAGACTGTGTGACTAAAAGCACCTCAGCCAGCCACTCTAATTCAAAAATCTTGTTAAATAAATTATTTCAGACCCAGGAATAGGACTAAGACCAGTTTAGAATTAGAAAGTGTTGAAAGCCTTAAGACTTTTTCTCCAGACCTGCGGGAGCCCCCAGCTGAGATTCAGCTCACTGCCATACAGCACAGACATACCCAAGCCTGCTTTAAACCAGCACACTGTTCACAGTGTGAAGTTCAACACAGCTTGTCTAAGATTTCCCAAGAGCAAGACGAATTAGCCTGTGTCAAGCTCTGTGCTTCTGAGAGCCAACCAGTACCAGCTCCCAAGCAGGTTAGCCTAGTGGTAGCTCAGGTTCACCTTAGGAGTACCATTACGCTTACTGTAAGTGCGCTCTAGCCGCGCTGTAGCACTCTCTTAAAGTGTCACTTGAAGTGGTGCTGCAGCACTCTCCCAACAAACGCTTTTCTCAGTGGTCGTGGGAGGCTGAGGTAAACTAGACTGTGTGCAGGTTAACAAACTGTGAAAACTAGCATTTGGATCCTATCTAGAAATCCCTTACAATCCACCTCTTTCTTTCTTTAAATAATTTTGAAAACTGATAAAGTCACCATACATTTTTGGCTATGTGAGTGAAATATTCTACGGGTATTAATAACACAGCACTGCCAGAGGAGAAATACAAACTTCTTAGGCAATCCAAAGGAGAGTAAAGTRAAAGATATAGCAAGCAGTTCCCATGTAATTCTGAAAATACTCTAGAGTAATTTGGATGGTTGTTTTGGCAGGTTGGTRAGAAAAGGTTATAGCGGCATTGTCGGCTTAAGGCAACTGATGCTGCTGTCGGAAGCGGCGTTCCCACCACCTCGGGCCATGTTCCGCTGTCTTCCCGGTGCGGGCAGGCTGCTGGTACGGCCACACCACCAGGCTTGCTGGTCGGGCTGAAAGCTAACCCAGCAACAGCAACAGAATTGTTTCAATTTAGACATCTGCCTGAGATGCTTCTGTTACAAAAAGATTACCTGTCCAAGAAGAGATGCAGACTCCTCCAGTGAGTGATGCAGACCACTTTTAAGCTAGTAACGTCCCTACGTTGACTGCAGGGATTGTTAAATCAGGCTTTGCAAATAATGCCTCAAATAGCTAACTATGAATGCTAATGTTTGTGTTCATTTTCGACTAGGTTTTTTTCAAACAAAGTGCCTAAGTGAGGTGCTTATATGTTAAAAAGCATAAATAGATGTTCTAAGATAAAACTATTCCATGCTAACGTTATTTGTTCCTTGGTAGTTGTTTCAGTTTTCCATCGAAGTTCAGCGGATAAACTGTATGCTGTACGCAAGCTGTAAAGGGAAACAGATGCCTCAGATTCCACTCATGAAAAGGGACGGTTCTTTGGTTGTGGAGCATTAATTGATAGAAATAACAGGTCACTGTGGGTCAGAACKCCAAATGCTGAATAACTTTGAGAGAAGTAATGGGATAACTATGGACAGACACATAGAATATATGAAAGATATTTTCTTGACAGTTCTTTCTACAAACCATTTAAGCTTTTTTTGAGCAAGTGTTGTGACATGATATATTTATGAGAGGTTTTTGTTTTTACTTTGAGTAGATCATAGGAATATCAAACTAAAAGTTTCTATAATAGTTTTATCAAAAAGTTTTCTATTCAAAATTCTATTCTTGTTTTTCCTTAAACATTCATAGAGGTCATATTGAAGCATGCTGAATCAACTATAAATATTTCCTGTGAGTTTGGTTTTATTTCCAGAGTTGCTGACCTGACTTCTATGTGTGATTTTGTTTTGGATAACCATCTGGGAGACATCTGTTAAACTGTAATYGCTCCCAGACAGGAACAGGTTCTATCGTATGAATGTAAAATGCTGAGTAACCTTCCAGCACAATACAAGTGTTCTTTAATAAATAGCAAACAGTAAATAATAAAACTGACCAAAATGTTGCTTAGATTCTGTCTATAACTGTGAATAAGAAGTACTTATGAACTTAGTGACCTTGTATTTGATTAAAATTCATCAACAGTTCAGCATTTTTGTTCAATATCTGTCTAACTTTCATATATCACTATATGCTTAGAAAAACCTAGTTTGTCTTAGAGAAACCTAGTTTGTAACTTCATGTTACAAACTGAGTTGTCCCATTGCCCTCAGCTATCCAAGTAGAATTTAAGAAATTCATAACAGTTCAGAAAGTGACTATATTGGTGTTACCGTATATATACAGATGTGTTTGCAGAATTTTCAACAATATTATTACAAGCTGTATTACTTTTACTTTAAAAAAGGAGAGGGGCCTCTCTCTCAGAGCAATCCATACACAATATAAGCAAAAAAAAAAAAAAAAACTCCTCAGTGGAGATAGAGGCTCCAGATGCATAAATGTTGGGTTTATTTCTAATACATACATCTTTTCACATTTAAATCCTTCGCTACTGAAGAAGAGTAATTCCCAGTGGATATCACTGAACTAGAGTAATTCCATGGTGTATTATACTGTAAAATTAATCTGTCATTATTACTTAACATTGTATTTCTATGCCACAGAAGCATTGGACTTGCTAACTATAGATGGTATTATAGAACGCTTGAAYATTTTTTTTTAATATGTGTAATATGTCATACTTGCTTGGCTTACTAAGAAGATTAGGAAATGAATTGCAGGAATATATTTCTTYTAATAATTGTACTTACATATGATTATGCTTAAATAAGGGTAAATGCACAATTAAAACAACATCTTTCAAATGGTTTGGTATATAAAAATACTTCTATTTTTATTACTTACAGTAAGCACACTGCAAAATCATTCCTCGATTAAAGAAATAAAAGTCATCCCTCCAAAGATACTTAAAAGTCAGTGAAGGAAAAATGGTGTCGTTCTCTCTTATTTTACAGACTGAGAGCTGACATTACAGCATTTCAATTAGAAAAAGCAGCAGTTTAGAAAACACTATGTCTCATGTTGGTAATATGTTCCTAGGAATCACAAGGGAACAGATCTAATTTGATTTCATGCTTCTTTATCATTTCTTTTGCTTCCTGGTTACCATTTACTTAGAAAATGTGAGGACAAGTATGATACTGGCAGGATGGGAGCTCAGAGAGACACAGCACTGAAATATCCTGACCGCACACTAGATCGCCTGTGCTGCAGGTCTGCGAGGATTTGCTCAGTTATCTCAGGAGAGCCATGTTCTCCATGGTCATTAAATCATGCTCAGCCATGCTCTTGTACAGTCTTGTGCAGTCTGCAGTACAGTCTCTACTTTTATAATGTGATTTAAAATGATTCTCAGAAAACAGCTTCTGTTCACATTCTTCGGAAAAATCATGCTACGGCTGACATGTTGCCTGTAATAGCTTCATCTTGCTTTAATGTAGGACTGAATTGTCTCTGAAGTTTGCTACTTTTGCATCAAAAATACAATCAAATAATATATTCCAATCCATCTAGGAAAAGAGCTTGTTTTCCCTGCCTTTATGCTGCAGGCATCCAGAAGTGACAGGATATTGGATCTGTGGCCTTGTCTAAACTAACGTTGCCATTGCATCCAAAAATTGAGAAAAGCATCAGGAAGCAGTTATCTGAGTGAAACCAGATATGTCACATATCATTTTCTAAAACTTAACATCAGCTAAAAAGTCTACTAAGAAAGTTGTATCCTGCTGGAGCTTGTCTTTTTTCTGACTAGGGCACAGCAAAAAAAATCAAAGATGTCTCAGCAATATAGAAAGAGCTACCGCAAATAAGGTTCATTCATCAATGCCAATACAGTTTAAGCCAGTTGGCACTGAGATAAGTATCTAGACAAGAGGCAAGACAGCAGGGAATTAGCACCTTATGAATGTAAGGCAGGTACATTTATAACAAGGTCCAGTAACTTTATGGCACGAATGTTCGTCTAAATGTGAGAAAAAATTAATGAGGCAGGTAGCTAAGTCTGGTCCTAATTTCTGTCTTTCATACATATAACCTTAAAAATAACTCTGACCTGTAAAGCCTATTCATATCCAGTCCTTTATTACTGAACTTTATCTTCTCTGGCTTGGTTACCGTGCATCTTGTCTGAAACTGAGCCATAGTCCTATGAGAATGGCATAGATGGAGAGGACCATTTAGAGACTGTAGGACTGAAGTTGCTGGGCCTTATCTACTGTCTGTTGAAATACAAAAGATTCCTTCCGTTAATCTTAACAGGCTTTGGGAAAGTTGCATATATTACAAATCTACTGAGGCAAGACTTTATTTTACACTATTTTTCTGCAGAATCTGTCTCAGTCAGTTACAGTTTGCAGTATTACTTTGAGACAAGTGAAAATTATCATTTAAAGGAAGCTTAAATACCAAACTGAGAATATTGAATATTGAATTATGTGAATCTTGATCTCCAGATCCAGATCAGTATGAATACATTGAATGAAACTTTGGGCAAGTCCTGAAAAAAAATCATTTATTATAAAAAACCTAACATTTCCTAACAAAACATTAGCTTATCTTTAATAAATGTATGCGTATACAGTACAGTTGCTTTTCTAATGGGTATGAGTATGTGTGTAACTTGTCTTTGGTTCAGAATGTAATGTGTAATTTTACTCTGGAAAGTTACTTTTACTGCTGTTCACCATTTGAGCTAACAGCTGATGGAAAATGAAATCAATTCTCTTCTAAATTATCCATCCTCAGTTTAACTGATAAAAAACCTGATCTGTTTAATAGTATTTTAATCCTGTTTGAATGAATATCATTGACCCTTATTTAAAACAGTTCTATCATTGAAAATTACTGTTTTGCAAGGAAGAAACTGAGAATATATTCTGATTTCGGAACCTAGTTGTTAATGGTAATGCCGATCTAGAAAGAATTCCAATTAGGATGGATGTGTAGGGTTTGGAAGTAGGCAAGTTAGATCTATGTTACGTGGAAACTTACCAACATTGATACGCGTGTATTATTGGATACTATMAAGCCATGGCAATTTTAGGAGGGTTAGACTGTAAGAAATTTGCTAGGAAAAGTTAAAATGAAAAGTGTAACATTTTTGTTCCTCATAATGAATGCAGCTTTTTATATCTTGACTTGATGCTATAAAAAATTACTGATACGGAGGTCACTCAGTATCAAAAAAGTCAATGATTTTCTTATTCTGTGGCCTGAGCTTCTCATTTTTGGATCAGGAAAGGCCAGGTCTGACAGCTTGTCAATCCAAATGGTCTAAGTAAAGAAATGTAATTTCTCTTAATATCTTTTTGTCGTTTTGACAGAAAAGGTGATTTTCTGTTGTTCTCAAAGTCTAATTCTGCTTAGTTGAATAGCATAAAATGTGAGAGTTATCACACTTTTCCTGACCAGGTTGATTGTTCTCTACCTATTATACATATGTATCTGACACTTACTAAGAAGGAGTTAGAATATATACGTTATAACATACATTGCTGTGTGTTTCTCTAAGAAAGAGAGAGATCATGCCAACAAGAAATAGTGGTTATTTCTTTGTCAAGACAAAATGGGCACAGATAAATGTCTTTGTGRTACGTATCCAGATGATTGCAGCTATGCTGATGTTCTCCTCAAGTGCGTCATTCTATTTATGTTGGGATGTCTTTTTTCTCTTAAAATTTTATTACTCAGTTGTAACTGCCTAAGCTTTGAAATTTGTGAATGTGGGTGAAAAGAGAACAATTGAACATGAATCATCTGTATGAGCAACTCATGTATGTCCTTGTCAAARAATATATCACAGATAGAGACTGATAATGAACCTAAATGAATGAGTGAAGTCAAACAGAAATAATGTGGGATTCTACACTGAGTATGCCACAGACAGAAGTACTGTTAATTGAGRAAGATACTGGGAAATCTTTTTAAAACCGGACCACCCTGCTGTGGCCCTCTCTTCCTGCTTGCTGTGCCCTCCTCCCCTCTGGAGCTCCTTGCTGCCTGCCTCTGAAGCCCATGGAGCTGCATCTGTGCCCACCTCCGTTCCTCTCCTTCTGTGAGCAGCCAGCTCCCTTGCTCTRCTGTGCTCTCACTGCCACGCCAGATCCTACGCTAAAAAGCCTGGTACCTTCAAAGAGGCCAAGATTGCTTTCTCTCAAAAATTACAATATAGTCTAACCAAATATTTACACAGTCATATAAAATCCTAGTGGAAAAAAGACTGGCAATTTTTATCACAAGATAGGCAGATAAAGTAAGCATTTTATTACTCAGYTTGATTGGCTGTACCTCCCAAGTGCTTTACCTTCTCTCAAGTTTTACAGCAGAACTGCTAGGGCATTTTAATTATTTTAGGTCACAGATTTTTTTGGTAGTGAGGACAAAATGTACAAATGTACCAAACTATGAGAAGCAGAAAGACGCAAGATAAGACTGATATGGCTTTTAGGATTTGCAGTGGTCATTTATGCTTATAATCAACTAAATGGAAGGATAAACATTCTGATTAACCTTAAGTTACCATTTAACTGTAGTACTGAAGCACACCAATAGCAAGGAACAATATAGTTATAAATAAAGAAATAAGTTTAAATCATGGGGATGAAAATTAAAGCACAGTCTATTAAATAAACCTGTCCATTTGGGATATCGTATGACATTTCAGCTCAACTACTGGGCTTTTATTAGCATCCACTGTTGCTTTGGTGGGGTAGGCCAATAGTGTAACTGCTCAGATTCTGCAACATAAAATTCTACACGTTCCACACCTATTTTTTTCTTCCCTTTGGTAGTAAGTAACTTCCTCGTATAGATCCCAGTGTAATATGCTAATAGTCACCTCTGCAGCACTGCAAGATGTAATCTAGTGAAAAGGATATGTTAGGTATCTGCTGTATCATATTCTAGGTGAGGACAATGGAAATCTCTTATTCTGGGGTGATTTACCCCCATCATGACAGAATTCAGAACCAGTATTTTCCATTTATGCCAATAAAGGCAATGGATTGAAGGAGTGAGCTGTTTTGTCAGGATATTTACAGCTGACTGATAGGGACTTTAATTTGTCCCTCTTCTGCTTATGCAGAAGGGCTGTGCTCACCATTATGTGGAACAGCAGTGGCAAATGCAGAACTAGACCCTAACATCTCTACATCCAAGCCCAATGACAACACTCCTCTTACAAACCCTTGCCCAGTTCTCCATCTGTGCTGTGCACTGCGAAAGAGTGCGCTACAGGAGGGGGAGCTATAGAACAAGTACAATGACACATCTGTCCTGTACACCAGGAGCAATGTAGCCAGTACAGCACAGAGCTCAGCATGAGCTAAATGATTTTGTCAATAACTGTTTGGCTTTCCCAGGTAGGCTGTAAGTAAAGCAAAATCACAGATCTCTGCCACGTGATGTAAGTGATAGACTGATACTGTGGCAGATTAATCGCTTTTTGGCAAATAGAGTCGGAGAGACTTGTCAGAGAGTTAAACGGATATTTGGAATTGAGGTGTATTGCTTAGAGTTGGGATACATGGACTGTAATCCTGATTCCAGAGGGAAATATACTCTTTAAAATGACACTCATCACACACAAGCATGTGGGTGTACCATACTCATTTTGAATTGTAGGTCAGATACTTTGGAGAGCAGTTTCTTCTGACTATGTGTCACTGCTGGATGTTAGTTTACGATAACTTATATTTCCAGCTAGTCTAAAAAAGTTGAGTGAAGGAATGTTAAGGGAAGTTAGGAATGAAAAGATGCTGGCCTAGTAGTTAAACAGGGGTTACTGGGCATTAAACAGAATAAGTGGATTTAACTAGGCCTCTATTATAGCTATCATTCAGGGTTTTCTCAAAATAGGGACATTTGTGCCAATATAAGCATTTAGTCGAGTACACTGGTACACCTAAGATGGACCATTCATAGACATTTCCTGTAGTAGTGTAAAATGGAGCTGGTATCATGATGACTCTTTCATGTAACACACCCAAGTATATTATATGTAAGCCAAAAAGCTTCAGGGTCTATGAGATGTTGATACAGATTAGAGCATATTTCTACTGGCCTTTGCACCACCAGTGCAAAGAGAACTCTGAGACCCAGGTGGTGGAAGGGATCTCTTTTAGGGTGACAACAAGTCACCGAAACTGTTATGATAACCCACCTGTCATTTGGCATAGGCTGTGAGGCATTTGTGAAACGTGTTTCATTAATCAGAAATGCTTTGGCATTTCAATCGGTTGCTGTCTTTGCCAGTTTTCCCACTTTCAGAATAGAATACACTATGTTCTTTCTTATATGTGCCAACATATCATTAGAGCTGTTTCAGAACATTTTATAACTGTGTGTCAATACAATATGATTTCTTTTCAGGAAGTCATTTGAAATATGCCCCTCCATATAGTACCAGTTAAAGCCTGAATGCCAAGAGATGGTGACAGCTGCATTTCCTATGAGATTTGGATAGGAGCTCAAGAAGTATTTTGGCTGTGCAAGCCAGCCATAAATAATACACTTGATAAATCAGGCAAGCAAAATTTATGCCAGTTTTAGTGGCTGTGATGTATATCCAAAGTCTATATTAAATTTGTCTCTCAGTCTATTGATAAATTTATATAGATAAAATTTTTACATTATCGGTAAATGAGATTTCCCTTTCTTCCATATACAAGATCACATCACACTGGAAAGATACTTAGAATTAGACATATTTTTTTTCAAACAGATATATTGTCTGTATTTATTATTGCTTATATAGCATCACAAGACAAAAGATGACCAAGAATTTTAGCCCTTGACTGGATTTGCATGTGGAAAACTTGTGTTTCCTCATTTCTCTTGGCAAAAATACCTTATAAGGCTGAAAAAATACAAGAACAGCATTTTTAGGACTTTCTTTGAATGCCTATTTAAGATATTACAGAAAAACTAACCAATATTTTGGAAAATGTAAATGCAATCTTGAAATTGCTTTTTGGAAAGCTATCAGTGGCATCTATTGGCAAAGCAGAATGTGCAAAAAGGGGGAAACGAAAGCAAAACACAGAAGGTGAGTTGATGAGTAAGTGAGGAGATCACAAGCCAGCTATGAGCCAACAGCAAGTTTTAATTTTAATTAGATCTGTTTACTCAAAAGAATCATCATGCTTATAAAGGCTTCATAGCTGTTATATAAGAAAAAAAGTAGTCATCGTGCATACTGGGGTATGAATTCTTAGTCTTGAAATTTCCTCTGTGGCACATAGCAAGTGGAAAGTAATGCAGAGGAGCACATCAGGCTTCCCTGTTGTGAGGGTTTGCTTGAACCGGGGCTAACTGAGTCCATACCACCAAGATATGCCAGTCAGAATGATGAAGCAAAAAGCATGATACAAGTAGAAGGCTGAATCATTCTACTCTTTAATTACAGACAATTTAATAAAATCAGCAGAGAATGTGCAGAAGGGAAAACATCTGTGTCAACCAACATGTTTAGACTGCTCTGTTGTTTAAATATCTCAGAGAACAGCATAAAGGAGAGCAATAGCTTGCATTATTAGTGACAGACTTTAGATTGTCATTATCACCTACATTTATGTATCCTGCTTAGGTACTTACTTTAGGAACTTGGACTTGTTTGTATACAATGAAATAAAGTCACATTTACAGGACAAATAATTTCTCTGAGACATTCAGTCTCTGAGACATCAGCCAGGATGCTACGACCATGCAGTGCTGATACAATACACTGCGCTGATTCACTGGATCCCTTAGCTCCACAAGATACTTTGCAAAAAGTAACTTAAATCTATGCAAACCACTGTAAGAGAAACTGCAGCTCCCCAAAACACAATGAAATTCCTGCTTACTCTCCTGAGTGCCTAACGTCAAAGATTATCCATTGAAGTCGTCTCAAAAACTCCTGCATACTTCAATAGCAGCTGGATCAGGCTCCGTGCCCCACTATGGAACCTGATGCAGAGATCAGTGGGAGATACTCTTTAGCCTGTGATACATTTGTAGTCATGAGTATAATCTTATTTTCTGCTCCAAAATCAGAAATCCGCCACCATGGATTTCAGCATGGTCAAACAAAGCTATGGCTTAGCTTTTCTGTTTTGTCAGGCTGGGAGTACATTTCAGTGACGGGCAGTGCTCCAACTATCACAATAGTACAACAGGTTTAAAGGACCGCCACACTCTACATGAATTTAATGCATGCCCATCTTACTGCCTGGATATGAAGTGAAAGCAAGGAAATTCCTGATTCCTATAGCTCTCCTTGCTCAGTTATGATTGAACTACAGAGAGCTGCTTGGAGCTGCTCTGATCCTGAGAGGTTTTAACTTAGGGAGAGAGGAGATCGGTGCCTGCTTAAACAATGGTTTTGTAGGTTCTCCTGACAGAATTGTCCATTTTTTTACGAAGCAGCTCACATTCCTCACCACATAGTATCACCATGTAAGTGCCATAGCCTTGCTTGGTGGCCTGGAAGACCCTGAGCAGAGTCCCCAGACCCCTCACGGGTTTGTAGTACTATCTAAACTAGTTCTTTTATGCCAAAGGCAGAGAAACTGAAAGGAAAACAACAACAAATCGAGAAACCCACAGGTCATTGACCTTATGGGACTATAAAAAGTGTTCCTTACCATGAGTGACAGGAACTGGCCTTCTGTCAACCAACCATTCAGGCAATACATAAAATATATTTGCTGAGCACCATCACTCTGCGCACTGCTGGGCAAACAAGGATGCTGTGTGATCCAGGTCACCAAGGCCAGTCTATAAAAGACAGCAATGTTCCACCTTACTCTCCTGTACTATTATTTAAGCTTCCAACAGCAAGAAAAAACAGCTTTTATAAAAGACTAGTATAAATATGGGTAAAATACATTTCAGATGATTTCTAATGGAATAAAATAACCTAAGAAATGTATCTAAAGTAAATTAACTTTCCTCCCTGGCAGATACAAGGCATTATCTTAGACACCTGATATCAGAACTTCTATGAAATACACTTTTACTTCAGATATGCAAAAGCGCTGACTGGGAAAGTAGGTCTTCCTGTCTTTTCTTCTCGTTCTACAATATGATAAAGAACTGTCAGACCTCTTGCTACTGCTGATCTTTGATCATCTTTTTCATGTTTTATCCAGGCTCACATATTCCGCTTTAACACTGTTTTTTAAAAAAATCAAGAACATCAGGTCAAGGAGATACATACGTTTGACAGGGAAATAACAGATTTGTTTTTTTTTTCTCTATCATAAGCTCTGATGGGAGAGGACAAGTAACCATACTGTCTGCAGGTTTGATTAAGGTATCATCTGAAAGACCCACAATGAGAACTATGCACATTGTTCAATATACTGGCAAATACTGAAGTGAACCTATTCTGTTAGATATAAATCCAAAATGGCTTCAGTATTCAACATATTCTTAGCATGGACATCTTCATCAGACAACTTTGACATATCCTTAAAACAAAACATGTGATTTTAGAGTAGATGAGTATTGTAACACTCTCACTTACTATTTACCATTAGTAGTCTCATCTATACAACCATTGTATTATGTAATATTATCTTCTATTTTATACATATACATATATAAATTTATTGTATTTATTATATTGTTTTGTGTTATCTATGCTCTGCTTGGAACAATTTGACCATTTTTACTTTCAAATCATTCATAGTCTTTTTTAAAACACTGATTTCTCCTTATTTCCTTTGTCTCGGGCATTTTCTTTGCTGAAAGAGATGACATTTTCGTCTGATTAAGCAGCTAAAGAGGTACACAGGAAACCTATTTATTCCTACAATTCTAATTGGAAAGCTTATAGTCATCTCTCCATTCAGATTGTCTTTCTGTATTTAGAACCAGAGCTTCTGGCCCACCTACACCCTTGCATCCAAACAGGGCAAGTCTTATGCCCTTGATTTGACCATTGAAAGTTCTTGTTTTAGGAGTACTAGGAAGAAAGAATATGTCCTTTAGCAACTCTGCATTTTTTTGCCTTCAGSAAATGCCTAGATTGGCTGTAAAGAAGTTGTATCTTGGCAAATTCCTAAGCAAGAATATTCATCAAGTGGAATGGGGGTCTGATTTCTTAATTAAACCCAAGCTTTGGGTAAAGCAGCACCTACAAAAGATGGGAAACAAGGTTATTGCTTCTTGTTCATTTGGCTTCTGGCTGAATGAACTGTCTTCATTTAGCTTCTGGCTAAATGAAGGTGTCTACTTACTATCTAGCTACCTAGACTGCTGTTATAGTCAATGGAGATCAAGACCAGATAGCAGATGAAGCTGAGGGTGCAATTTGTATTTCCTAAGTGTCCACTTCTGGATGAGAAGATTTGTGTGGGAAACTAAGCAGATGAAGAGGATGCACTGGATTAGTTTTGTAGGAGTGTAAGGCATACGAAACTTTTTGCTGAATAACATTCCTCATGCTAATCTTTGTTAAACTTATTCAGAATAAAGGTATTCTGGGCACTGTTAATTGTCTGKTAATTGGACATTTATTATTTCCATGTGACTGTTCCTAGAATCTGAAGACTTAATGAATTATAATCTCATAAATAATATTAAACTTTCCTATCTCATTGTTTTTTAATTAGTTAGACTGAAATATAGCTGCATTTATCATATCACAAGTTGAACTGCTGACTGCAAATGTTGTGCAATCACCAGTCCTARTAATATAATGCTGGTACTAATCTAGTAAATTGCATCGTTTCACAATGTGTAAAGCAAATTCAATTATCCTGAATACATGAAACTTCCCAGATTATCCATTTTCGCTCTGTGTAACCTAATAATTTGCAGAACACATTTCTAATGACCATGATAAAAGCATACTAGCAGTTTGAAAGAAAAAAAAAATGTGAATTTTATGCACATCAGCTATCCACTAAATATACAAGATACAAAGTATGTTGCCAGTCAATATTTCTGCTGTGCTTCAAGAGTATTAGCTTTATACTATTTGCTAAGCATAGCAAAATAAAAGAAGGATATGCACTGGAATGCAATTATATTGGGTTCTGTTGACTTTAATTTATGCATTGGCATTGTTATGCCAATTGATTTGTGTCAATTTAATCTTGCCAGAAGATCTAGCTTTGCTATATTTATGGTATATTTTTGGATTTCATCTTTTTCTTTTTAGGAAATTTGAACATCAGGTGCACAGAAGATGTAAAATTGCAATGAATATGAAGATCTATGTGAGTACATAGTTATTGAATATCTTATAGCTTACTGGTTTTGGACTGAGATTACATTATACATATATCCAAAGTTAATGCTTCGTTTTTAATATATGCAGTGTATTTCATTCATTAAACCAAGAAGTTCAATCTATCACAGATAAATTTTGATTAGTCTTATCCTACTGACTGAGATCATGGGAAGTGTTCAGATTCACCAATTCTTATACAGTTTTTTAATTGCAAAGCTATTTGTATGTATTATTAGAGCCTTGKTTGGGAGAGGCAAATTAAGCTTTTTGGCATTGCATTTGACCTTTAACTTTGAATTTAATTTTCTAATTCTATATACTTTTAGAAGAAATAAAATAACTCATAGTATATCTGTATACAATATATATACTTGTATGTTAAATATATTCAGATTCAGTATTTCTTTCCAGATCTATCTTGGTATGGGTGAAATAAAATATCCCTAACTTCTGTAGATCTGTGCAGTTATACAGGTTAATCTAGAACTAGACCTAGACTGAAGTTTCATTTTGATCTTTGATTAACCATTTAAACAAATAAGTGCTACCTGCAAATATCAGGCCCAGGTCTGAAATTTTCCAGGATTCTGAGAGGACTTAGACCTTACTGAGCTGTTTCATAGTGTTCACTGTGTCCACTGGCCACATCACCAGCTAATTTTCCATCTGATGTTAGGTTCTTATTGTTTTTCTTTTCTAAGTATTTTGCATTAGAATGCTAGTAGAGGAAAGGTACAGTTCAGTTATAAATTATTGTCAGCTATATGGTAGTCTTCTGCTTTTACTTAGGAGAAGAAAGGTAAAGTCGTGATTACCCAAGAAACCATACATGAGTGTCTTTGCAAGATATATGTTTATTCAGTGTAGACTAATGTATGTTGCTTCAGAGATTAAATACCCTAAAAAGCAAAAAGGTTCTGTTTTTGCCTTAAAAGTGATTAGTTTGCTAATTAACTTCAATGCTTAGAAAGTGAAAGGTGTCAAGCAGACATCTGCAAGTAAAGCCAGCCAAAGTAATTAAAAACGTCTATTAAATTATAGAACACACACACACACACAAAAAGGAAATAGAAAGAAAAGAAGATTCAGCAGAATGAGAAATAAGTAGCTAGTATTAAACAAAATATGCCAGAACACAATCATTAAACATATTATAATTCCACATAGCATCAGATCAGAGCCCTTAAATTAATCTGGGCTGATTAAATTTGCTATTAACATACATCATTACTATTTCATGAAGTTCATAACAATGCTAACGTATATAAATGTACCTCCAAAAATCAGTATTTTGCCAGTAAGTACACTGTGGGATAGAAAGACATGTTTTAAGATACAGAATGCTAATTATTTTAGTTTTCCAATTACTAAAAATGTATGAGCTAGAGTAACTAAAGAGAAGAAATAAAGGCCAGATCTTAGTACTTGTGACATTAATTTGTGATATGGTTGTAACTATATTAATCACAGGAGGTTGTTCTCATGCCTTCAAGGAGGTTGTGGTTAAAGACAAAAATAGTCATGGTTATTACCTGTTTTTTGTTAAAAGAAAGATTTCCACAATTTTTCCTGTAATTCTTCATTCATACACTTTTCAAAGAGATCCCACTGTGAGAGAACCTATCAGACAGATACTCCTCTTCAAATTAAGAAAGTACCAAAATGTTTTATTCTACAAATCAAAATGAGTCCTGTGTTATGGTGTTAAATGATGTACAGGTAGGAAAATAAGTATATGAATGTATATGCAAATATGTTTTCTCAAATATAACTGCACTTAATATCTTACAGATGGGCCCTTAACAACATATAATTGTTAATTATAATACCCTTAACAGTTTCCAGAAGTGAAAGGAAATAGTGTTATCTCTTGTTTATAAGAGGCTGTGAAAGCAGTGTCCTTGAATCAAACGAATTAATAAAATCTATATTTTCTGTAATTAGCAAGAACAATTTATGCCTTGTTTCCAGGAATACATTGACTAATCAGAGAAGAAGCACCGATACTTTAGAATAGCTTTCAATATCCCATCTCTACTATAAATATTCAAATCCCTTGACAGTTCTTTGGCATCTCCATTTCTTTAATGTTGTTGAAGCCATGGTGGTATCATCACGCTGCAAGAACAGGTTGGGCTGAGAAACTGGTTAGTACTGTTGTTGCTTTTCTTATGATTGCCTATGACTATTTGCTTGAATACGTGAAATGTATGGACTGACTTAAGATGAAATGCTCAACTACAGCGTGGTGCCTTACTTCAAAGACTAGTATAACATTTTCCTGTGTGTGGCCGCCAATGTGTATGCTTCCCTCTGTGGCATGGATGGATTCTAGTAGTAGCCTCCTTAGGATATCACCTTCACAGATTGTGCTGATGGCATGGTCAGCCCATTAACTTGCTATTTCCTGAAGCGTATATAGCCATATATAGTTACTTTTTGCTGAACGAAAACTCTCAGAAAATCCATTGTATCCAATGTGGTATATATAAGCTACTCTTTTCTGGTGCTCATGGACTGTTTTAACGAAAATGTTTAGTATTAGACAAATGAATTGGGGCCAATAGGGATGATTAATACAGAATTCCAATTTCAAGAAAAGCTTTAAAATATGGGGAAATATCACGATCCCTTACAGAATTTTTGAAAGTGTATCTATTGGAACAGCAGGCGTTTACTAAGCATTAGTATTTTATTTTGTTTCAAACTCATCCATCAGATTTTTCTGGTAATTATTCAAATCCTTCATGATGCTCTTTCTTTATGCTTTCTTTTAAAACTCCTAAAAATCTTTTGCAACTTCTCTGGTAAAAACTGTATGGTATAGCAGCTGTCCCACTTGGAACAAAAAATGTTTATCTGTTCTGAAGAGCTTTACCACTTTATAGAGACTCCCTGGAGTTCATATGGGAAGTGGAGGAATCTGCTGGACTCAGATCTGTCTCCCAGTGGCAAAAAGTGTTTAAGCACATGGAGCTTTCTAGTGTTTTCTCATGTTGTGGTTTCCATGAAATTGTACTGGAGGAGAGAGATGAAGTGATAGAAGCTTGCAAGAGAAACAATTAAAAGGAGAGATTTTTCATTGTATGAGCTGGTATAACTGAAAAAAATGAACAACGTTTAGGCCACAAAAATCCTTTTTCAAAACTAAAACAGAATTCTGTAGTTTCATGAGCATTTCAGTGACAGTTCTAACTTGAAAAGCCTTTTTACATGTCACCCCATCCCTACCCTACCCCCAGGGCATTCTGCAGCTGGTTAGATGTTTACCACACTGGGGAAGTGATCTGGGAAAAAATAACTGGTGTTTATGCTTAGGCTGCTTGGTAGAGGCTATGAGAAATTGCTCTGTGTTGAGCTTCATTTTGTCAGCCAGCAAATGATTTTCTGAGAATAGTTAGCATCCATAAAGCAGAGGAAAGTAGTAGCAAGAAGGGAAAGAAGGAAAGATGCTAAGCTCCACTAGTGTTTAAATATTTTTATAGTCTGTTTATGAACTCTTCTTTCTTAGGAGACATACAAGGTATTGGACGTCCAATATTGGGAATACTTAACATATGTGGCCAAAATCCTATTAGATTTAATTTAAGTAAAGGACTCAGYGGAGTGAATAGAAGCAAGAGCTGGATATAAACAAAATCAAATGCCACCTGCTTTAGTGCTTCAGTATCCTACTAATGTCAGATACATCAGTATTTGCTGAACTGTTGCTTAAATCCACCTTTTTCCAACAAGTACTTGAGTTTCAAATTAGGTCTTAACAGTTGGCCCTGTATTTCTAAAGAGGAGATTTACAACTGATTAGCAACTGATCCTGATAAAAGCTTTTAATTTTTAATAGTTGTAGTATCTAACTGGTAAGCTTCTAAAGCTGGAACTACTGTTGAGCAAAATATTTGTCAAAATGTGGACTGTGTTTGAACTAGAGGCAGAACATTTCCATTCCCCTGAAAGGTTCACCTGGATTCTCAAAAGAATGGTCTGTGTGACCAGATAGAATTATTTCATTTTTTGGCTATTCCTTGTACCTCAAGATACTCTTATTTCCACTCCTAAAGTCTTTTGTATGCATAGGTGCATGGTGCCAATTTAAAAATGCGTAGGCGACTTTACATGAATGGATGCACCACACATGGAAAGGGGCCAAAAGCAAACCTTATCAGTCAAGYAGTATTCTTAATGCAGTCTCATATAAAGTACATACTCATGCAAGAAATTTGTGACAGAAACAATACATCTTATACAAGTCATAGAGTTATAAATACATGCCCCTTTCAGCCACAGGAAATGTCAAAGTTGTCAGTTCCCAGTACAAAGACATTCAGAAACTTATAAATCTCTGGATGCAGCATTTGCCCTTGCAAATGACTCCCATTCAGGAGTCAAGAAAGTGGGGTTAATAATCACCTCCAAGCATCAACACAGTACGTCCTAGTAAACTGGACCATTGATTACACTGATCACAAGCAAATGTGTACTAAAAGTAACTCTATTATTTATTCAGATACAGAAACTAAATAATTCAGCATCAGTTCAATTGAGGATCAAGCTCATAAGCTCACATATGTGTTTCATTTCCTGTGTTGAAACCTAATCTTTTAATCTATGTCAAATGGAAATGTCTGAAAAAATGACATCTTCCCATTATTCCAGGTTTATATCAATAGCTCTGTCCTTTTCTGAGTGTTCAGAACAGATTATGCAAACAAATTCTCAGAAGAGGGATAGGACACATGATTTCCTTGCACAAGATTAAGCTGAATTAATGGAGGTTGAAAAACAAAAATAAGGCTCTTTTGAGAGTTGAGTTTTTGAGTTGTGCAGACTTGAAAGAATCAAGTGAAGCTAGGGTTGTATGGGAACTGTTCTCATTTGCTTACTAAAGTCCATCTAGTAGGAGAGAGTATGTCTGTCATTCCACTCTGAATTGATGATGTACTACGGAGTAAGTCCTTTTTGCAAACCCAGTAGGAAGACTTCAGAAAAGGAGTTTTGACTTTTGCAGGTATTCTCTAGTGCTTACTTCAAGTCAGCTGCTTCCATGAATGCCTAACAGACCCATCTTCTATTAGATGAAGCATGTGCAAAATGGCTGAGAGCACAGACAGAGAAAATTTGCTGTGAAATTTGAATAAATAACTTTTCAGTTGTTTATTTCAGTTTCATATAGCTCCAGTTAATTAGAAGCAGAAACACTTTCATTAATACTTGACCTGTTCTGGAAAGATAAAATTAATAATCAAGAAGTCATTATTAAGAAGAACCCAAATTCCTTCCTGCTTAGTTCCTGTAAAACCAGAATAATTTAAGAGATATAAGATGATTTGCTATGAATTTGCACTGTAACAAGAAAAACAACTTCCTGTCCCTGCTTCTCCACCCATTTTCTTCTYACTGCTAAATTTGAGAAGGGTTTTTTTTTGTTTGTTTCCTAATGTTTCTAGGCTTGAGACATTGTTCTCTAAAAGATTGTTAAATTGTGCTAGTGCGGTAATTCAGCATGATACCATAAGCTGCCAGTGTGATGAATCATCCAGTGACAGGTCAAGCCTCACAGTTTGGAAAAGACAAATCTTACTAAAAAGCATCATGACGATGTGTTTTCCAATCAAAATGGATTCAGCACAGTCATAGCTTAGAAGATATTTTTGCTGGGATTCATACCCCCACAGTCTTCCTTTGGGTGTTTTGGTATTTTCATGCCCGTCTGGTTTATTGATGTGTGTTTTTCAGAATACCATCATTTACTCATGACAGCGCTCACCTGATACTTAAAACCATACAGCAGAAATGAATAATCCATTTTAATTATATTTTGGATTAAACCAAATACACTGTAAGTTGAGACAATGTTAACAGTGTCTTCCAGATAAGTAATAACTGCATAGCATCATCTGCAATGTTTTTTTTTGTCTACTTACTTCAAGCATCAACTAATTCAGAGGCATCAGAAACAAAAGAAACATTGCCAGAAACAAAAGAAACATTGCTTTACATTCTTATCTCCCCTTTAAGAAGAAGGAGATAAGAACCAAACATGTGAACTCCATGGCTCAATATCAGAGTCATTCTCAGTTAGCCTGAGACTCACAAATCTTTGTTAAAAGTGATTTTAAAGTACGGTGACATCAGAAAAGCAAAGTTGTCATATTCCTCTTGGCTTGGAAGTTGCGATAAGGTTTAAAACAATTTTGCAGTTACAAGAATAAACATTTGCCTTGAAACTACCCTATATTGCAAAAGCACAATAATCATTTCTGTTAGGCGAATGCCGTTTTCCTCCCTTCATAAAGAAGCCTGTGAGATTCAGGCATGTAACCATTAGAGGTCACTGTTAACAGGGAAATGCAATACATCCCCGGAGTAAAAGGAGGCAGGGTTAATCTGGGGCTGTCGGGCCTCAGCAGGCCAGATTTTGGATTTTGGGGTCGGTCTCTGGGCCATGTTTGAGGAGCGAGTCACCAAGCTGCACGGAGGCTGAGCAGATTCCCTCCCRGTGCATGTGCTGTCAGCATCCATGGGGACTAAAGGGGTTCAGAGCCACATCCACCCACTGCACTATTAACTTGCTGGGAGTTTATTTAAATATAAAGAGAGAAAAAGAAATTTACTCCCGGTACTTGGTCTAGATTAACCTTTTGACTGTACTCTCGAACGCTGCCTTTGTGATTATCTGAGCAAATTTACACAGGCAGGGGTGCAGCGAGGATGAGTTCCAGTAGGTTTGTATTGTTTATTCTTCCAATTTCTCATATTTAATGTTTGAACCTGCAATTTCTGAGGCTTTTAACTCTGCGAGAGTCAGTTAGTTGCTATTCTCTATGTAAATTTGCACAGTTCATGCAGTCCGGGAGGTTAGGAATATTACTGCTTTGAAAAGAAAAGTGGGGAGGAGAGGAGGAAAAGAAAAAGCAAAGATACAACTGAGAGCTGAAGTAACAAAGAATTCATCTTTAGGACTTCATTCAGCTGAAGAGAGGAGGTAGAGGGGACCTCCTTTACCACTAATGTTACTAAACTATTTTAACACTGAAGGCAATCTGTCATTTTGTGTAAATTCTCTTCTGCTTCTATAAACACAGCCGTAATCAATTAAAGACCTACTTGTGAAGGAGCTATTGTGTGCAGTCCCATTCAGACATTGCTGAGTTGTCTTTTAGACAGCCTGTGGGGAAACACTGGTAAGGTGATGGGAAAGTTCAAAGTGCCTAACTTTTCAATGTGGATTTTGTTATTGAGACTTTTTTTTCCTCTGTTTTTTTCCAAATTGCTTATCATAGCCAGGGTGGAAAATGGGTGATATCTCTATAAGCATTTAACATTTTTAACATGTTCTGATTGTGAGGCTCTGCAAATATTTTAAATGATTCCACAGTGTAATGGCAGCAAATCAATTATTTGTTTGAAAGTATTGAAAGAACAAACAAATCCTATGAAATTATATATACATATACATATACATATACATATATATATATATATATATATATATATATTTACAGTTATGCACATCGGCCTAGTTCTTCTCTAACATAAGGTATACACCAGTCAAATGCAATTTCCTTCAGTAAATTTTATCTTGATTTACAGTAGTGTGAAGATGAGAATTAGTTCCAGTTTGGCACACAGCCCCTTCAAAAAGTCAGAGTTCAATTTCCTATTGAAAGAAACAGTCAAACAGATCATTCTGACTCAAATTAGGTCATTATTTTTATTATCTCGTTCTTGCCTTTGATCACCTGTACCTTCAAAGTCTATGAATGTTACCAAGCTTGGCAGAAGCAACAAAAACAAGAAAACTTGAAGGAAAATTTTATCTTGGTTGGTTTATCTCTTTCATTTTGCTCAGTGAAGGAAAAAGCAAGATTAAGCAACCAAGTGTGTATCAGGAGACCAAATCCTTATCAATGTTTTAGCAGTTTTTTTTTTTCCCTGAACATCATCATGGATTTTAGGGACATGATTGAGGATAAAGGAAATGAAAAAAAAAAGAAAAAGAGTTAAAATTGCTTATCCTAGTCTTCATGTTTCATTTAAGAATAATTTTCATGAAGTAATTTTAAAAATAGGCCATACCGAAAAGAAAAGAAAGGAGGAGAATTTATAGATACTCATGGGAAGAAAATGAAAGAATAGGACTTCATTGGGCTTTCTGCAATATTTACTTTTGGATCCACTGTCAGTCTCCACCAGACAGTCTGGTGGGGGTAAGAGTCACGCAGAAAAATATATTTGTATGACTCTCCACAAATTCTTACATACTGCCTAAGGACTCAAGAATGAGAGTGTCTTTTTCCAGGAAAAGTCACTTAAAACTTTCATTAGGCCAAACAATGTTTTGGTGTGTCATAAATTATTTTGAAGAGATGGTGAAAAAAGAAGAAAAGTGGGAGGATCATAATGACATTCCTTTTCGTAAAAAATATAGTAAAATTAAAAAATCATAGATCTGACCAATCTACTTATCTTACAGTGCCTTAGTATCTATAAATCAGAAGGAAAATGAACACCAGCTTTTTCTAGGGGACTCAGGGAGGCTGAAGCCCAGTCGTGTGTTATGCCAGTGTTAGCCAACAAACTTTCTAAACTTCATTTTTCTTTGAGTGACAGCTTTTTGGAAGTTATACAGAACAGCCTTGGTGCATATACCAGGCACTCTGTAGATGAGTCAGGACACCTTAACTAAATCCATTCATTACCCTCTCCCCACTGGGACAGGCAAAAGCTGCCAATCTGATGTTGGTAACGTGGATGCTGCATTAGGGAATTGGCTAAGCCTGCCAGAATTCATTCCTGAACTTTAGCAGCCACAAAAGAGTGTTTCTCTGTCGTCTGTAATTGATTCAGAGCCAGGTCCCAAAAGGACAAGCTTCCTTTTGTGTGCCATCTCTACCAGGGTCTAAGGACAAACAGTGCTACAACTTTTTTTTTTTTTTTTAACTAGATCACAGGAAACATTTTTTAAAAGAAGAGAAAAAAATCCAAAATGTCATAAATTATACTCCTGACTTCTTTGGGATACATTATTTATTAGCTTTATTACAGTCTAGTCCACACTTTTCACAGTCAGTCACAGTCAGTGTATTATAACCTGAGTATTTAGTGTCAATAAAATGTTACCGTTTTGAGATTAAATGAGGTCTGAAACAAAAACAGAGAAGAAATGTATTTGTATAAAAAATAAAATTTCCAGAGCTTTGGCTCACTGAGCACAGTACTTATTATCATCAGTTCATATTCAGGTCAGATTCCTCCTTCCTTTGAAAAACAGGTTGAAAACCCTTTGAAAACTTCTCCCCTCTTCCTTTCATCCAAGCTGGTTACAAATTTACTAATATTATTCACCGTTATTTTATGTTTTACATTTGTGTGTTCTGTATCTCCCGTGTAATGCATTCAAGATTRAGTGACACTGGATCACATACTCCTAACAAGGTCTGTGAAATGCTAGGTACTGTATTAGCAGCATCAGCCCACTCTGGCAACATTCCCAACTCACTCTGTAGATAATGYCCCAGAAATTTAACTAGCAAGAGTGTAAGATAGTAAAACTGTTGGCCAGTCCTAGTAGGTTCTTGTAAGAATGATTTGCCTACATGCTTGTGTTTCAAATGATTTTAAAAACACCAGAGTATTCTCTCAGCTTCTACTCCCAATTCTCACCCTAGAAGTGACTTTTGAGTTGCTTTAAACACACGTCTTCTATCTAATCTTGAATACATYCACTGTATTTTCTCCTTGTATTCTCATACTAGTATATTCTATTAGAAACTGTTTTTAAAATGCTCATTAAATGTGCAAGCTTACTCACATGAAAGCACACAAGTGCCATAAATGCTTAGGACAGAAGCAAGAACAGAGAAACCTGTGTCTGGAGGGCTAATCATAGTTCAAACCTCATGGTTTTAGTGGTGAAACCTTCCTTCTCCTTCTCACCAGCTCAGCAGGAGTAAGCAAAAGAACCAGAAAGGGTGAGGCCCCGTCACTGTAACTGCTCGGATCTGGAATGAATGTGCCATAGCTTTCACCTCCTAACTGCAAGGCCTTCTCAGGCAGACTCCAAATTCCTGCTGAAATGAAGACTTTCTTTCCCAGACTAGGCCTGGCATTCCTAGGAAACAATGACTCTTTTCAAGTAGTCTCTGAAATTTCACAGGTGAAGGGAACAGGGCAGTCATTTGATCACATCCACAAGGAGCCTGTTAGCATTTTTTAAAAGGGAAGACAGAGTCTATCATGGAAGCACTGGCAAAACTGGTTAGTGACGGAGAAAGGCAACCTAGATACACAGCTCAGGAGAGCCCTGTGAAGCAGATACTAGTCTGTCCTTTAGCTTATACTACAGCTTTTTTCCCAAATTTTTTAAAGTGTTGGCTACTCAGCCCACAGAACTCAGGTCTCTGAGTTCTATCACATGCTTTGGAACAACAGCTTTCACGCTTCCTTTAACCCAAAGTTCACTTTGAGAAAGTACAAATTAAAGGAAACCATTGCTAGGAGACAGTGTTGTGTGAGGGAGAACACCTAAAGGTAATACATAGGTTCAGGCATCTGAAGCATTCATTAGTGGCCTTATTTCAAAAAGACAACCATCTTACAGACATTCAAGTTATAAAAACATTACCAAACTCATTAGAAAAAAAGCTGCAAAGCACATTCAGAGGATTTAGGAGTGGGGTGCTGGGAGTGGTACCTGTGTGTTGATCGTACTCACTTGGCATAAAAAAGATTGGAGTTGCAGATCTCCCCACTCTGAGTGTCCAAACGTGATAGTCTGAAGGGACGCAAGGGTTCTCAATCCTGTAGAGAGAACTGCAAAAAGGCAGAAGCCTCCTAAATGATTTGATAGATAGGATGGTAAATATTCAGAATCGGCAGCTTTTAAGCTGGAATATATCACCAATTCTTGTTATAGGAGATTATTTTCTTCCCAAAGTTAAATAAAATATATAACCCATTTAGTGATTGTTATATGGCAAAGTTCTTTGCCTCTGAAATTCAGAGAACACACATTCTGTGCCTATGGCAGGTTACAGGGAATATTATGTTTATTGATCCTTTTTTAGGAGAACAGGTTATCTGAATACTGAGATTCATTAAGGAGTTCAAAATTGAGCTGACTTCTGAGAGCAGACCTGGGTGAAGGCATAAGTAAAAACAAGAGGCTAATATACATTCTTGAGATAAGCTAAATAATGACTAGCAAGTAAGAGACCAATATTTCCTACCTGGCTCTAACCTAACTCATGAAGGCCGTGGAAAGAAGCCTTGGTTTTATTCAATGTTCACTTTGAAATGGATATTTCCTAGTATTACAAGGGAAAACTAGCTTCAGTGTTTTCTTCACCTTCTTTGTACCATAATGAAGACTAACGTGTCATTGCTTTTCTCCCACAGTATCTCCCACTTATTACTGGCTACAGATTTATGTTAAAGGTTTTTGGAAGAATCGATGAAGAACCGTATTTTCTCAAATGTAAAGAAAAGTGAAAAATAATTAGCTTAACAAAGCCAGTTTAACATTATAGCCAATCTGGATTACCATCCTGAGGCCCGGATCTCTTTTGAGGCAAAACTCTGACAAAATGAAGGATTTCCACTCTCTGAAACGCATATCTATCATCTTATTCCATATAATTCTGGATATCTCTCCCTGTTCCTGGGCTTTCTGTGTACACTATACACTGTACTCACCATCAACAAGAGATGAAACTGCATTTACATTTGCTATAGCACTTAAAACCTTGTAAAAGCACCAAAGCTTTCCAAATTGTGAAACTAAGTATTATTCCATGAAGCTGCATCTACTTTCCTATCCTGAGTCCCCTCAGCATATATTTTCTCTGCTTGTGTTTGACCATATAAGCTTCTTGATGTGTTTCACCAAATCATAGAAACCATTCTCTATTAACACTAAACCTGTTAATGCTCACTAATTCATTGTCACAGGTTACCTGGAGCAGTAAGTACCTGTATCRAGGACCTGTTTTGGATAATTCTCCGCTGTGAACTTTTTAACTGGGAATAATTGTTATTTCATCTTTCATTACTGACTCTTATTATGGTAATAGCTTTTCTGATAGATGGCAGAACAGAAAATAAGGTGCACTATTAGATAAAATTATCAGTTAAAATTGACAGAAATCATTGGTCACTTCTAGCAAGGCAACTGGATTCCAAACCAGTAATGAGTTTGTTCAAAATCAAAATTTAAATTATTTTTGAAAACTATTCAAMGTCCATGCACACCATGGAGCCAGCTATATATTTCTTCTAGACAGATGCYGTAACTACTCTTTCTCTGTAAAAACAACTTTGCTATCTAAAGTTGAAATTCTGTGTTTTTCACAGCAGACTGGTAATTTCTATTACTGCATTAATATATTAACCAAAATGCACATAGTATAATTTTTGTTGTATTGTGAGTACATTATCTTGCTATTTCACTGCACAACAGAAAGACCTACCACTATTGCACAAAGCCTGGGGGATCATGTACAATTTTTTATAGATCAATCTAAAATCAGATAGTGCTGATCAGTTGAAGAGATTTTCAGGTTACTGTGGGGGAGATCATCTGCAAATGGTAAAAAACTGTAAGATCCAGTTCATCTGTTCTACAAATCTATGAGCATTCCCTGGAAGTTTAGTACTAGATTTTGGTTGAATGAGTTGCCTGAGAACAGATGAGCCTGTGAGTGCGGGCAGAGGGAGGCAGGAGGAGAAGCTGCTGGAGAATTGCTTCTTGGGTGAACAGTGAACAAAGCAGCTCTGGAATGCGCTCGCAGGGCTTGTGCTGAGGTGCTTTCGAGAGAAAGTGGGTCAGTCGTACCACCTTCACAAAGCTTCGCACAGGGAGAAGATTGTTTGACACAGGAGCTCCACCCATGCTGGCAGAGAGACAGGGGTAACTGGCACAGGGAAGGACCAGTTGGTGGTCAGCTCTTCTTGGGGCAAGTCTGACTGAAAAGGCAGCATGCACTCCTCCTATTGCTGGAAACACTTGCAGAGGTATGTGAGGCAAAGGCTGGGATGAGAATATTAAATTTTTCTATTACAGAACAGGATTTAATAATTAAGATACTAAGTAACACAAAAGGTTTTTGAATGAAGTGAATAGCTCTTTTGGCAGCCTTGGTCTGGAAATCCTCAACATCTTTACATCATTGTCACAGTTCCCTTTCAGTTCCCGTTCAGATTTTCTGCAAGACTCTCATTTAGTCCTGAGTTTGAACCACTGACAGCTTGTGAGCCTGAAGAAAGCAGGAGGAGGAGTACCTTACTATTTGGAGTATCATTAGTCCCATTCAGCTTCTTTATTTGTATGTGTGTGTAGAAGTTGGGTTTTGCTCATTTACTGGAACTCCGTTTCACCACACTGCTGTTTTAGTTGGCAGCATTATCCTTTTTATTAGAACAAATGCAGGTCCAGAAACTGAAGAAACATAAATAGAAGGTTCACTGTAGTCTACTCTTTCCAGGGAAAATAAACATCATAGAATGTTAGAAAAAATAATCCTATGGTATATCTTTCTGATTAGCAACTAAAATCTAAATGGCTCCTTCTTATAAGCAAGACTAACCAGAAGTATTATGCTGAGCTTTTTTTGAAGGAAGCTATTTGTGTCTCTATTCTATTCTTTTCTTTTTTTCACAAGTTCCTACTACTTCAGAAGGTTAGTATTTTTTATATCTCTTTCTTTAATGCTGTGTGGTTCTGTAAAGTTCATTAATTAGAGAATRAAGTCAGCAGGACTTTAAAAAGTAGCTTCCTGCAAGGAGGTTTCTTTTTCCTTTGCTTTTCCTTTACCTTCCTTTGAAGTAAAAGAAAAAGAGCATTTTTTTCCTTAAAAGAAGGAAAAATGTCATGCTCTGTTTAGTTTTACATCCTGAAAAGGCTGTGTTCAAGCCACTAAGCTTCATAGGAGTTACAGCTAACAGAAGATAAATATCATAGATGATATCAGTAATAATTCTGGCAGAGTGCTCTGTGTATTAGTGTTCTCAGGGAAACACAAATGCCTCTCTGTTAGCAGTCACTCTGGATATTTTCCTTCATTGCAGTACCTAAGACCAACTATTCTCCCTTTTGAGCGCTAGCCACTAGAGATGGGCTAAATTGGTAGTATCCATTACCTGTAAAGAGTACCAAAATAGCCACAGGAGACATGAGCCACATAGAACCTGAAAAAGCCAGGGCTGAGTGTTTGCTGCTGAGACCCAAAATGTGCCCTCCCTGCTGCCTCAGCCCTTCCCATCCTGGAAGAGTAAATAGGGCCATTCATGCAGCAGAGACAGAGCAAGAATTTTGAAAGTTATAAAAATCTCCTAACATGTAATGATACCTCCTACAGCGCTAACCACCATCCTAATGATGAAAAAGCTACACCCCTGCATGGCAAACTCACATTCTTTTTACTATATATTACTTTTTGCCCTTCCATGAGGTTTAAAGTCAGTGGAAAACTCCCATTTAATTTAATTACCGTTAGGTTTCTGCCATCACGTTTAGAACTTAAATGTATATAGCCATTTCTCAAACAGAACTAAATCACTTCATCAGTGCTTTGCACTTTAAATGTCCCTCTCCCTTCCTCTTTGGATACTGTTTAATGTGTTGCTCTAGAAGCTCTTTGGATCAGGGATGGTGTCTCCCTGCATGTGTGTATCGGCAATGCTAGGCTTATTGTGAACAGTTGCCAAAAATTTTAATAATATACTGCCTTGCAGAAATGTCTAGTTTAAGATTATATCAGCCAAAGCCTGTTATCTGTCACATGTGGGTTTGTTGGGGTTGGTATAACATTTTGGCCACAATGAACACAGAATGACTCTGCTCCCAAGATCAGCTCTCTTTCTACTGAGATGCTTAAACCTTAAAATATGTTACTACTTTTCCCTTACTCTTCCTCTCAGTACTCTTTCCTTCTTTTCCTCTTTGGAAGCCGTGCAAGAAATCAGTCCAGGGTAGGGAGTAATTATGGTCCTGTTAATAGTTTGCAAATGTTGCTGAATATTTACAGCTCTTACAAAACTAGAATCTAAGATGATCTGTAAAAGAAAACAGGATTGGAGGTTTTCTTTTAGTCCTTAGCAAGATTAATTGCTCTGGTTCAGAAAATACGTTTTTAGGGGGAAGAATATTAGTACCCTCCCTCAGCAGATATTATATTTATATCCCCACCATGGTAGAGGGTGGGAGAGGTATGAGAATGTACAGTAGCTCTTTGAGTGAGCGCTACAGGAGTGAAACTCAGGAGCAGGGAAGGGAGGAGAAGGGAACGGAAATGATTGCTTCCTATCATGCCCTCAGCATAAAGGCAGAGTGGATGTTGTTTAGCATATATATAGTTTTGCTTTTAAAGATAACTATTCAACAGGAGTTTGGGCTTTGTTGACTAATTCTCATTCAGATTTGCATTAGTAACTAATAAGTGGATGCCTATCTCATGGTCAGATATTAGATACGAAGACTCACAAAAAACAACACCCCTAAAAACAACAAAATGAAAAAGAAAAACCATTTGGTCAGTCAGAGTTCTGTTGGTAACCGAAGGAAATCTGTTAGAGGATGTAAGCAGCAATTACAGCCTACCCAAACAATCAGCCAAGAAAGAACTATCAGAACATAGCTGATCCACAGAGCAATTTACATCTGTTCCAAGCAAACAACACCAGACTAAAATCCTTTTATCCCTCTGCAGGAATGAAATACATAAATAATCTCTGAATCAACTTAAAATGTAAAACCTTCTTAATTTATTACAGAAGCCCAAGGACATTTTGACTGAACTTCATTCTTTGTCAACAGCAGAAACTGCCTCATAATTAATTATTATAGCCTCTTTCTTTTCAAAAAAGCTAGTATAAAATTTAATTTTGATGATACTACAGGGAAACTTGCATTACTGTCCAAGAAAACAGGGATTTAGAATGCATATTATACTGTCAATCATGTTTTCAGTAGAAATATACCGGTAATGGCTTAGCATATGACAATCAAATACTACATAAATTACTAGTTACATAGAATAAGTAATGCGTTTTCCAAAGAATTAAAAAGGTGCATGATTATAAAATATTAGTGGAATCTCCTTTGTGATCAGTATTCAAACATGAATTAGAGAGTTCTGTAAATTCCATCATCCTAATAATCAAAAACAATCCTGAAATCCATCATTCTGTTTTTAGAAAACAAACAAGTAATCTTTTGAGAAAGCTAAAGTATTTGGAGGTTGAACAGTAAAGAATTAAAAAGCACACAAATATATTTTAATTGCTGTGGAAGGCATCTGTTTCATTTATACTGTGTACAATAGAAGTAATTCCACAGAAGTTCGCAGAGTTATACGTGATTCAAATTTGTGCAAGGTCAAATACAAGTTATATCTTCATGGAGTTTATGATCTATTTCTTTAAATAAATTTGTGATGCTGTTTAGATGGGGTAAGTAAAGCATCCATAGTAAGAATTTTGGTGTGAGAAGACTCATTTAAAAGGAACAAAAAATATTTATCAAACAAAATTTGTATCCAATGTTTTCATTGAAATTTACGATGAGACAATAACTCTGCAGTGCAAGAAGGATTTGTGATGCTTTAGGATGATAACGTGGGTGGCAGTTCTTTCTGATCTTCTCCTAAAAATGAAGTAATTCCTAATTAGAATGTTCAAATAAGGGTTTTCTATGTGGTATATTTTCCCCTGAGATTTATATTATTCTTACCATGCAATTTAATCTGTTTTGTATTACATATGATGTGAATTTGATGACATCAGCTATGAATGAACAATTAACACTGCTTTTAACTAGTGAATATTACATTAATACTGTATTGCAAGGTTGCTGTAATTATATAATGGATTATATCTTTTAAAGGAAACATTGTTATGAGGAGTTGGAGTATTGTGCACCTCTGGAAAGCATATTCTGAAGTTCTAGAGACCAGGAACACAAAATAAGGTTAAAAGTTTTCTTCTCACTCACGTGACTCCCATTACATCCAGTCTCAATGCATATCGTCTATATTAAGAAAAGTAAGGCAACTGGTTTCCAGTGATGTATGTAAGAAGTAAATGTTTAGAAAAAGCCTGATGCAAAACTCATCATGTCTTTGGGGCTCTTTTTACTCAGATCAAGAAGGTCAGAAGTCAGTACAGGATATTACATTTACTGCCAGGATGTTACATTCACTGCCAGATAATTTCAACTATGAGACCTGCAAATACCCAAATTTCCTAGTGCTATCAAAAGCAAATGAAAACAGAAGCCTTGTATATCTTTTAACTAGTAGGAAGTAGAGAGGCTTTGACATAACACATTTGAAAAAACAGATCATCATTTTACCCTAATGACCACATTTATAATCACTGTCACTCATTAAAAACTACAGTAATTCTACTGAAACCGTGTTGTCTATAGAATTAGTGCTTCAGGCACAGGTAGTGACCATATTCATTTTAATGAAGCACCATAAGACTGAAGAAGTTGATGGTTCCCTGAAACAACGTATCTCAAACTTTGAAGTGATCTTTTGAAGGAAATGTAACTAAAGAAAAACCTTAAACATATCTTAGTTTCTTAAACATTCGCAGAAATGTCTATACTTTTAGAAATATAATAAAAACAATAAWGCTGAAACAAATCAGTGATAACAGCATTAATGCTAGAGGCTATTTAAGCAACAACAACTCAAATTGAAACAATATTTCATGTTCGTAATTATTAATAGAGAGTTTAATACATGATGAGAACCCTAATTTCTTGACTACCTACCAGGAGAATATCAGAGTCTGTAACAATGTTTTTCTATATGGACAATTCATCTTACCCCGGGATTTGTGAAAAGATGCAGTATGCATGTCTACCATGCAACATTATTAAAACAAAAAGGTTGCATGATCTGTAAATGTGCTAAACTAGATTCTAGTATTTTATCACAACAGTTCCCAGCACTGCATTCTCGGCAGTCTTGTGATCCTACAGCACTGGGTGAAGGAGGCAGCTAGTGCTGCGGGGGACAGCGGTCAGAGTGGCTATGTTCTGGGCATGGGCACTCGTGCCTGTGTCACTGGCAGAAGCTACAGGTGAGTCAGCAGTAGGCAGCTCCCAAAAGGTGGTTTCTTGGCAGCAGCATAATTTGGGAACATTACGTCTGGGAGAGCTTAAAGCATGGAAGTTCCCTCAGCAAAATCTTGCATGRAGGATAAAAAAGTGAAGTCTGTACTGGTGAAACACCTGGCTTTCAGGGTATGGAACCGGATGAGCTAGGCTGAAGGTTTACTAAACATGAAAAGCTATTAATTTGAAACATACATTATCTCTAGTTTCTTCACATCTAAAAAAAAAATCATTTACTGGCCTCCCAACTATACATTTGACACAGTTAAGGCATTGTAATTCAAAGTTTTGGCCAATCTGTCTTCTCCAAGATAAAACAACTAGTCTGAATCAGAAGCAGGAATAGGAGCAATGCCTCTTTATTGCTATTTTCTGGTGTTCCTGTGTGTTAGTCTCTGTAAAAGATCCTTTAAGCATTCATCTAATTTATGTACCTGAGAGAACATGGTATTTTAATCTTAAACTAATGGGATTTTCCAAATCGTATTTGGACGTCACCTCTAAGAACTACTGAAAACTGCAGAAGAGCATATGCCTAAAAGCCTTGATCTCATCCACTCTGAAAGCTCACAAAGGCAATTATGTCCAACTTAAAAAAAAAAGAAAAGTAAAGTGGGTAAGGGGGAAATACTGGATGTCGATTTGACCTSTGAAACCAGTGGGATTGTTGACTCAAATTCTTTTAAGTCTGAAATTAAGCAACAAGTGCCAGGCAATATGTTTTGCCTGAATGAGGACTACAGCCATGTGAGTAGCCCATTTTTCATTCCCTTTCTTTCCCCTTGTTCGTAGGTACATAGCAGCCTCCTCTCCCCAAAGGGGAAGCCGAAATCTGCTTGTCTCAAAGAAAAGCAGGGTTTCCCCCAGCATCCTCTGATCTTTCAAAGTCCACTGAAAACCCTTCAAATATTTTACCACCACAGAGCCTGATGAGCTGGGAAATTAAGTAAGCTCCTCTAGGTTTTCTGCTCTCTAAGCTTATAAGGGAAAATAGAGCAAATCAAATACTGCTTTAGGCAGTATTAATTTATGATGTATCCCATTCAATATGGAATTCCCTTCAGGGAGCACTCTGTGGGCAGCCCAAATTGTAGAAAGCTTTAGCCTCTTTTTCCTCTGTAATATTCTCAGCTGGGCTTTTAGCAGATTCTGTGATAACACTGCAGCAAACCTGGAACACTGAGTCCTGGTAGCTGGGGGACACGAGAGTATATTGACGTAGATGAGATCAGAACACTCCTTTAAAATACATTTTAAAATGTCATAGTCTCCCTCCTACACCTTCATCCCTTCCTCCACTTAATTTGGTTTATGGAAGTCATAGGCCTAAATCAAAGAAACCACAGATTTTGCTATGCAGTACACTGATAAATGGCTTAACTGAGCACATTAGCCCCACAGTACAGTTAGTGCATGGCTAATGAGCTACTAGCCAGTCCATAGCGGGGGAGATGGAAATACAAGGGCACTGACAGATGGTAATTATGTAGCTTGTAGATTCACCTGCTTTTACTTCTGGTAAAATGAAGTGAAATAGTTACACATCTGTAACTGAACTTCCACAACAAAAAGCTACTAAGAGTTCAGAGAGTATCATGGTAAAATGGAGTGTCTGAAAGGAGAGATGAGCATCAAGAATACTTATACAGTACAGGACGCTGGATGGACCTTTCCCCTCTGCGCTCTGGGGCTGAATGGGCCCGTTAAGGGAACGAGCTGGAAGCCACATCCAAAGCYTGCTTTGATGTGGCCAACAGAAAGATTCCAATTCCTTTCTATGGGCATTTGAGAAAGCCTGAACCACTGTTAAAAATCTCTGCTGTGAGTTTTTTTCAGTTTGATTACTAGTTGAAAATCTGCAGATCATCAGCCTTGATMTGTGTGCTTGTAACTTATTTCTATTATAATTTCTGTACCTCATCAATCTTTCATTTTAAGTTTTAAAGACTCTGCAGACCTCTTTCTCTTAATCTGTAAGTGGTATCTCCAGTTAAAGATGGACACAAACACCAGGTAGATGAGGTAGAATATCAGACCTGCCCTGMTGTCCAAAGTATTTGTAGGGACATACTGGGAGTGTTAATTTTTGATTAACTCTCCAAAGGCCTAAATTTCGGATCAATATAACTAGAAAACAGGAAATCACACCACAATCCTCTAATTCTTATAATTTTTCTAAATAAATTTATAATGCAGAGCTAAAATCACAGTGAAACTAGAAAGCTTCAACCAAATTTCAATTTTACARCTTAGCAGTCTATACTATACATTTTATTAATTATAAATGTTGGAAGGGAAAAAATGTTACCGAGTCTCTGAACAAGATGCAGAATGAAAAAGGCTTGGCACAAAGTCCTTGTGCTCTGTTTTCAGTTGTGTCTGTTCCGATTTTCCTCTGTAGACGATAACACACAATTGTCAGCGCACATGCGCACACATGCATATACACACAGCACGAGTGGATACTAAATAAACAGTCCRATAGAGAGGGAGTACAACATTTCAGTGACTGTAGAATGAAGCACAATTTTATTGGCAGACTTCAATGATGCTAGACAATAAAACATTTGTAAGTTCTGCTGCAGACAGTCTGGCTGGCAGTTTTAGCAGCTCTAATTTATTGTGAATAAATAATTTCCTGGAATCTCTGAGGAGTCATTTTAATGCTCTGAAAAAAATAAAAAATTAGCACACCATTAAGTTTTTTTTCTGTTGTTTTGAACCAAAAATTTTTAAAATGAAAGAATAACCTCTGCATTTCAAAGATAGCATTTTGTAAGCATCAAATCTCCTAGTTTTGGGGKTTTTTTTAAACATATGAATATTTTGTGTGTACTTCATCTTTAGATTTAAAAGCATGCCAAATAGCAAAAGCATGCAAATGTTTGCAGTTTCTTTTTTGTGTTATTTCTCAGTCCCAGGCAGAGAAACTGCTCAGGTTAAAGAACTCCCATATTTCTGCAGAGTATATTTAGACTCTGTTTGTGTTTCTATCCCACTAAAAATTGATTATTACTTGTAGCACAACAGTGAGCAGACCATTTTCAAAGGCAGTGCATTCTTGAAGCAGAAACAGAAATTCAAAAAGGCAGTGTAAAAACCAACCTCAGAATATGTTAGAAGCCAACTGTAAAAATATAGACGGAGTCAATTAGTTGATTCAGTTTTGCTGCTGTCAGCAAAAAAAAAAAAAAAAAAAAAAGGAGAGAAGCTTTAGTTTCCACAGTTGCTGAGTACATTTTTTCCGTGAGGCACCTCACAGTTCCTGCCAGTGGACCAGTTTAGAGCTCTTACTGCCTTTTTAAATTCTTTTTACCTTGATGTGTCCAAAAGATTCTGAACAGGAAACAGAACCAGTGAAAGAAATAAACTTTTATCACTAGTAGCATCAATTACATATCGTTAGCCTTGTCAATTTAGCTAAAATCTGTMTCGGCAGAAGGGAATTATGGTACAAAGCACTTGACAATTTTAATTGTAGGTCTCATTACCTGTATTGCCCAAAATATTTTCTACAAACTAGCATCACTGTGAGAAAACAACTTGTAAAAGCTGCAGAGTAAAGGTGAGAAGCAGAAAAAGGCTACATGTACATTTTCTGTGACTAGATAACATCAAAAAGCTAAATGCTGATGTGAACAGTAATTCAAAGAAATAGAAGACTCTTTTCTTAGAGAAGGCACGTGGCCTTCTGGTCCCTATACTCAGTATTTCCTGTTTGTTGTCTGTCTTTATAGGAGAACAGTTTTCTAGTTCAAGTGCAAAAATAGCACCACAATTGTTAATGGTCAGCCAGGGTGAAAGTTTCCAGTAAATGTGGATGAAAATGGACAATAAACAGTAAGAGGCTTTCTGCTGTGCCCTCRTAGAAAGCAAAATACCCGCTATTAACTGCTGCTGCTAACTGTGCAGAAATTGTTACCAATAGTCAGCCTTGCCCCTGACAGCGGAGAGTAAATCCCAGCCCCCCAATGGTAGCACTCAGAATCCGGCTACAAGCAGTATAATCAAAAGTAGTCACAATATTTTGATTCCCTTTTTGACTGCCTTCTTTCAAATTGTTGAATACTCTGAATTGAATGAGATAAAGATGATGAAATTTGTTTAATGTTGAATATATAAAGTCTATTCAAGTTCAGTCTGGGCTCTGCTGTTAGTTTACTGGTTGCTCAAGCGTACACACAGTATCTTCTCTCAGCTTCCCGTGTTGCAGAAATGAGAAGACTCTTCCTGTCTTGATATTTGCTCAATAATTCAGTAACCAGAAATGCAGATTTTATTCTAGCTATCTCATGGGGACTTTGAGAGTCAGCACAGGTACTGTGAAAACCATGTGGGTTCCATGTTTCCTTATTTCAATGTGGTGCAGGTTTAATGCACTTTAACATGGAATGCAAATTGGCATTTACAAATACTACCGCCTGTTGCTTTCCAGTAGTATGTTTTTCTGATGGTTTCAGCACAGCTTGATGAATGGTGTAGTACTACCTGGTACTCACCTTTGAGAATAAAGTTTTCTGGACACAGTGAAGTAAATCTTTATTATAAGTGGCATCTAATCTAAATTCAAATCAAGGTAAAAACATGTATTACAGCAGCTATTCATAATCTAGATATTTATAATGATGGTCAACATCCTGTACAGATAAAGGAGGATTCAAATAACATTCTGGTATCTGAATTACTTCTAGGTAATGAAACACTCACGTTCAGATACRTAGGTTTTGAACCTTATCTGTCACAGGTAGGTGAAGAAGATAGAAATCCAAAAAGATAGAAAATTCTTGGATTTTTCAAAAATTTGGTGCTACATCACTTTGTCATTTTATGGGTTAATATGCATATATTTTATAGTACCATGCAAGAAATTGAATGCAATGCAAGTTGTACAAATAGAACCCGGCAAACCTTTGTACTGATAAATTCATGTATCTTATAACGCAGTACTCAGGCACTGTGCTGTTTCAGTTCTAGATACTTTGCAGTCAATAAGCAAATGACTTATATGAAATGTTAACTTGATATTAAATGTTATTTGTAAAATAAGCTTGTAGGACACTTACATTATAGATTGCAACCTGAAAGAAATGCACTGTACTTAAGTCCTAACAAATCACATCATTACTCTGAAGAGTTCCTGAGACAGTCAGGGTCTTGAAGTGGAACTTCCTCTCCCTGTCCTCGAAGCAAACACCTCAAAAGACACCTAAGTAGCCTTTTTTGTCCTATATAGCAGCTTTTGGTGTCAGTGCCAAGATCTTTGTAAAAGAAACAGCACTCTCATAGTTTATCCTTGAGTTTAACCTACCTCTGCTAATATCTTCCACTGCATCACACTACTCATTTTTCTGACTTTCTCACTCAAAATTAATGTATGGCCTTTTTATCATTCCAGCAAAGCTAGTCTTCTGTTTCAGAGATGAGTCTGTCAAAATATTTTCCTTTTGATACTTTCTTTGTCTCAGAAACATTAGTGTCCATGTTTGTTTGCATTTAGTATTTCAAATTTGGACAAGGTCTTCAGGATAGTGAATTGTTCAGTCATGGAACAATAATACAATAACTTTGTTTAAAAATAAAAATAAAACAATTTTCTTGATAAAGACCTCCACAGATGAGAGACATCAAAGTGTCTTTGGGCAATAAACCACTTTTGAACTTGAAAAGACCATTGCCTAAAAGGTCACAGATTAAACTCATACTCTCAGTTACCAAAATCAACATTCCATCTTTTTTTTCCCCTATGCTGTGAGAAGAGCTTCTATTATGGCTATTCACAGGGGCATTTACTACACTAGCACCTATTGGTTTATATTGAGAAAAGAAAAAGTGTGTACCCTTCTAAAAACTGGAACTTGGAAAAAATCAACTCCTAGGTTAACTCAGCTTTTAAAGRCTCACTGATTGCTTATTTAGTAAAAAATTGGATTGAAATTAGACTAAATTCAGGCGTTAGTAAGCCCGTTTTCTAGTGCAGAGTGAATTTTCTTTTCCCTCAGTTAACACTGCTGTGTGAATTGTTTTCTTTTCTTTATTCTAGGTAAGATATAGTATAAAGCATACGTAAGTTTATGGATTCTCTATTTTATACGAGTGATTTTGCTGTAGAGAATATCAGATTAAAGAAGTCCATTCACAAGTATTGTTAGAAGGAAACTGCAGCGCCTAATGGTATTTTTACCAAATGTTATGAAAGCTCAAATGTTCCGGGTGTGTTAATATGAAGAGAAGATTTACACTAGGAAAAGTGAATGAGAGCCCTGAGAAAGAGCAAGAGTTAACCTCTGAGATCTTTGACTTTCATTGTCTTTGAAGTCAAGCTCTTTTTTAGCTTCCAGTGAATGGAGCTGTGCAACGGTGGGCCAAGAAGCAAAGAGATATCAGAAAGATCGATTTAGATCTATGCTGACTCAGATCCAGGTATTAAAAACACACAGAGAAAAAATATATTTTCTATACCATTACAATTTATTGTTTTCAAGATTTCCCAAAAAAGGAGAAATAATCACATAGGTGCGTGTGGAGGTTTCACAGTCTTGTCAAAATATTATGCCTTGTCATATGTCTTACGACTCCTAATTCCTGGATATTTTTCTAAATGTATTTTTCTTCCTACAGGGCATGAATGAAACATAGGAAAGTATTCACAGCCCACAGCTATCAGGTTTGAAGTTATTTTAGGYTTACTAAGTCACTGGAAGGAAAGATACTCATCCAAAGGGTAGTTCAGAATAACCGAATAGATGCCTAATAGGCAGTATGTGCATCTTTCATACAGATGCATTCCATATTCAGCTACTACTGCAGTAATGACAGGAATTTCTCAAGGAAAATATTTTTAAATTAAAAAAATATTGATATTGATTGTGCTGAATGTATTTATTATAAGCAAACATAAAGTCAGTGAATCAATCTAGTTTCAGAGAAGTGTAGTTTATATGATGTGGGTCCTAACAATAGATTATCCATTATAGTCTGTTCTTCTAAGGAAAAGATACTGTTTCAGCACCCAGATATTAAGAAATTAGCAAGAAGAAATTGTCTAGAATGCTATTATGAAATATTCTGTTAAGAAGAATCCAAACTTTATTAAAAGTTGTTCATACATTTCCACATCTAAGATTATTTTTATAGATAGATATAAATATATAATTTCATCATTCAGTTGGAAGCACTTCTTTTGCATTTACACATAATTCAGAGTTCATGGAATTCAATAAAATGATTCTCATTGACTTTAAATAGATTTTGGATCATGCCTTTAAAAATAAAAAGAAATGCCATGCAAATCTCTAGCAGAATGCTAGATATGCATAGATACGCATAGATTTTTTTTTTTTTCAGTTCCATGAAAAAAAATATGGAGATGGTTAAGGTCAGAAGTTTGAAAAATTCAAGTCTAAATCCTGAATATAACTGCCATATATGCCCACTGGTTGGATTATAATTTCACTAAATATTAACTATATATTTAAAAGACATGGCTGTTCTTATGGATCCTTTTTAGACTCGTGCTATATAAGTTGAAGCATATCCAATAGTAAAACTAAGACTTTTTAAAATGCAGTGCAGTATGCTCTAACAAGTACTCAGAACTTTATTTTCTGGATACCATGTATAAAGTTCTTGCATATTTCTGTTTTATATTCCAGACATTCATTTGTTGTATATTATGAAGACATTTCATAAGTAACTGCTAGACAGGCTATGTATGGGTCAGTTACCTGCTGTATTTTATTTTAGGAGACAGTGTGTGTTCTTTGACACGAAATATCTCCTTGAGATATTGCCTAGGAGGAAGCAAAATCCTCTCCTCTTCAGTCCTAGACTTCTGGAAACAGACAAGCAATTAGTACATAAAGAAATATATGTTATATGTCATTTCATTGCCAACTGGATAGAACAAAATTTCATTATTACTGTAAGCACAAAATTTATGGTTGCTGTGATATGAATTAACATATAACAGGATATTAGTGAAGCGTGGGATGGTGTTTTAGCATACTCTTTGCAAGAGAGGACTCTGAAATGCTGAAAATACGCAGTCATGCACTGGATCTTTCTATTTAGTAGCTCTTATGAGAGAGGTAGTCTATTTGTCAAAAATGCAACAATATTCAATAGAATTTACCTACTTAAGAAGGCAATAGCTGCTGCTAAGGGATCAGTTACTAGTGTTACATTTTGACACTTTTGCCAGAAATGGACAAAAAGATAGAAACAATTAATTTGTTTAAATTTGCAGCAAGGAAGATTTTGGTTAGATATTGGAAGAAGTTTTCTAATCAGAAGAACATAGAGATATACAATATTTCCACCAGGAGGAATCAGTTAGATAGCATTCCTCAGCAATGACCCAAGTATGTTTGATGTATTTTGAGTTYCTCCAGACACATGGTAAACTTTCAYATTGAGACTGGASGGTCAGCAAATGATGAAAATAATGAAAAGGCTGATCATCAGCACTGAATGATCTTCCCCATTTCTGTAGGTGAACACAAATTAACAACTCACGTTTTAATAGCTATATGTAAAGTCATACATCTAAGGAAAAAATGTACCTCAAACTCCAGGTTATTCTGCTTGGGACTCTGAAAAAGTTATGGTGAAAACCATTAGAAGTCATGTGGAAAAGCAAATGTGCATTAAGTGACACTGAGTCCACATGGACTGAAACAAAGCATTGGATGTATAATCAAAGAAAAAGTGAGTAATAAATAGTCCACAAGGAAACTGCATTTCAGCCATATATAATACTGGCATGACTAGTGCCGTCATACTGTGTCCAGTTTCTATGTCCACAATCCAAAAATGAGAAAGGAGTGGTCAGACAGGAACCATAAGAAAGATTACATGATTAGGAACCATTGCTTTTATAGCTGGAGTCAAGAGGATCAGTGAGATTGGTTTTTTCAAGGAGAAGAGAAAGTAGATGCCTCTCCAAACTTAGACAAATATACAGCAGAATCAAAAGGCTGGAAGTGAAGAGGTAAATTAATTTAGGATAGAAACGTGGCCTTCATTTTTAACCGTAACATTAATTAAAGTATGGAACAATTTAGCAAGGGTTTCAGCACTGGAAATTTAAAAATCAAAATGTTTTCCTAAAAGCAATTAATTCAGGGAGCTCTTATGGCCTTTTGACATGGCAATGAAGCCTAGTTAAATGAAAAACTCTTGTGGCTTTATAAACTATAATATCCTTTTGGGTGGCAAAAATGCCCAAGGCAGAAATGAGATGACCAAGAGTTTTGCAGTTAATTGAGAAGAGGAGAGAAGTACCTATTATAGGAGCCTTTGGCAGATCTGCAAACTGAGCCTCCGCTTCCTAATTTTCTATTCCATGTCTTAACTAGAGATTTTCTGTACTTTTCACAAAATGCATAGAAAAAAAAAAAAAAAAAAAAAAAAAAAAAAAAAAAAAAAAAAAGTTTGCTACTAGTATCACTTCACAAGTATGAAAACTATAAGTTAGCTAGCAGACCAGAATAGTCATGTCATCTGCTTATTATAATTACTGAAATACATTGTACTAGATCCACAAAATGGAGTCTGTCTGGTTTTTGAGCATTTCACTTACTAGTATTTAATGGCACTGGCACTTATCCCACAGGAACAGAAACTGGGATCATGGTAAGATCTGGCCCCAACTAGATTTTACTGTAATGACGTACAGAGCTGACAGAGACATTTCTGAAACTGGAAATTACAACCCACAGGAATTAGAGGATTTAAAAAACCCTGGTGAGAAGTAACATTTCTTAAGAACAATAGATTACAACATTTTTTTTCTCTACTGCTTTGGATAATTAGTTTAATAACTCATTTTGTTCGTCATTCATGGATATTATAAATTAATATGCATGTTGCTTTCTTATTCATTAACTTTCTTTTAATTCAATAGATAAAAATCTATTTCCTCCAGAAAATACACTTTGATTTTAAATGACTGCCAGTTAGAAGTTAATAGCCAGCCCCAACGAAGAAATGTGCTGAAAGCAGATACCTTTGGAACTCTGAATCTGTATTTCCAGTCTTTATGGAAATAAAGACATTTATGGTTTATTGCATGCAGCAAAAAAGATTGTTCATCCCGCTCCCCTCCACCTCTTGCACTTGCTAGTCTAGCTACTGAGCGGAGCCTAATCACAAGATGTCTGTATAAATTAAGCAGATATTCACCAGCAGCATAAAATTAATGTCTGGCAGTTATATTGTGTTTTAGACTACATTGAGCACACGTACTTGAAAAGTGATGTTCTGCATCACTGTATCTGTATTTCATAGCAAATAACAAGTGCCCACTTCAAGTTATGGATCACTTCTATTGTCATTGCGTAGCAATGCGGTTTACAGATGTACGCAAATAAATTTTAGGCTGTACTTCCTTAGCTTCTGAACTATAAGAAAGCATGATATGCTATCTGTCTGGCATTTAGATAATAAATTCTGTTTGAAAAGCAGTTAGAAACCCCTTGAATTCATTTTAAAACTATTATATAAAACAAAACTTCTATCGGTTGAGATCTGACCAAACTGGCTTTGCCAGGCTGTCAGCTCATTACCTTTAGTTGGTGGTGATATAGCTACAGGACTTTATTTCCTATGAAGCCAACAACTAACCTCAGGTCTATGTGAAAACTTAGACAGGGCTTATCAGCTCCTCCACGGCACTCTGCGACTCAAGAAGTAGAGGCTGGGATCCCTGGTCACTGCAAGGGACAGAAACAGAACAGCAGTGGTACTTAGAGCCGTCCTCTCAGACGGTCTGACACAAACGCTGAGTGTTAGATTATTTGGTTCAGTGAAGCAGAAAGAGGAGACCGTCAGGGAGCTGGCTGTACTCCCTGCTTTTCCTTTCTTCCTCCGCCTCGGACACGCTGGTGCAACCTACGGACTTCTCTAACTTCTGCCAGCTGGCACGACTGCCCAGAGGACGATCTGTCCCTGCAGATAGCTGGCACCTCACTGATACCTCCACTTTTCTCTGGCTGGGATGTGCCTGCACTACCTGTGATGGGAGGGCCAGTAGCAGGAAGCAGTTTCATGCCAACACTCACTAAGGAGCCTTTCCCAAAATGGGGCAAATCCATCCTATGGAAAAATAGTATCTGCATCACCTCCCTGTTCACCACTCCGAATGCTTTCAAAGCTGAGATGCAGATACTAAGTTCCAGTCTCTCTTTCTGGAGAAAATTTTTTTAAAGTTTAAATACAAGCATTTTCTTTGTGGAAGTTCATTACCATATTTGCTACAAACAGAAACACTGTGCTCTGCAAGGCTAATTCCAATGAACTATCCTTTCAAACCAAAGTCATCATTTCCATTTTATCTTATGTATTAGACCAGAATACTTTGTCAACT
>NW_028186393.1:85017-125239 GCF_003343005.1 Rhea americana
AGCAGTATATGAAAATAAAATTTTGAAATTCTGCATTCACAAAGAACATAGTAAATTCATACTTTAAAACCCATGTTGAAGGGGTATTTACCCCATACTAACAAAGCTTAGTACAAATGAACTGCAAGCACTGCAAAATTCACTCATGCTAGAGATGGTTAAGAAAGTCTGCTGGAAGAAACTGAGCACAATTATGCACAAATGCATATACAATCTTCAACGGAGATGACCTGTTTGAAATTGCTGATTTACACACACAATCTTAGTGAGAGGTTTTGTATGTAAGTGGATAACAAGGTATGAATACTTGGGCTATGAATATGCTTTCCTTCCTACCACAAAATGACACAGAAAATACATTTCAGACATACCTTGGCAATTGGAAATAGAAATGCTCTATGCCAAATATCTAAGTAATTGCCAGACTAGTCCTTCATTGAACACTGGTCTTCCCTATTGCAAGCACTTCCCAGACTGGCAGAATTGTACTGACTCCACAACATGGGCTTCAAGCTTAGCTGTGCCAGGCTCATATTCAGCGTAGCCCAGTGGAAGCAGAGAACAGTGGTTCAGGATTTTTATTCTGGCCTGCACCTTTTCTCCTCCCTTCAGTCCAAGCAACCAAGTGCCTTATAAAATGGGAAGGGTAAGCAATGAGGATAACAGGCAGCATAAACTAACTTCATGCTTACTACGGTTTTCCTGTGTGTGGGGAATCCACAGCTCCTCCATTGGAAGTATGTTAGGCTAAATATATTAATAAGAAAAGGGCTCTACCTTAAGCCAAGGGACTTGTTTTAGTACAACCACTGTAATATACTCATTGCAGTGTGATAGCTACTGGATCTGTATCATCACATCTATTTCAGTATCAAAGGATAATATCATTCTTTTGTGTAATTGTTGTAAAATAGTTATACACACACACACACACACACATATATATATAGATGGGTCTGAACAATAGGCTTCACCTTCCTATTCTTCTTAACAGAATTTTCAGAAGACTCATGGGCCTAGGCTTGCTTTCATTTAGTCATACGGTGGAAGGGTGAACTGTCATCATGTTGTATTCTGCAGCTCTAGTTTCACTTAATGCCCTTAAGCTATATATCAGCAGCTGGATTTGTTCCCCAAACTCTGCTGTCTTGATAATGGCAGCTCTTTCTCTCCCTTTTCTCTGTGGACAAAACAGGAAAAAGTTATGTACTCAGAACAAACACAACTGTGTTTTTACCAACAAAAAGGGGGGGAAAAAAAAGCCTGTAAACAAACACAACCTCTAAACAGCTACGTTCTACTTGACAAGGTGCAGGAAGTAAGTACAGTCTTTGGACACATTCCTCTCCAGGGCAGTGATAAAGTAAAGCTTTTAGTTAGGAAACTAAGAGAGTCTAAAAACAATTATTATCAAATTCAAGTGAAGTTTGAAGTATTTTCTCATTTAAGAGCAGATTTCCTCTGCTTAGACTGTTTAGCCACCCAAAACCTCAATTTTTAGCTTTTGCTTCTAATTCTACATGCTCAAGATAGGTTTTCTGCAAAGATAATGTGAACCATTTAGTTGTAGTCTGGATCTTTAATTCTTGCTTTACTTTGCAAAAGGATGGCTGGAGTTTCAGGTTTTCCAGAATGTCCTTTCTGGACTCCCTATGAACAGGATACTGAAGAGCAAGCCTCAAGGGTAAGCCTAGACATGTAAGAGCAGCCTTAGGGATATCTGATTTGCACAAAATACCTGGGTCAGCTTGAGGCAGGTTTCCTACTTGATCTATTTTCTAGTGGCAGGCCCTTCAACTCAGCTATCCTGTGCATAATTGGTTCTAATGGATACAACAGAACGAGCGTGTGGATTAATGGCTGAATGCATGCAGGGATGGGTTACAACTAATCAGTAGGCTCAGTGTGTGTGGAATATGCTAGTTACCTATTCCAGTGGTTTACAGAAATGGTTCATAACAAGAAGGGGTAACATAAAGTAACATGTATTTTCATAATCTGTGATTATGAACTGTGTCATTTGCCATAAGTCATTTTTTTTCTAAAAAGGAAATCTGTGGATCATCAGAGTCCAGATCATAATGTACACAAACAAGGATGTGCTATGATGTRCATCCTTCTATGCTCAGGAAAGGGAAAAATAGTGACCTGAGAAAGTCCTCAGATGTTGCTAAGTAATTCAGTGTAATAAAGATGAGTACTTAACAGGAAAATCACAAAAGGGCTTTATGATAGTAAAGGGCTGAGTAATAAAATAAGATGAAGGTCAGCATGGATAAATATAAAGTGATGTTCATAGGGTAACAAGGAAGCTGATACTGTCTCCATACAAGGAATGAATTAGAACTCTATTCCCTGACAAGAGAAAAATGAGAAGGATTGGAATAGGTCTTAAAATTAATAGTGCTGCAGAGAAGGTGAATAAGAAATTAATGTTCACAGTTTCTTCTAGTACAAGATATAAGGAGCATCAAATAAAATAAGTAGGCAATAGGACAGACCAAATTAAAAAAGTAATTCACAAAATGCATAACTAAACAGTGGAGCTCATTGCCTCAGGATGCTGTGGATACTAGAAACCCACACAATAATCAGTGTTGAATTGAATACCATCAATTTATGATATTGCTGTTCATGTTAGAAGCAAAGCCACCTTCATCCAATAAATTAGGTTTATCATAGTACAGCATAATCTCTTCATTATAGCTACACCTTCCAGTCTATCCTTAGACATGTGAATAGAGTAATATTTTTTCTCTTCTTCTCTGTCTGACTCCACTAGGAAAGACTTAATCAGTTATTACCTGCAACTGATTCATTTGTTCAGAACTGTTTCATCATTTCAAATGTTGGCTGACATAATTATATCCAAAGTTAGAGGATGGGGGAAGTATCCTGTGTTTAGATCTCTCACTGCAACAGTGGTGAGTTTCCTTGGATCTATGTGAAGAGAACTTTAGACTACTTATTTTCTTTCTTAATACTTCACAAGATTGAAGTATCCTTCAGGCAGGATTTCCTTGAAAACTCAGTGTCTTACTATTCTAAGCTCTAGTCTTATTTTATCATGAAAAAGCAGAAGGAAACTTGCCTATCCTATCTAGTCTGAACTAAATTTTTGCTACTGCTCCATCTTCACTTTCAGAAACCCTTTAGAAATTGGTACATAGCAGTTAAAGCACTGACTCACATACTGGTTTCTGATCTTTGGGCTCCTCCACTCATTCATAAGAGACATTTGCAGGGTAATCAAGACATTCACAGTAACTTGCCACTCAGTACAATCTTCTCACAGTGTTAAAATTAAAATACAAAGAGGTTCCTTTACTTCACTCTGAAGTCAATCTTTTGGAATATATGTTTTCCCAAAAGTGTTTTGATGATAAATATAAAAAATGAAGTGGCATTAACAGAAAACATAATTTAGAGGCAGATCAGCTTTAAATATAAAATGTGTTCCAGAGAGGATTAAAGATACTTTGGAACTCACTCCTTTTCTCTTCGATTAAAGAGCACAAAGCAAACCAAGCCACATCAGAAAGATTAATGCCATGTAGCTGTTTGCTTAGAACAAACTCTACCTTATTCTTCTCCAGCTACTAACCTGGACCCCTATTTTGGTGTTTTGGTAACTGCTTCTGTTGTCCCCATTCACCAACCTGAGTGACCTGTGCCAGCAGAAGACCTTGGGGAATTTGGCACTTCAGCTGCCCAGCAAACATGCATGTGTTTCCTTTATTCTGCCCGCCCTTTATCTGGAAAGGATAGAAAGTGTGACAATTAAGTACAGTGAAGTACAAGAAACCAAAGAACATATTACTTTTCAGTCTTCATTCAATTTTTTTCTGTTTGTTTTACTCACATGGAAGCACAGAGAAATGAGAACGGAATCTCAAAATAAAAAAGTGGCAAGAAAGAGTATCTAAACGTCCCCTAGGGTAAAGCTCTTCATTCAGAATTACAAATGTTAAAACAGCGAAGTATAATTGGATAGTGCAAAAAGGGCCACAATAAAATGAAATAGCTCTCTCTTTTAACTTTCCTTGTATTATTTTTCTGCCTAGGATGCACATCCAGATTTGAGTGATTCAGGATAGTGACCAGATATAAAAGCATCTGCTTTTATACCTAGCAAATTTTTGAAGCATTATGCRTAAATGGAATTATTGCTATTATTGTATAAGGCACCCTTGTCTTCTCCTGAATGAAACAGCTCTGACTCTGTCACTACCTCTTGGCTGGCCTGCAAAGGGATCAGAGAGTTCTTCTGGGTTCAAGTGATGAAGCTCAGGGAAGGGATTAGGGGGAGGCMTTAAGTAGAAGGTTAGCTTTGTCATTTTGCAATCACAGCTAGGAAATCTCTGCCAGGTGGTGCGCTACAGCTGACAGTCATGGAGTCTGTGCAGCCAAGGAATCACTTCACCTCCTCCCACCAATTTCCGGATACACTTTCCCACCCTGCCTGATTAATACTGTGCCAGCCCTACAAGGCAGCCTTGTTCTTCTCCAGAGTTGTTGCACTTCAGTGCCTGTAGATTTCTTTGGAACATGTCTGGATTAAAGACATGTTATAAATGCTCCATTTCATTTCAGGAGTCTATCCTGGTGCTATATTACCCATGATGTACATAGAAGTTCAAAGAAAAGCTTCTTTAGCCAGTACTCTTTTGCCCTTTCTGCCCTTCTCCATCAACAACCCTGATTTCACCCTTCAGCACTGATGACTTGTAAACTAAATAAATCAATAAATACCACATTAGTCCAGACAACTCCCTTAGCTGTTCTCCCCCCCCCCCATTCCTCTCTTTCATCCAGTTAATTGTTAGGTTTTATATTCCATTGGGAAAAAAATCGCCTGTTGTCTCTGCTCAATATTGCTCTTGTTTTTTTGTGCTATTTTTGAAGGTTATGCACRGACATCCCTTTTACTTTCAAGCTGTGCTGTTCAGGACTTTAAAAATGCCGAAGAAGCTCTCTTCCCCCTCTGATCTGTCCCCAGTCCCAATTTTCCCTCAGATGAACAAGCTAGCTAAAGCCAAAAGCTCAGAAATGTGCAATACTTTCTGCTAGCACTAACACCCCGAAGAAGTTTACATCACACYGTGGAAAAAAAAAGAAGCTTTTTCAAGAAATAAAAATCACCGAATGTAGAGAGAACACTGAACTATCATGCTACACCTAGCATTAAAAGTATTTATTACATTGCAGGACATGCTGCATAATTTGTTCACAAAATATTTAATATAATGGCTTAAGTGCAGGAAGCCCTTTAATATATGCAGGGAACCTCTAATAATTTCACCATTTAAATTATTGTCTTCTAACTGTGCTTTTTAATAATATTTATAAGTTATCTAGAAACAAAACATCATTGTTTTGCTTTTGAATTTTTAAGAAGCCACATTCTGGGGAAATACAAAATGGATTAACATTGTTTTCTTTCCCAAATGAACTCTCAGCTTACAAAAACTGTGGTTCATAATATTTCRTAGAGTGATTCTTCCACTATGGACTGCAGCTCTGATGCTGCTTTTATAAGATAATTGCAGCTTCTGTGAATGATCAGCTTCTCCCAGTCAGTCTGAAGACCCTAGAGCCCCAGATGCTGCTGAGAAGTAGATAATGGCAAAATGTGACATTTTTTTTTCATACAAAAGCAGATTTGAATACAGAGCAAAAAATAATGCAAAGCACATATATAGTATATGGACTTAGGGCTTAGACCACCTGATGGTGATCCAAAAGACATTGTTCTTGAAGACAGAGTTTTCTAAATATTTGCAATTAACTTACTTTGATCTAAGAGAAGCTTTGAAAAGAAAGTACAAATTTTTCATTGACAGCCAGTTCAGCTATATGAATCTGGCACATGGGACAACAATTAGCARACAGAGTCACTATTATCCTTTGCAATCGTTTCCAAACAAATGAAGAAATAAGGCTGCAAAGCCATATGGTACATATATTATAAGGTAACCTGTTCCATTCTTTAGACTTACTCTTACTGCTTTTGACACAGCTACAGGAAATAAAAAGCTACTGGAATGCAGACCGGGAAAGCGTATTCCCAGCCGGCTTTGCAAAGCGAGAGCCTGGAATCCTTGAGTGGAAACAGACTTTGCAAATCAGCCTCCTGCTCTTGGCATCTAAGAGGGTCTGCTCAAATGCAAGATCCATTCTGCGAATGTGTCCACTTCTGGCAGCCGCAGGCAAAGGCAAAGGCAAAGGCAAAGGCAAAGGGTTGTGAGGAAGGACTGGAATGCAGCCTAGCAAAGAACTGTTTTCAAGAGAGGTAGCACTAAGTCAAACAGTTCACACTCACTATGCAAAATTAGATTATTTTCTTTATCATCCTCCTTAACACAGTGGTAACTGGAATCAAGTTCTCATTGGTAATACTGACTTTTTTGTTGTCAGTGCTTTATAACTTCTGCTGTTCAACTTAAGCTCTGGACAATAACAACACTTTTACTGTGTAAATCACTTTGGTATATTTGCTTACTAGCAGGGAGAGTGTYATTCTGCCTGTTTTCTAAGACAGTGCCATGAAGATAGGATTTGTATGGAGTGTCTGAGACCAACCAGAAGAATTTTAATACTAAAAATAACAAGACAATGGAAATTAACTTTTCAGCCCTTTTGGTCAAAGAGATACTGTAAGCATGAGAGCAAATCATTATTATGCTTAAACTTATGYGGGTACTTGAGCACCAAAATACATGAGGAAAGAATATTTGCTCAATCAGCTATTAAGAATGTACTTAAATTTATCTAAAATTTTATTTATTAACAWTTTTCTCTTTCAAAAATCAAAGTTCCATACATTCATTTTTATTATATGTCTTTTCATATTTTTCACATATGATACTGCCTCACCAGCTATATTTGGTTAGCTGGACATTTTAAATTAATGTAAGTCCGCTGAAAAGAATCATGTCTGATAATGTTTGAATCACTTCGTTGCCTGCCATAGGATAAGATCTGGGCTTCTTTAAAGTAGACTAAAGGATTTGGTGCTGTATGTTCTGAAGAAATTAGCAAAAATCCTTATGTCTTTGATTGTAAATACAGCTTTCCATTTACAAAAAAATTAATTAACTTTAGTTAATTAATTTTAATTAATAAAAATTACATTTTCCATCAACAAAACAACAATGGCCTGTAAATGACATTATGTTATTTGGTCATTTGCCATTTATATATACCAAGAGTACCATGAAGCTTCCCTAAAAGTACTGTAATGGTCAAGAATTTTTATATAGCCACAGCAAAGTATTAAGGCTTATAAAAACAGAGATACTTTGCTGACTTATTTAAATACATAAGCAAGTATCTCTTTGAATCATTTAAAGGTATCAGTGCTCTGCTCAACGGTGATAAATGGCTGTGTTAGGCTTATGAAAACCAAAGAAATCCTAGCACAGGATTTMCCTGTGTAAGGGACTAGCACATAGCTATGTGCTAGTAGGATATTCTGTAAACAGCTGCGTTGRCTGGGAGAGCAACATTCACTGGCCTGCCCCTGCTGCTCTTCACCATCCTTTGCTAGAGGCTTCTGCTCCCCAAGATAMGTAACCACAGATCTGAATTTCCCAGACTAGATCTTTACGTTTGGAAGTTTTATATGTGTAAAATTTGTGATCCTAATGCTAATCACTGTTCACTCTGGAAATAAAGGATCCTCAGGCTGCTATGATACAGGGAGAGATGGACAAATAGAAACGTTAAAATTTGCTTTATGTTTTTTCCACCTAGTCGAGCTACTTCAACAAGCTGAATGAAAATGGCTTGTCATGATTATTGTACACAAAGATCTAACCTCTCTCCTTAAAATATAATGTTAAACAGTGAAATACTAACATAAGTAACAGCTCTCCAAGGTATTGTATTGAAGATGTGGTCCCATGTCCTGCTCTACTGACATAGAAATGGATGAAAGGTGTTGCACTCCCAGCCCAAACCATACTGGTTTAAACATGCAGTTAGCTGTCATCTGATAGGGTGGTGATCTCAGCTAGCAACTGGCAACAGGCAGGAAGGGGTAAGCTCCCCTCCAGGACTGTGCTTGCATGGAACAAGGTGGGTGACCACAGCCCAGCTTTCCCCATGCCTACATCACCAGCATCTCTATAGTTATCTCAGTGAAATCAGCCTGATATATGACAGTGTGAAAGAAGGCAGGTCAGGCTCACTGTTACTTTGCAGTGGTGGCTCAGGAGATGAAATCAAGAAGATCAACTGCTTTATTTTAACTGCTGTATTTGTTTTTCTTGAGTCTGTCACCTTGTTGTTAAAAGCCTACATTTAGTGCCAATGCTTTCAAGATCTCCATGGCATTGTAAATACATAGAGCTATACAGATGCATTAAGGCAGAGGTCCCAAAGATCCTGCACCCAGTACGCACAGGCAGACAAAAAATGTGAAGTTCAGTTGCCAGAGGGTGAAGAGGGGCAATGGTGAGCTTTCCTTGGGAAAGCTGTAAAAAAGAATTGACTTGAAAAGGGAGAACTATAAACAAACAAAAATTATGCTCCCTCCTGCTGCATTTCCAAATGGGAAAACGGGGATGGGAAGGAACAAAGCTAAGACARCAAGAGGAGGCAAAGGGAGGAGTAATAAGATGCTAAGGAATAGAAAAGGGAATAGAAGAAAAACTGAGTGTGCAGGCTAAAGCAAATTCTGTTGTGTACCARTACTTGAAGGTAAAGATAGGAGAATGATGTGGGAAGTAGGTGGGAAGTAAATAAATGGGTTCAAGATGATGAAAAGGTACAGAATTTAGAATGGAAGATTATGGTGATGATTTTGGCAACGAAATCTGAAGTAAACTAGAATGAGAAAGAACTCAGCCAGAAGGAAGGCAAAAGTTGTCACAGAGATGACAAGGATGAAGTAATAGCATAGAAAAACTAAGAGAGTAAGTCTCCAGAAACCCATAATACTGGCCAGATTTGAATCTGCTTTACTGGAATGTATCCTTTGGCTTCTGTGGCTAATGTGGATCTATGTCATGGCAAAGGACATTACTCTTTAGTAATACTTAATTTATGGGGTTTTTTTTAATAAAAGAAAGAATCCGCTTTTGGCTGTGCTTCAATACTTTGTGAAAATGGAAGCAGAGACCTGGAAAAGTGTGTATTTTTTCAGTTAGTGGATAAATTTCCAGCAGGACAGATGTGCACAAGTTTGTTGTTTGTTCAAAGGAATGAAATGTCACCATCTTTACAACCAAATCTCGGATTGCAAAAAGTTGAAGGTTCTCCTGGTTGAACTGAGGAATGCTAACGATAATGTTACTTTTTTTTGCATCTGTACCCAAAGTTAGTAGGTTAGAACAGCTGTTGCTGTTGCTCATTTTTCTTCTCTTAGTGTGGTTTTAGAGGTGCCAAATCAGCTTTTCTGGCTAAAAATTCTAAGTCTGCAAGAAGCAAGAACTATAAAACCTTACAACTAATGATGGGTGTCTTGGGTCTGATCCTACAAACACACATGTAGGTAATTTTACTTACATAGTGAATCCCATTTACTTTTCTGGGGTTGTTTCTGTTAGTAAAATTCCTCATATACATAGGAGTTTAGAAGCCTGGACTCGTTCTTCACTTTTTCTGCCATGTGCTGGCACTGCTTTAGTATGGGAGACACTTAAAAATCACAGACATGAGTGTAAAGAAGTCAAAAGGGAATAATTAACAAAGTTCCAAAGCACTGTAACAATTTGGATGGCAAAGTTTGTTCTATAGCTAGAGCTGATGACTTTTGTAGGAGATCCGTAAGTGGACTGAGAGCCCTTTTCAAAGTTTGCTCAGTTCTTTCCCTCCTTTGCACATATGAATAGGCCTATTCATTTCAATGGAACTTTTGTGCGTGCAGGTCTGGAAAGCTGTCTGTCTGAGCAGCCTCGCACAGCTCCAGGTACCAAATGTTTGTAGAATCACAAGCGTTCTCTGCTGGAGTTACACTGCCTGTAATACTACTCTGGATGGCTGCAGCACAAAAAAAAGTGCTTCAGTAGTGACCATCTACTGCAAAGAATAAAAAACAAAATGATCAGTCATGCCACATAACTGGATAATTTTTAACACGTCAAAAGAAGAAGAAGAAGAAGAAGAAGAAGAAGAAGAAGAAGAAGAAGAAGAAGAAGAAGAAGAAGAAGAAGAATTCATCTTCCCTTGCCTAAGCCAGGGTTCAAGCAGGAGTGGCAGAGTTGGAAAGAGATCCGCTATTGCTAAATGTTAGTGTCAAGAAAGAAAATTCAATGTAAGGAAGCCCACCATAAAAGAGTCAATGTGCTCTTCAGTAATTCAGAACAAATCCCCGTAAAACCAAGCACTCGCTCACCCTCAGATGCACACAGATTAAAAGATCTGACTCTTGCCGCTATATGCATTTAACTTCCATAGTCTCGGTATCACTTATGAACAGGATTTGATGAAATAGCCTTTAGTCTCTGAAAAAATCATGTCAAAGATAAACATGACTCATATGGTGGAACACAGGACACCTGTAACTGTCAATTTATTCATCTAATGACATGCTCCTCATAAGGTCCTCTTGTTTCCCATCTAGCTAGGTTTCTTCTTCATGCTTTCAAAGTCATAAATAAACTCCTCCTTATCCTCCATCATTGTCTCAATTCATTTTGTCTCTTTTTGAACCCATCTCTTTTGGCAGCCTCTACATAATGTTTGTCACTTCACTAATGCCAGCCAGAGGGGTTGGAGTTGTTTTCCGTGGTCCTCCCAATTCTTAGGAGTTTTTCATGAGGGTACATCCCTCTCTGACCTACCCTTCACTGAAGCTGGTAACTAGTGACTATGAGAGAGGGATAGCTACATAGTAATTCTTAAAATGAAAAAAAAAAAAAAAAAAAAAAAAGTCCTTAACAAAACATCGCATGGTCAATACCCACTTAACAATTCAACTTATATGTTGAAATAACCTTTTTTTCTAACATTTTGGCCTGTTAGCATGTGGTTTCCTTTCTGTCTATGTGTTTCCTAACATACTGCTAGCCTTACCAGAGAAAAATATTAAAAGCATATTTTGGAATTACTTCAGTTCTTGAGCTATTCCTTTATATGGGAATAATTTCCCCTAACATTTGATCAACCTGTAAGGAAGTGCATTAAAGTCCTAGGAAGCAGATAAATCAATATCTTCATGGAAATAGCAAAAATAAGACAAGGTTTCTTATTAGACCTTAGCTTGATGGTTACCTTTGTAACTATATCTCTCTGATACAGAAAGGTATCTGTTGTTCCTGTGAAAATTGATACATTTTGTATTTGCAGTTGAATTTTAATAGAGCAGGATTAAGTTGCTTCAGGCTGTCTTGTAAGGACATGTCAGAACTTTCCTCTGAAAGGAATCTAGAAATATTCAGGAAATAGGAATAGCTTTAACAAATCATAAACTGAGACCTGTGAAAGCTGAAACTACTCAGTAGCCTAAGGTTGAAGGGAGAGGGAGGAAAGAGAGAGAAGCAAGGGACAGAGCATAATTTAGGTTAAAAATAAAGCATTTTGAACAATATCACTTCCTGCTGTGCAAAATGATTCAGAAAGGCAACAATTACTTCAAAAATCATGCTGGAGCACAAAGCACATGACACACGACATCCATCCCTGAGGCAGGTGATCAGATCGCGTTTTATGTGACGTGCCCCAAAGAGTGCTTCTCTGGGTGTAGGCCTGCACTTTCTTCATGCACATCTGTACGCAGTGGAGGAGGTTAAAGTATATGCAGAAGTTGTAATATAATATATATGTATGTATATATCAAGCAAACCAAAAGTATTACAAAAAAAATCAATCTTATACCTTTTGGGGACATATGTTGCCTGAAGTGGCTACTTAAAAGTTTATTCACTCTCTTGCTGAGTTAAGAGCATCTTACAAAAAAAGAAATATCTGTATTTCCTATGGAGAGGCCAGGACCAGCTCACAGGTTACACATAAAGAAGTGAGAATGCTACAGACTTTTTTGCACTCTGTTGCAGTCCCATTTCCACACTACTGAGGAAAAAGCAATCTGTTGCTGAGGCATTCCAGAATATCCTGTAAAATATTGCTGCTTTCCACCAAGAACTTGCTTTTAAAATACTCTATTGGTATGCTTAGAATATGAATTAAGCTCCTAAGATGCTGTAAAAAAATAGAAAAGAATGGACATTTATAAACCAAGGTAGAAAGGAAGATTCTTTTTTACTTTCCTGTACTGACAGCCAGGAGGTCAGCTACAGTTATCCCCACGTAACCCAACTGAACTTGCTCCGCGGGGTCGCAGCGCTGCGAGCCAGAGCAGAGTTTAGCCCGCTGTGTAAATTTCAGGAAGAACAAACCTTCGTTACAGAGCTCAAAAGATCCTTGTACTCTCTGAAGGAAAGGTATAAAGGAGTGCTTGTTAATACCAGTCAACACAGTCCACCTTCTGGAAAGAGAGGGGAGATCTTGGTAAGAACCTGTGGCTCATATATCCAGCAGGGAGAATTTTCTCTAAGAGAAAAAATAGCCGACTAGAGTCAAAAAAAAAAAAAAAAAAAAAAAAAAAAAAAAACCCACCACACACTACGTGCTCTGTACATCTTTATAATTGTATGACACATTCCTATAGGAGAGAACTTCTACAGGAAAAATTAACAGCTCACTAACACTGTTATGTAGAGTTTTTAGCTCTTCAGCATATTTTTCCTCTACTAGAAAATGTATTCCTTTCAGAACGCAACATACAGAGTATTTTTGTTCCCAAATCCTGTTTAATGACTAATATTATCTCATTATATCTGTGAGTTTTGTCTATTCCAAATCCCTAGAAAATGCTTTACATGGTGTCCTGGTATCACTCCAGAGGAAGAAGGGAGCAGTGTGCTTCCACATGTGTATGTGCAAGGAAGAGAGGAGGAGAGAAGAGATGATCAAATGTATTTAAAACATATTTAAGTCATCCAAGGTCTGTAGGTGTCAGTAGGTCTAACATAAAACCAGAGGTGGATAGCACCCTCTTTAGCAGTTAACATGAATTTTCTTTGTGAGGATGATTGTCACCATGTCAGTCGTTTGGTCTTAATTACTGCCTAGAAAATAYACAGGTGAGATCTATCCATAGATTGAGGAGTGCCACCAGAAGGCACCTTGTRCTGACCATGCAGGACACTGCCTGAGGTGACCACCCAGGCTTGCTGCAGTTCCTGCAACCCCCTTTTGGTCTGCAAGGGCTTTGCGCGAGTAAATCCACGTTCTCCCCTTCCTTCCTGCCACCCATTGGCACCAAGCCAACAGGCCCCAGTTTGGTGACATGCAGGGTGTCGGTAGGTTTGCACAGCTGCCTTTGGGTTTCTTTTTCCCGTTCTGTCCCAGTGTAGACGCAGCATGAYATTTGCATTGTTTTTTGGGGCTTTGCATGCCTGTAGAGGGGGCCAGAATTAGCAGCCTGTGACTATCTAATTCCAATGAATGTAGTATTTTAAAGTATTATACAGTGTACAGGTTTTCTAAAGAGGTACAATCAGAAGGACAATACAGCTCAATGTTTTGACAAAGCATTGCCTTCTTTAAGGCAATACCCACTTTGCTTGTCACATTTTTTACTCTCATAGGTCACTAGCCATTTCCAGTGAATCTGAAAAAATACTAATTTTGCTTGTCATCAATGGTTTATACTTTTTTTTCAGCTTTTGTGGCATGCGTATCAAGAATTTCTCAATGGTCATTATATTTTTCAAAGAGCTCTGACAAAACTTAAATGCACTATAACTTTTCCAAAACAGTGTGGAAAAATAAAAGAGAAATCATGACCCATCTGTAAATTCTCTGTGCACCACAGTCATTTATTACTTCATACTGAAATTGGAAATACGAGAACAAAGCAGAAGCTAAGCCAAATAAAAAGCCACAGAAAGGAACATCTGCAAAATTATATGAAAAAGTGCACAAATGTTATGAATTAAACTTTTTTTTTGGCTTTCCCTTACAGCTGCACAACTTCACACTCAGCAAGACAGGAAGGACTATCAAATATTTACTATTCAATATTACAAAGCAGAAGCCCCTACCATTTATTGGGAATATTAACTAGAAGTCTGTGAGCATATTTGAGAAATGTAACAGCTGATAAGATAAAGAATAAAAAAGGAAATGGTAAAATTTATAGTCTAAAGTAATTTCAACTTTCATCTTTAACATAGTGTTTACTATGGCTAAAACTGATTTTGCTAAGAAGCAGAAAGGACCAAGRAGTGGGCTGGTATATCTCACACTGAAATGGCATCCAAACTTTGGCTAAAAAAGTTATTGGAAAACACCAGTTTATGGAAATTGGAAATGTTCATACAAAGGGGCAAGTTTCAAAGACTTAATTTGGGAACAGCATTTTGTGAAATTTCCAAAAATAGTAACACATACCTTTTCAAACACCTTGCATTTTGACATACAAAATAGTTGTTAGAAAATAATAGATTCAAATGGAAAGTATTCAAATATCTATAAACAAGTCATTTATATTGATCTGTAAACGCTTTCAGATTGTTGGTTTATGGATCTTTTCTAGAGTTTAAGCTTGTCTTAATGTTTAGGAAAGGAAATCTCTAAAAATGAGAGAARTGTCCCAGATAGACTGCTTCATAATTGGTAACTGATTGCTTATACTGAAATRTGGTATGCACCATTGAGGCATGTGGGAGGACTGGCATTCAGAGTAAGGTCAAGGTTTCTAGCCACAAAGCAGATACCATAYGACAACGCACATTCCAGAATGATTTTCAACGGTAAAATTGTAGGTTATAGACTTGTTAATAGTAGGCATTAGTGTAAAAAAATTAACTCATCAAGCATGTTGCATTCCTCTATGCACCTTCCTACATCAGAATAATTATTACTTCATTTTGACAAATATGAATTTGAAGTTTTTCTAATCCAATGTAAAACCTACTTCTGAATGTAAGATTTTGCAAGCAGGTATTGTGTAATTGATACGTCCGCCCTCTCGACCCAGAAGAAAGAAGTTGGAAAAGGAATATATCATTGAAACCTCTCTCTCTCCTCAGTGCAGGATGAAGAGTTGCCCATGTAAATTCTGCACTAAAGGGTTCCTCAGACTTCACAGTTATCATGGCATTTCCCTAATGTCCATGGTRTAAAAATGAAACTGTGCTTCTGCTTCTCCCTCACTGTATATTGCTTCAGGGACCTTTCTGGAAGATCTTGCCTACAGCAACTGGGTAGAAGTGGGAAATATAACTGCAGTCTTTTTAGGTAGCTGCACAATCTCTAAGGAAAGCTGTGCATTCCAGTAGTGGAATATAACTGTTGATGTAATGGAGACRTTTACAGGTAGACAGGAGAAAACAGAATTTCTAAATGCATTATTTTTCCAGAAAGCTAAGGCTATTCTGAAAGATAGTGGTGTTTCCAGAAGTGACATGAAACAGGAAGAAAACGTCACAACTATCAAATAAACTTTATACAAAGTGAGCAGTGTGTGTTTGTGTTCACACATTTTACTACTTTATCATTAACATTAAATGTAGTAAGTAATATATTTGCATGTAGGCTTATGCTTTTGATAAAAATAGATTTATTTTTAAGCCAAAGGCTGGATATTAGGTTTACAAAGACTGTGCTTTTACAGACACCRGAGGCACATGTTTTTTTGAAATATGAAGCTGAAAGATTCATAAATGCATGCATCAAATGCAAAGACTTGCAAGATCAAAATAATTCAGTACACAGAGCACGCACCAGGTATTTTTCACAACATATTAAAGAAAAGAGCTGCCTGAAAGGAGACAAGCTGGTCCTTTTCATCACAGAAAAGTGGAAGAGAACATTCATAAGTGCTTATCAACACAGAAAACCTCAAATCCTCAGTTTGCTACTTCTGACTTACTGTTTCTACAAAACTAAATTCACTGAGGTACAAGTAGCGTCATGGTGCTGTAGCATTTAGCCCACTGGAGGAATGGAAGTGCTACCTGGCAATGCCAGTTATATTCAAGCCTATACAAAACCATGTTTTGAAGCTGCAGACAGTAGTGACTTTTGTCACCAGTTGTTTATCACACTCCAGCCTTTAAACCTTGCTTTATCATTCCGTGACTTGTTTAAATGTGTTGGGAATGGAATAGAGGATAGCATAGGAAGACTGGGCCTATATTGCCCTTTGAAAGGGGCTGTGCTGTTAAACATAGTACACTGAAGTTTGTCCTATCAATATTAATCTTACGAGTACTCAGTTAAATTTTTAATAATTCCTTTTTTTTTTTTTTTTTTTTTTTTTTTTTGGTAAGCCTTGTTCAGAAAGCCAGTGCTTGGAAGATGATTCAATAAAAAAATGAAAAAAATTATTTGGAACATACACCCTCAGTGCCTACAGCCTTGGACTAACCAGATAAAGAGCTCTAAAAGTTTAAAAGAAAATGCAGTCAAAAGGCACTTTTTGTTCACCTGTGTTTTTAGGATATTTTGCTTTTTAAAAAAGTAAATTAAACTGAACTAGTGGAGAATATCAAACAAAAATAAAATAGTTYAGAATTTTTTTGACCTCTCATAAGACTAGCTTTCAGGTATTGTTTGCAGTATTTCCTTCCCTCTCCCTGTGCTGCAGCTGATCTGTCTGAAAATGCCTGTGGTTCTTTCTTATACTTTCTGCCATATGGGAACAACGTAGACAATAAACTTTCTCAGAGAGCAATGTCTGCTGTCTTATAGTTTTTGGCCATGTGTCAATATCTTCCAGCCTTATGCTGTTACTACCATTTCTTTACTGCCTCAAGATTATCCAGTCTGAACAACATTTAAACCTAGGTAAGTCCAAGTGAAATCTTCGTCAGCTACTCAGATGTTTGACAGCTGAGACTCTGACCATTATATATACCCTGGCTTGCAGTCTGACGATATTAAACTTTTCCTAAAATAYTGGAGGAAAATTCTACATTACAAACACAATAAAATATATATAGACTGCATAACTAAAAGGTTCGCCTTGATTTTCACAAACGGGGACATCCTTTAGCTGGCTCAAGGGTTTACATGCTTTGTGGTCAGGGGAAAGAGAATCACTGTCTGTATTTGTAGTTCAAATTGGCACTGAAGTAGCCAATAAACTTTGCCTATGGCTGCTTTCCAAAATAAACAGAATTTTTATCTCTACTTGAAACTTTTAGTAAAATAATGAACATCACTTCTAGTATTTATAAATTCCTTCTGTCTTGCACTAGAAGAGGAATATAGAGAAGGATAATTTGGGTAATTAGCTCAAACCAAATCCCAGGACAGAAGAAAATTTGTGCAGTGTAAAGTGTTAAGCTGGAGGAGGGATCAGATCTCGTGCTCCTCTGTTCACCCTCTAAACTCTGCAATCTCCAGAAGAAACCTGACTCAGCTCCAGTTCTCCTGGGAACTCTGCTCTTGCATGGCTCTCTCCTCCATTCATGTGAACCTTCTATTTAAAATGATAATCTCTCTTGGAATCTGGTTTTGTATTTTTGAATCGGAAAAAATACTAGCTCATTCTTCTACTTATTTCACAATTTGAAACATGCAATTTTCCAGACACTATCAAGTACACTTAGCACCCCGTTGAAGGTATTAGGGTCAACCTTCCGAATATTTAATTCAGAGTTTACAGCTTAGAGTCTTCTGTATGTAGAAAGAACATTTACTTACACTTGGATCTTTGATACTTGACACTACTAATGTAGTATTCACTGTTTCCAACCACTCATGGATGGGATCCAGATATTTCCCTGACACATGAAAGAATTTTATTTTATTTGAATACTCTCATAGTTACTGAAAGCATTTTTCAACAAAGGACCTCACTCAGGGTGATATATTTGGTGAACAGGCTTTCCAAATAATTGTTCATGAGCCTGCACTGTACTACTGTATACTGATCACATACACATTAAAGCTGTTGCACACAGCACAGATGTTCCACCAACAGAAGTATTTCAAGCTAAGATTGCCTGCCATTAATAATACATTATTTTAAAAAAACTGTATTATCTACCAATCCACCTTATGTATCTACTGTGACTGAGAGTAGTAAAGCTGAAAAATGGTATCACACCATGAAACTGAAGTAAAAGCAGACTGTCCATTTTGTAGATGATCTGGAGACAGATTTTAGTGAAAGCCAGCTATAACTTCTTGGCATCTATTCCTTTAACAAAACAAAACCAGACATTTCAAGTACAGGCAGGCACTTGATTTGCTCGCAAGGTAAGTTCTCCTCTGTAGCCCTTTCACATGACACAGAAGCTGCAGGAGGTCTGTCTAGCAACCCTGTTCACCAACAGCTGTACTGTCAGCCCCTGTCAAACCACAGAATCTAGGAAAGCAGGGATGGAAATACTCCCCAGGTCTTTTGCTTTGTCAGTGCAGAGTAGTTCCTTCATTGTCTAGGTCATTTGGAAGGACAGGAAAGTTTACAAAATTTCAGTTTTTACTCCAGAATACATTACTGCTACATCTGTAATTATCAATTTTCTTCTACTTGTACAGAAATTAGTGTCTTTATTCTAGCTGTAATCCACAATATCAAAACAGGGTCAGCACAGAATCTTTAATGAGTACAGGGCTCTGATGCTTTTACTACAAACATGTCATTTTTCGGGATGGTCCATTCACACACACACTCGTGTTACCATTTCACTGTTGCTAGCAGTCATCTGAAAAAACACTAAGTTTGCTACAGAAAATAAGAGGTACACAGAAGTAGAGCCATACTACTCTGGGTATTACTATCTATGTAGCCACAGCAAAACACAGTCAAGAACCTACATTAAAAAGCTAGTCAGATACTTCGATGTTAGCTGTCATGACAACACAGCCAGCTCAAGACTGGCACYTACCCTTCAAACAAGATGTGTCTCATTGCCATTTTTTCATTAGGGACATGGACTCTTCTAACAAGTTCTTACATATCGAGCTGTTACTCATGTCAGTTGACTAAYGTCTGCACCACAACCATTATGAAGTGTTTCAAGCCAAAGAGAATTTGCCTCGTATAAAAGTTCCTGTAAGCAGGTAATTGCATTTTTCAGTTTCCTTCCCTGCATAAAATCTTCTGGAAAGCCTGCTTTGCAGTTTTATGGGCAAACTGCTTGTTTTTTCTTGGGAGGACAACCAAACAAAACTAAGGAAGATCTGACACCACTTCCTGGGAAAGTATCAAGAAGTACAGAATCRGTAAGGTTGGAAGGGAYCTCTGGAGATCATCTAGTCCAACCAACCCTCCTGCTCAAGCAGGGTCACCTACAGCATGTTACAGGGTTGCATCCAGGCAGGCACTGAACATCTCCWGAGAAGGAGAYTCCACCACCTCTCTGGGCAACCTGGTCCAGTGCTCCGTCACTCTCACAGKGAAGAAATTCCCCCTCACGTTCAGGCGGAACTTCCTGTGRTTCATTTTTTGCCCATTGCCTCTAGTCTTTTCACATGGGACAACTGAAAAGAATTTGTCCCCATCCCCTTGACACCCCCCCATTCAGATACTTATACACATTGAYAAGATCCCCCCTCARYCTTYTCTTCCCCAGGCTGAASAGGCCCAGCTCTCACAGCCGTTCCTCATAGGGCAGGTGCTCCAGCCCTCTGATCATCTTTGTAGTCCTACATTGGACTCTCTCCAGTAGCTCCATGTCTCTCTCGTACTGGGGAGCCCAGAACTGGACACAGTGCTCGAGATGAGGCCTCCCCAGGGCTGCGTAGAGGGGCAGGATCACCTCCCTCGACCTGCTGGCMACACTCTTCCTAATGCACCCMAGGAKACCATTGGCTTTCTTGGCCACAAGGGCACATTGCTGGCTCATGGTCAACTTGCTGTTGACCAGCACTCCCAGGTCCTTCTCTGCAGAGCTGCTCTCCRGCAGGTCAGCCCCAGCTTGTACTGGTGCATAGGGTTATTTCTCCCTAGATGCAGGACTCTGCCCTTGTTGAACCTCAGGAGGTTCCTCTCCACCCAACTCTCCAGCCTGTCCAGKTCTCTCTGAATGGCAGCACAGCCCTCAGGTGTTTCAGCCACATCAGCATGAACATGGTGAATGCAGTATTCAAAGATATCCCAGCAGCCCTGCTGAGACATGAAGCACTGCCATCCTCTAGCATGCAAATTCATTGTAGTTTGGCCCGTTCCTGTGTTACTTGGTTTGTCTGACCTTTGGCTGCATACTCTAAAGAGCATCTGGGATCAGGTCAGTCTAATGTGTCTGATCACAGAAGTGCATCAGAGAAAGTTCCCACATATCCCTAATCACTGTACAGCCTATACACRTGGTTGTTGCTGATACAGGTGGAAAGGAAGAAGAGGAACTGTATGTCAAGAACTCTTTTTCTTATAGTAAATATATAAGGAACAAGCAGGCAGGGAAAGGATTGGAACAGAAAGAAAGGGAATAAAGAAAAGCACAYCTTTGGAGCATTGGCCTTACTGTCTCTCTTCTGTGCACAAGGGAGAAGGGCAGCATGTAGAGGCATWTGTCCTCTTATCTGCAGTCTGAGCAGTCTGGGGTATCCCTCTGGGGTAGCTAAGAAGCCGAAAGGGATCCAGGGGTTCCAGCAGCATCACTCRATATCCTCAGTGTGTATCTGCTCAGCACACTTGATTTCCACCCTCCTCAATGCTAGATTTATAAGCATGCTTCAGTCCTTCAGGTCCTATTAAAAATAATTAAAGATTCAGGGAGAATATGAGTGGTACAATTTTTTTTTTTTTAAGAAACTTTAGTGTGAAACAGTCTATGAGAAGTTTTTTTCCTACAGCTAACTATACATGAAAGAATTCCACCTCTCACGTGTTCAGCATATTCTGGAATTACCATTGAATGTCACACATGGATATATAGAAACAAAGAACGCTGGCTCAGCTGCTCTTCTTTTTGGTCCTTTCCTTTTTGTTACGGTATTGCCAATACTGAATGAAAGAGCTTACTAATATATAAAAAGATTTGGATGGAAATATAATATCTACATTTTTGCAGTTTGTCATTTCTAAAAACCTAAAACACCATGCTTAGCCTTCTTAAATTGAAATCTTCAGTTGTGCCCCAACCACAAAAACATGCCTCTGCTATCATCTGGATCCCAGTAATTACAGTTTGTTTCTATGATCTTAACTCTATAAAATCTCCAAACAGTTATTTTGGACAAAACATATTTCTATGTTGTTATTAAACCTTTTTAAATGACTTTCTATGGATTGTGTTATTTCACACAAACAGGTTGGTATTTTGGGGGAGGTTAARAAGTATTTGAAGAACTTGATAGTACCTCATTAGCTTTGTTTTGAAGAGTACATTAGTAAGGGTTTAAATAAGGTCTGGCCAGTTCAGAGCTGTTTATGTCCTCACTAAGCTGATCTGCTGATTAAGTATGCTCAGTGTTACAAAGGATATCAAGCTCCATCTTCTCTGGATTCAGCAGACACGCACTGGAACTTGTCATCCTTTTGCCAACTAAGATTAGAAACCTCAGTTATTAGATATTTTTTTTCTTTGCATGTAATACTTTCTTGATGCTTACAATTATTCTTTACACAGTTCTGAGCTCCTTCTGCTGTAGTCTGGGTCATCAGATTCATCATCTCTAAGTGTATTTGCTTATGTATACTATACTTTGATTTAATAAAATGGTGACAAAAAATTTTGCAAAAATCTTCATTTAAAATTTATATAGCTCAAATGCAGGAGGAAAGAAAGGAGAGATATAGGGAGAAGAGAAGGAAATAAGCCTTAGAAAGTACCTTAACAAGCTGCTTAGGTACCTGTCTAGCACTAAGTTAATCAGTTGAGAAAAAAATATAAACATTCTGTGAGAAAGAACTTAAGAAAAAACAGAAAGTTCTCCCTCGCTCATGCAACTGTGCCTTGCTAGAGCAGGACTCAAGATAAAAAGCAGAATGGAAACGAAAGTTAGGATCATTCTAACTAGATTAATGCAGCGTGGAAGCAAAAGCAGAATTTATCACCATAGAGAAGACACCCATGTCTCTTCCAACAAAAATTATCTCTGGAGTTATTTACGGCATGAAATTTTCTGTTTCTTATGAAGCTTGTATCTACATACCCACTTTTTCCTTGAGGGAACCAATTGTGACAGTAATGACAGATTTCCTTAAAAAAGGAGATTGCACCTCAGTAAGCAAATAAAATCTCCGTTTGATAGGCCTGTTGCCAGAAAGAAGGTCAGATTTCACTTTCTTAGCCTTGACAGTGATCTTTTTAGATGAAATGTTGAAATGTGCATATGTTTTTCTTCAACACACACTTGAGGTTTGGGGGTTTTAGTTTTTTTTTGTTTTTTTTTTTTTTTTTTTTTTTTTTTTTTGCTTACTCAAGCAAGTGCTGAGATAAACAAAGATCAATGAGAAAACCTAGGATAAACGTCAAGATATGCGTTTTCATGCAGAGTATTGTTAACATCTTTCTAAATCTGTATTTTCACAGGTTTATCTAAAATTAGCTGTCCATGTTTCTTTCTAATTGTATTTTAACTTGTATTTATTGCAATAAAATAATCTTAATGCAGTTATTCATACTTGGCTGTCCCATAATACTTTCTTATAAACAATCTCCTCCTCAAGCAACAGGCCTAAATTTTGCCTTAGTACTCTAAACAAATTCAGTTCAATATTACATTTAAACAACATAGAATTCCATAATAAAGAACATGTTGCAACACATGACTGAAGAGGTTTTATATTCCTTTAAACAATAGTTCAGAAAATAAGATTATTACAATTTTTGTTTTGCAGCTGAAATCCACCAAAATGAAATCTGCATCTCTATTTCATACTTAGGTTCATAGAAGAAAATAGAGGCAGGTTTTACCTACTCTTGAAATTTACCTCCCATTAAAGACTGGCTACTGGAAACTATTTTCTTGATTACAGGTGAAGTCATTCAGATCAGAACATGTATTCTGGCCCATGAGCTTTTCCTTGGGATGAAAAAAAGGTGCAACAGAGGCCTGTACCATGCTATGGCAGCCTTTTTTTTGTGGTTGCAATTTGTAATTCCAGTTGAATTAGGGATCCAAATTTAGAAGTATAGTGTTCACAAATACAAATGAAATAAAGGGTGAAGATTTATAAAACTGCATGAGTGTTATTGGACCACAAGTGTATCCAATTTCACTGTTGGAAAGTATAAGAAATAGAGATGAATGCTGTTGGTATCCCCGATTCCTTTAGTATTTGATTTCAAAGAGTAATTATCTGGCTTCTGGGGACAATCACGTGTAACCAATAGGAACTGCATTGATACATAACTGAATAAATTCAAAAGCTATAAGGAGACAGCTGGTTCTGCACTGCCTTTGGGGCATTTTAAAAATGCGAGAATGTTACATTTGGTGGAGTTTGTCTTACAGTGCATTGTCAGTCATGTTTGAGACAGAGAAATATGAGTCCCATGGTGTTGCAGCATAGTAMTGATCTATCCAAGAGTAGTATGAAAACACTGTACAATAAAGGAAGCACAACAGAAAAATTTGATCAGATATTCAAATACTTTTTGCCTTTTAAGTGAAAAATGCCTGCCTCTGTCTTCCTCATTAAGCCATGCCAGGAGGACCTGTTTCAGGTAGTGTGGCTAACACACTGCCTCAGTGTGAGAGTTGTTCCACCTCTCCTTTCATGGGGATATGTTTTTCACTTGYTGCACTTAATACTGAGAACACCATTGCTATACTATCTGTTTTCATGGAGGTAGAACAAGGCCTTAAGGGGGAAAAAGGAGTCTCATTAGTGCCTTTTTAAAAACAGGTTTAAATCAGAATAAAGAAAACAATAGAAATTTTTAGGTAAATTCCTCTTAGACTTTGACACTTGCTCTATATTTCCCTCATCTGACATGGATTTAAGCAATAGCCCTCTTTGCTATATACTAATAAATGTCTGCATAACTTATAAGCCACAGGCATCCAGGACTGAGTGAAGGAATAAGTAGTACCTGGTTAAGATGGAAAACAAACTCTTTATAAAAGGAATGATGAAGGTTTTCATGCAGTGGTTTATCCAACTGTGAAAATATTAGTTAGGATATTACTGAGCTAGTGCTCAGAGCTCTTTTGGCCTCTCACCAGGATAAGTGGTCCAAGCAGAGGAGTTGACTGCAGATCAGTCACATCTACAGAAGACACAAAGGAAAGAAAAGCAAGATTCAAGAGTGAGAAGCATGTGGGCTGAGAAATTAATCCAGCATTTCCCAAGGTATTTTTCCTTAGGTGAACTCTACTCTTCTTCCCACCATCTCAGCTAGTCTGGACGCACTGTCCTATGGGACAACACCATCAATTGCAGTTGCAAATGTTATCACATCCCTCCTGACTACCCGTCATGTTCCTTACAGCTTCGCTTTCCTCAGGATGTACCTTCATTTGAAGAAAYACTGATGTAATCAGTAAGAAAAAGTAAGCACAATACAAGCAAGCCATAGTGCTCAAGTATATTGCTTCATCTTTTCACTGAAGATATTATCTAAAAATCTTCACTTCCCAGACAAAAGAAAAGCAGTATGTTTTTTCATCTCCCTTAATCACASTTCCATGACTTTTTCCCCACACACTGAATGTAATTTGCTTAGGTTTCATTCAGTTGTGTGTAAGCTTGCGTCCTGGACAGTTTTTCATATTAGGAGGCCATATATCCATTGATACCTCAGGCTGTCCACTGGCCTTAGAGGAACACTCCTCTGAGATCTTACCACTTGTCCCATTGACATTCTGCGCTCTCCTCAAAGAACAACTTTAATGAGATTTATTTCAGATAAAATGGGAATGAGTTTATCCAGTCTGTCAAAATATCTAAAGAAATCCCCATGATTTAGGATATTCCTTTGTACGTTATCTTTTTGCCCTGCTTGTGTCTGGCTGAACACCTTTGTCACTACAAAGTCAATATTTTAGCACAAGTAGTATGAAATATGCCTAAATAAGGAAATAAATATTTTTAAAATACCTTAACAAAATTATACCCTAAAAATAAAAGAAAGCTGACATATCCTGAAATCTATGTGAAATTTTTTATTGTTGCTCTTGGTTTTGTAARCAAGTTGCTTAGGTACCATGCAAGGAGCAACAAAGAAAAAAAGAGCAGCCCTTCAGCTCTTTTGATTGTCATATATTAGGATATTCTGTTACTGCTGGTAATTTTGGACCCAAGCTTATCCATTATTGCTTCCAGTTCATCCTTAGTCTCTAAATGTGATATATAGGTACCTTAGCTGCTGAGGTAATACTGCAGACGCCACTGAAATATAAAACTACCACAAGGAGAGCTAAAGTTTTACAGAGCTCAGGAAATGCTCTGCTCAGCTCTTTTCAAATCACAGAAATTTACAGCAGCAAGGAACCTTCCTTGCAGAACATCATGTGTTCATGCAGTGAAGCAGTGTCAGCAATGCATGAAATGAGGTTTTGTCCGGTCTTATCCTCGAGTGTGAAGAATTGCATAGCCTCAAAGGTATTTCCCCTCAAGGTATTATTAGTAGTTTTCCTAATTGGAATTTCCTATTTAGTTTTCCTAACATAACCTACATATTCTTGTTGCAAATTAAAACAGTGTTCTTACCATTTTATATTCAAAGGACAGAATAATTCACTGTTGGCTTTTTTTAAATAAACTTTTGTACACTGCACATTACTCACACTAACATCTGATGACCTTTCTTATGGATCTTTTTTTTATTATCTTGATTTTATCAATATATGATCACATTTTTAACTGTTCCAACTGCTATATGCCATTCCTGAGCAGCTACTCATCTTCTCCTACAGGAAGTTTGATCTGCAGTTTTTGTACAGATAGCTCCATATACATTAATGTATATGCAGCTATTAACAATAATAGATGTGCATTGGTATCTCCAGCAGTATGATATACCATCTTATCGATACCCTGTCTTTTAAATACTTCAGTAAAGTAGTCAGTCTTTGGTGTTCTGCTCCATACATCCGTGCTTGTACATCTACATCATCACAACCACTTCCACCCTTTACACTCCCAGTTTATAGAGAACCTCCTGCTCTAAATTGTATCTCCCCTGTTCAAATCTGATTTTTCTATTTCTTTATGCTCTTTAATTCTTCACACAGTACAGTTGCTTGCTGTGATTGCAAGGCACTCAGTTCCATCAAGGATTTTGACATTCATTCTGGTTGCATTAATTCCAACAGCAAAAAGCAATTGGCTACAAATATTATTCTCATCAGCAAAAGCCCAATGAAAACTCTTACTGTATTAAACAGCACTAATTTGTACTGCCGCTAACATATTTAATGTACTTCAGTATTTCATCACAGTTCATCATGCTTACAACATGTTTTGCTAGACAATTGCTTTTTGCTGYACGTGGTATGCTTTCCACTACCACTACCATTCTAATGTAGTATTTTATTGCAAACAAATCTGTTCTGTTGAGCATTTTTAACTACTATTTTTATGATGGATTCATATTTCTTGGTGCTCTTGTCTCTTCTTAGCTCTTTAGTTACAAAAGATTCATTTAAAGATACCCTTTGAAACTTGCATTCTTGTGCTATAACAATGACAGAATACAAACAGAATTGCAATTCCTAGTCAGGAGTACACRGGAAAGGATTTCAGCAGGATTGTTGCTATTGAAGTTCCTCTTTCATTCCATTATTAATCCATCCATTTATTCTTCAAATTCAAATATTTGTTTTCCAGTGCAGTTCTATACCATAATGGTTAATGTTCTCCTGTGTTGCACCATTGTTATAGATGCATTATACCATTCTCATATCAATTTTGGGTGGTTTTCCCATGTGATAGAAAAATTGCACACAGTYCCATTCTCATTCTTCATAAGCTTCCTTTTTAGATTGTTTTGATTATTATATTTTTATTTTTAAAAGACAGTATAACAAAGATTTGACAAAGTAGAAAATCAATATGAGATGGTCTTTCAGCTAGTTTGGTCTCATAATATAGTCAAATCTACACAAAACTATAATATGGCCTTTTTCCAGGTTAAAGTTTTATCTCAGCCTCAGTGACTCCTGTCACAAAATTTTAGCAATAATGATATTAGGCATGTTAAATTGCTGTTTCATAAGTGATACCTTTTATTTATTTGAAGACTTTTTTCACAAAACTGTGTCTACTTAGTATTATTTGGAAAGCTCACTTGAGCGGCCCAAGTGAAAATTTTTTGGCMTTAAATCTCCCTCCTTAAATACAAGCACATAGTTCTATTTCTGCTTAGAAAAGCACCTTAGGCATTAAATTATTGGTTGYGAAATATTAAACCTGAAAAAAGAAGTGGTCTTTTACATATAGCTAAGGTTAGTTGGTAAAAATTGCATATTTGAAAGGTGTAGTTCTATATTTATTCTAATTAGAATCTACTAAGCCACAAACAAATGGTTTTCTTGTGTCAGGTTTCTAGGRAAAAAAAAGAAAAAAAGAAAAAAAGAAACATAGAAGCTTGCAATTACTTGAACTGTGCACCACCTGCTACAACATATATATGCATACTGCCTATCAGAGGAAGTCAGTGCCAACTAGAGGAATAGGCATTTGTCTGAAGYAGCGCTCTTGAGGCTTAATTTCAAAGTAACTATTCTTGTTAAAAACATTGTTTAGGTTGGTAGAGTGGAGAGTTCAGAAATGTTTATGATGTGGCAACAGTTGATTCTGGGGCAATAACAAAATTACTTGGGACCACCAAATAAACCAAAATAATAAAAGTATACATGGAGTCCCTTGAGCTCCTACTGTSAAAATCCTCAACACACAGAAAGAAGGTGGAATCTTTTCATTAATTCATTTGATTTGGATCCAGTCTTTGGCAAATAATTTCTCAGATTTTAGATTTTTACATGGTTTAAAAAGTTCATTTCTCTTTAAATAGCTTTCCAAGGACATTTAATCAGGCAAACAGGCTCACAAGAACAGCTAAACCAGGTAAAATTTACAACAAGCAATGGCAGCTGCTGGCCAGTATTTTGTTAGCTTGGAAAGCTCAGAAAAAGAAAGAGCAACATAGAAATCAGGTCCATGAGAGAAAAATCAAATGTTTATTTGAATAAATCAGATGAAACTGTCTCAATGGCACAAAATGGCAGCAAAATATCCCATGATACCTCAGAGAAGTTGGTTTTCTGTTGGAAACTCCAGAAAATCCTTTCTCTGGACCTATGAAAGTAATAATCTATTTTCAGCATGAAAACTAGAAAGAACAATAATTTGTCTCTAAAAGGAGTATCTATTAATGCCACTTTACTACCAAATTATTAATATCACTTACACTACCAAAAAGTAAAATGTTTCCAAACCCTTGTACRGCTCTTACGGAAAGAGCATAGAATTTATTTACGTGGTGAGGAACACTGTAGGCAAATTCTTTTTTGATAAATGCAAAACTTGTGATTGAATAAATACCAAAAAATATATATACAGAGTGACTGAATATATAGCAAAGACCTGAACTCGAAGTGTTCCATACTTTGGTTGTTTATTCTGACTGATATTTTTCTTCTCCTTCAGTTAAACTGCACTGTATCTAGCAGATAATTACTTCAGTTTGACATACCTTTTGGGTATGTATTTGTATTCAGATGTACCTAAGAAAATTAAATTAAAAGTAAAACCTGAAAAAAATAGCACACTTGGAAGAAGAGTTAATCGGAGCTCTTATTTCAGAATATGCAACTTAACATTCATAGAAGGGTTAATAGGGCATATTTCAATCACTTCTGACATATTGGATTTTATTGAGTAATTGCCAGGATGAGGGCTCAAATTTATTTTCTTAAGTACTTCTTTTGTTCTGACAAACTTTCTTTATCTTCAGTTATCTTATAAGCAAATCTCATACAGATTCCATCATAGTGCTTGATGCTATTTGCATTCTCTTTTGAACTGAACTTTTGAGATCTGGCATATTAGCAACAACATTCAAAAACTGGAATGAAAAGAAAAATCTCGATCATCTGAGAAATTCCAGCATTTCAACACTTAMATTGTTGCATCCTGATACAGGTCTTAGTAGGAAATAGCCTCAGGAATAGAAATTCTGAAGAAATTTGACATAGAAATATTAGTGCAATATCTGTAAAACTGAATGTTTTAGTTCACCTTGTGAAAGGTTTTGGTGTTAAACTGATTAAACTAAGTTAATAAATTAATATTCTATCCCTATTATCTGCAGTAGTACTACAGTTCAAAATCTTGAAAGTATATGTATAGTCCTGTAGTCCTCCAAGAAGCCCTGCTTCAAATGATAAAAGACTTACAAAACAATGTACTGAGAAGGCAGTACAGTTATGTAACTTGAATGTTCTGAAGCAAATAACACTTTTAATTCATATATATATATATATATATATATATATATGTACACACTGATCTGGGACAAGCAGATTTTAAAAGGCTGGATTTGTTCTGAGCTTCCCTCATCTGAAACAAGGAGAGGTGAGGTGGGGTGGGGGTGAGGGACAGAAATTGCACACTTACAGAAAACGAACATCCCTTAAAAAGTCTAGTTTACAGAAACTGCATTGTTGACAGAAAATATGACATAAAATTTCCAATTGTTTCTAGTTTAATCAGTGTATATAATGCTGCCTGCGCCAATTAGACATGCATCAGTCCTTCAGCACAAAGCCACTTCACCATGTGTTGTTGTAATGCAAAAGGCATGGTATTCATGAAAACAGCACTGGGTTTGCCAGAGTGAATATTTAGTTATTTTTTAGGTAGTCATTTGTGGGTTTATGAAAGAACAAATGTTAAAAAGAGAAAGGCGTTCTCTTGCAAGGAGTGAGGGAGACAGATGATTACAATATAAAATACAATATAATCATACATTTACTGCACAAAAACACCCACAGAAATATGTAACAGAAATGTATACATCCATTTTGAAAATTACAGCAGATGTTCACCTATTTGATGTGTAAGCYAACAGCTTTCCCCACCCCCTTAAAGCCCTGTCTAAGGAGAAAGGGGGGGGGAAGACTTTTCCTGTGTATGGATCTCAGCTCTCCAACTAATTGAGTTTGAATTAGTCTAAAATGACCTAAGAGCTGAAAACATTCAAAAGTTAGAAATCGATTACCTGGATCTTGTGAACCAGCACATCACAAAAGCTTTGGAAATTGCCAAGCTGCATTACTTATTACCTCCATCTTCTTCGTAAATGTGACCTACAAAGGAGAAAAAAAATTGATCCTCCTTTTTTACTGCTTAAAGATTAGATTATCTGCCCAGGAAATTCCACACAGTTTTCTCTTAAGCCTGACAGGATTTGAATCCATATCCCCAAGCAAGAGGACTGGACATTGGTACCTCTGCTGTGGCCAGGTGTACATTTTCCATTAAACAGACTAAAAGTCAGAAAATTACTTTGAAAGGGAGCCAGGGAAGGAGGTGCCAGTGCCCAGCAGGGTCTGGCCCCACAGCAGTTTCCTCCAACGGCAAGCAGRGAGGTGCCAATGCACTCAGGAGTAGAGGGCCAAAGTACCTGCTCCCTAGGTAGGAAATTTGGGATCCCTGGACTATGGATCATGAATCCCTGCATCACTACATACACCATCTGCAAAGCAGGAATTAAGATTTATACCTGTCCTCAACATTTGTTGTGAGCTAACTCTAAGCAGGCTAATTCAGGCAAATTACTCAGACTTCAGCCAGTAAAAGGAGTACAGGACTTGCCACAGGAAAAAACWCATATTTTAAACATATGTTGATATATAATACACATATTTACAACAGGGTGCCTCATAGTTTGAAATATATCAGTATTAAAAATGCATGAATGATTCTAACTCAAGTGGAAAAAAATTACACTGGCATCAGCAGGGCTATTCATCTGAGTGCTGCTACTACTAGAAATTGTCAGCAATGTATTTTTATGACAGTCAGTATACACCTTCAGAAACCATATCTGAAAAATGAACTCCCAAGGGAAGGGATATCTGAGGGTTTTTTTAGGCAGAGCCAAGAATAGTGAGAACCAATTCTAAGACCCTAAATGTTGTTGACGTAAATTRAGTACGAAAATTCATTTTTAACAGCAAGTTATTTGGTAGAACCTAGTAATAAAGGAACTTATTTTCCCCTCTCTATTTTTTTTTCCTAATTTGAACCTCAGTATAARCAAATCCATCTTGTATTTCTGTCTGGAGTGCCAATGGAGTTAAGTAGAAGCAAACCCCAAAACTCATTAGTGCTTTTGTACTGTGATTCTGCAAAGCATGTTAACATCTCACATGAAATTGCACAGATAAGTTAGGCATTTGTGCAAGTGCCTTTGAGACAATTCATTGTATTCTTGTTCACTTTGAATAAGATCTTTAACTTTTAACTGCTCAGAACATTTTGTAGCCACTCTCTCCTACATTATTATTTTCACAGTATTAGTTTCTTAATTTGTTACTAATTGAAAAATGACTTTGGGGCAAACTGAGCCCCTAGTCAAAGGGAGCTCTTCTTAGCTTTGCCTATGCTGTGAAAAAAATACCCCATGATGTGCCCTTTGATATTGTTCTCCAGGGGTGTGCCATGCTTTGGGTCTCCAGCAGTGGGGCATTGCYCTCATTTCCAGTCTGCATCTACCACAATGCACTACAGTTCTCTGCTGCCTATCCCCCAGTATTAGCTCTGAAAGAAAGCCAGGCAGTTCAGGGGATGTTGCCTGCCCAGGTCTATACATGTAGACAAACATTAGCTCATCTGAATCACAGGGATTCACTTAAACAAGTTAGAATTACTATGGAATTGTTTTTATTTTAGTATTTCCTTCTCTAATACCAATATGGTATGTTGTCTCACAACCATAAAGGGCCTCCCAGACAAAAATCCTGAAAATGATTTCTTTGTAAACCTAATTATTCACAAAGGAAAGAAGTAACTTCTGCAACAATCTAGTGCTCTTCTATGTGAGGAAAGAATGTGTCTTTTGCAGCTTGTTCAGAAAAGTGTCTTGACTAAAAATAAAATGAAGTGAACRTTGATTCAAAATGATAAAAACAGGGAGGCTTTTTTGACAAAATTTAGTGTTTTTTTTTCCTTTTTACAAAATGAGGTATTAATTTGTACCATTTTTAATGAAACTGTAATAAGATGTGAATAAACAAGCACATTTTAAAGAAAACAAATTCTTTGATAAAAGTTCCCAAGCAGATCAAAAATATGTAAATTGTGCTACAGCTAAGAATTCTAAATAAGTAGCTCTCACTACAGTGTTATGAGCTAAATAGTGAAGCTTTTCACAGGTTTGTCTAGCTATGAATAAAGCATTTCCCAATTACACAGTTAGCAAAAAGCCAAGAGGCGCAAGGGAGGAGTGCTGAATATTCCATTCTGAGTTAACATTAGGTAGAAAAAGTACCTTTCTTTTCATGTTCCAAGATTTGTTGAGCTATATTCTAAGTAGATACAGATTTTGGCTTTGTCTGAATAAAAATAAAAGACTGGATTTATTCCCTCTTGTCATATTCCCCAGTCRGCACAACAATTTCTATTGCCAATTCTAAGCAGAGTTGGGTTACAGGACAACTTCGGTAGAAAAATCTCTGCCTAACTGTCCAAAAGATTAATATTAGCAGCCTTTAGGAATTAAATCTAGTTATTCCAAGATTACTGTGTGATAAATTAATAATGAAAGAGTCCATTGATGTGTCATTTCCTGCGACTTTCTTACTGAGTAGGTCCTTTCCATCTAAGAACTCCTTCTAAAATCAGTGAGACTATTTCAGAAGTACAATTCAGTGTATAGTAGGAGTGACAGCACAAGCCTGTTCCAAACAGACAAATGCACACTGTGTGTGCACCACAGAAAATAAGTCAGTAGCATACCAGTATAATTTTGTATTACATGCAAGCAATACATAGGAACTAAGAGAAAGCCTGTGCTTCCCTATTCCTGCTGCTCTCTCCTGTGCTCAGGAGCAGCTCACTCACATCTCTTTGCACCAAGGAGTAAACAGTCATCCAACTCAGCCWACAAAACACTTGTCTTTAAAAATAATATATTCCTATTAGAATTAGCAAAAGCAAGTAACTTAATTTTAGTATCTTATTTAGGGGGTTGGAAATAAAGACTGAGGGCAAAGGCTGCCAGTGCTGTGTTGGCCTTGCCACTACCACTATTATCCTGCTGCTGCCAAGGATATTGGTAGGGCATCAGTTTCTTAAAAACAAGAAGTTCTTCATGCACATTTTCCTAGTTTTTCCTCATTGGTCTTCTTATCTTTATTTTGTTATTTTAAACCCACAGTGCACACTCATAAGAATGCATTACCACAAGTTTTTCCCATGCTTGCTATTTATCTGCTAATTTTCCCATAACAGAAGACAAATAACTGTAGAAATGTGTTGGATTCAGTTCATGTATGAATCATGAGATATATATATACACACTAAACATCAAGAAATGTCTCTGCTTTTACAGATTTCAACATAATCAATAAATAGATGTTTGAGACAGGAAAAACGGAACATTTACCTGAAGCRGAAAAGTTGTTTTCTCATCATTAGCTCCTTTCTACTGTCCTTTTAATATACTCAAAGTAAACATCTTAGCGAAGGGGGAGGGCTGGGAAGAGAGGAAATATACTCTAGATGTAATTGATGTTCTGGGCTAGCTAGCCACAATATGCCATGCAAATCCAACTCCAGTCCCCTCTTCTCATACCTGCTCTCCGCAAATATTTGGGTAAATTCTACTGTTGCAACTTGTTCTGGGACATGCAAAGYAATGTATCTCCATTACTAAGGGAGCTCAAACTCTTTGAGAGCTACCAATAGCACCATCTGAAAATACAGAATCTTTCAATCCAGGAAAAGCAAATCACTCAAGGTCAATAAATTCTTCTGGGGAAAAAGAGGAATTTTTGGAGAAGATATTCTGGGAATACTGATAGAATCATCTTACATTAAATACCAATATAAATTTGAAGTCATATTCAGTAAGACTCAGATAGTTTGCCACAGTGAACTATTTTAAAGGGCAAGGAGCAAGCAGTTTCCATCTATAGAAGTGAATAATGATCAAATAATCTTTTTGGATGTTACAAGTATTAAATATCTCCAGATTTTGGATCATCCATTTTTGCTTTAATGTCTAATGTGACAAGTAAATTTAGCTTGAAAGGCATATCAAATACTACTGCCAGAAAATAAAGTCAGCAGACCCAGTACATCCATAAACAGCAAGAATTGGGCCTCAAAATTGGATTATGTACATTTTGTCCTTTAGGCCTGCTACTATCCATTTCTAAACAAAATGAGCAAGAAACAAGATTGTATTTCTCAACCTAGGAAGTCTTTTTCTTTTATTTAAAAAGCTATGCCTTGCTCATCCACTTCAGAAAAGTATTTATTATGATGGTAATGAATATGTTACATCCTCAAGCAGCAGTGACAGGATCCTGAGCAACCAACTGGCTCACCGATACAGCCAGAATCCTGCTACCACATTTTCACAAGCCAAGGAGATAAAATACAGGCAGGGATAATGATCTCTGCACCCAGATTTCTCAATCAGTTGCACTCCACTTTATGTCTGAGTTACATTCATAAAAGAGTTGATAATTATAACATTGCTACTCAAGATATGGCAAGGAGTTGAAGGTAAGAAGTATGTTTCAGGAAAACTTAAAAAAAAAAATAAGGGCTTTTGTAGAGAGGTCTCTCTCTTTTGTAGAGAAAACCTGGAGTTAGAGTGGGATGTTTTTCCACTGAGAGAATCTAACTTCCTGGAGTGAGTTTTTATGAGAAAAATAGTGACCAGCTCAGACTTCAGCATCAGATGAAACCAAATAACCTCTCAGAGGTAGGAAGAGATTTTAAAACTATCATTTCTTTTACAAACCATTAATTCAGAGAAGGAAAATATGTCAAAACAGAGAWTCTGGGATTAAGCAGTGTCAAGTACAGTGGCCAAGTGCATAATTTTCAGAACAGACTGTTGAACTGCTACTTTTGTGCCTTTTCTCTCACTGGTCTGATCTGGGCAAAGCATAGCAAGTGTGCAGTGTTGGGACAAAGCAGAAAAAAATGAAATATTACAGCCCACTAGGGAATGTAGGTTAAGAATTTAAACAGGCAAAAAAGCAAAATGTGAATTGCTAATGCAGATAAAGTCTGTCTGCCAAAAAAAAGTAGTAGTCATGAAGGAGAGGCAGCTGCAGTAGTCATGTCAGGATAGGTTGGCCAGGCCTCTTGTCAGGAAGGTGGCCAATAGCTTGAGTATTTTGAAATCTGACTTCAGTTTAAAATTTAATAAAATCAGACTAACAAATCCTGTTCACTGGCCAGTGATCATTTGCATCCTAGGACACTAGAACTATGGAACAGCCCACATAGGAGTTCATTGCTGTAGTACAATAAAATACATCAATGTATGCTCTACAAACCTGCAGAAGAGTTACTTATATCCTTAAAAAAAGGTAATGATCTGTTCATGCATCTATAATTTTAACTATGTAGATACAATAGAGGATAGTTGACAAAAAAAGTTATTTACAATAACATCTATAAACACAGCAAAATGACATATGAAAATATTTTTCTTTGGATCATCTAATCAGCTGAATTCTTTCCTTCCTTTCTGTTAGAAACAGGATACTGAACTAGATGGAATTCTGATGTAGAGTTAGAAGCAAAAGAAACAGGAAGGAAATTAAGATTCCAGAGGTAGATGGGTGCAACATGGAAAGGTAAAATAAAAGAGAAAGATTTCTATCTACAGTCAGACTCTACAGTTGGCTGAATAAAATGCAGGCATTTTCTTCCTTTATTACCTTTCCCCAGTTCTGAAATTCTAACTGGGTTCCTGAGGAAGTACAAAAATGTTTGATGTATTTAAGYAATTACTTAATGAGTTCTCACTACAAGTGAAATGGGGTTTGGGCAAATCTTTCAAGTCTGCTTACCTGTTGCCCACTTGCTTTCCAGGCTGAGGGGGGAACCTGCAGATTACATTCAGCAGCTGCGCCCAGGAGAGGGGTATAGTTCCTATCTTTTTCCCAAACTGGCATTCTCAAACAGGATGACAAAACTCAGATGTTTAAATCTCTTCTACAGGCAAGTAGGTCATAGAAGTAGTTATTCTGGCCTRTATTTCTTGATTTTTTTAAAGCCTTTGATTATTCTTCACTTTTGGTTGTCCACCAAGATCTATAAATTACCACTGAAATGTTACTGATGTTAGGCATTAAGAGACGGGCACTGTCTGTCTGGAGCGTGACAGCTCTTAATTGTACTCAAAAGTAAAGCACACGTCTAGGAATAAATGGAGAGGATGACATGAGGCAATGAGCAGGGCTGCAAAATAAAGGAAATGCAGCACTACAATTTTTTTCTTGCCTTGTTAAATGAGTGTAACAACTCAGAGGCGAATGTCAGGTTTTTGGCACTGACTAAATGAATCAAAATTGTCATGCTCATGCTTTAGATGGTCCAGCTAGCCTAGCTCAGCACATTCTGCTGTGAACTCCTGCAGAAAAATTGTTATCTTCTGCAGAGGTAGTGAGAGGGAAGCCTGTCAGATATCTTTTCCCCCTCTAGCTTTTCTTAAAAAAAAAAAAAAAAAAAAAAAAAGAAAAAAAAAAGAAAAAAAAAAGCAAGCTATCTATAACTTTATATGATAGCTGGGATCTTGCAACGGTATAACTAAAGTACTTTGGAATTGTAAGCCTAGCAGTAAAAATATTCTTTCATTACACTACAGTTAAACCATTCCCATTCTTAACTGCCTGCTGTAGGATCATCCCAAGAAATCACCTTTTTATGGAAATTATTTTAATAAGGCAGCTTGCTGCGGTTTGATCTCTCAAAATGAACAGGGCAGAGTCATAGATATATAAGAGATCGATTACTGTAATTACAAGAGTACCCATGACTTGAAGTTCCATACCAAAAAGAATCTAAATATCCAACTGTTGAAAGCTATCCAAGCTGATATTATCACAGAAGTAACTTGGAAACATTTTGCTACCCTACYGAAACAGAGGTGTGATCCATTGCTGTGCAATTTACAGATCTTCCAAATAGTCCAGTACACAGAAATTGTCTGCTTCTAATATTGTTTCCAGATGTACTCTTGGCCAACTTTCTTCTATTTGGACTGATTTGAATGACCTAAGCCTTGGGAACAAAATTAGACTCTGGGATAGAAATGTTATTCCCTGCTAATAAAGAACAAAATGTTGCAAGGCAAAGATCTTTGGTGACTTAACACCTAAGCTGCTCTTCATCCCAGGATAAAGGGTAGCAAGAGTTTTGAGCACTCCACTCATCCTCCAATTTCTGTGCATGAACACACTCCAAAACATTCAAGGAGTTAATTAGATGGCTTCTGATTCAGTCTTACAGCAATGTGTCTGCTGAATCAGAGATTGATAATTGTATCATCTCATATATCAATAATATATGTACATATTATTGGGGCAAAACAGGCTAGCTGGGCAAAATAGACTTAGGGTAAATAACTAAATTGAAAAATAGATTTTACACTTAAACAGCAGTGYGTATCCTCTCTTGTAGGACAGGCCACTTTCATGTTATTATATACAGGCTGTGACTTTAGTGTGTTGCTAGTACGTGACACATGTTGGATCTCCTGTCTGTGTGCAATACAGCCAACATACAGTAGATCTGCTCAGAGCCTGCTTCCAGCCCACACCCAAAACTTTTTGGCCCAACAGTGGCTGGAAAGTGACTGCAAGAGCCAAGGCAGTTAAATATGGCTAGCTCCCAACAGCCATCATTCCCAAGAGCCCCACAACAGCCTCCTGGCYCTGCCACATGGCCAGACCATCCAGTATATGAGAGAAGGGGACTGCTGGCTTCTCAGGAATAAGCATCACTATTAGTGTATCATGGATCACAGAAGCTATCCCACTGAGCCACAAAGACTCTACAGACTATATTTTTTATGTAATATTGCTTTTCACTATTCACATTTCAAGCAGCTGGATTCCATCTTTCAAAGAACCGCTAAACTACAAAGTCTTCTCTTGCTTCAGTGGTATTTTTTTTTATATACCAAGTGGAGAAAATGACTAGTCAGTTGTAGCAAAAGGAATCCTGTAGTGAGCTCATGTCACATACCAGGTACATATCATTCATCTAATAAAAAAAATATATTACATCACTGTACAAGGRACCATGTCAATAATGGGACCAATACAATATCAAGTACTAACCAATTTCATGCCAGTAGGTCTAACCAAATAAAGCAGTGAAACCTAGACAATGCAGCACTTCTGTTAATTTAGCAGTGCTTCAAGCCATACACTACATACTATAATTAGACCATCTATTTGTGCCATTCATATCTGAGTTGCCATTTTACAACAGTACTGATATCTGGATAGAGTTTGTTGCCACACCACCTGAAAGCAAAAGATAAGTGATCTGTAATAGGGGGTTGTTAGGATTTAGTGGTTAGATGCTGAAATGAGAGTTTAAGAAAAATTGCACTGGGATGCTAACCTTGCTATTTCCTTGTTATGTGGCCTTGATTCAATYGTTCTCTACACTATTTTTTGATGTTCTTTTTAAGTAGTAATCTCTTGGTACAGAAATTGTTTCTCATTGTCTTTATCTCATGCAGGTATTTTGGAGCTTGTCTTTTATGACAGCCATAGCTATGATAGGTAATTGAGAATTAAGGATTTATCTGATGCCAGCCACTTTTATTTATATCTCTCATGATCTTTTAGCTTGCCTAGAATAGTTTCATAGTGGATAATTATTTCAGAATTTTATGCTAAGTAAAAAAGACTGTCATGAAGAAAAAAGAAACAACTCAAAATAATCACAATAGATAAAAGTATTTATGCCTGCAGTTTAAATTATTCAGTGCAGCTGATAACTAAATATAATACTAAATAGAAGTGAGTATATATAAAATTGCTACATAATGCATCCCATAAAACATTTGGCTTAAAAAAAGTATTTAAGATTAAACTGTACCTTTCCTCACTAGTTCTGGTGATCAGCTTAGACKTTTAAACTAATGGAGGTTTTTGCCTCTAGTGCTAATAAATATAGACTTTTTCTTCTTTTTTTCTTTTTTTCTCTCTTTTTTTTTTTTAATAGGTCTTTTACTGTCTTGATTATTTGGGCAGTCCATTCCAAACAAAATTCACTCAAGAAACATTAACTCTCCAAATACTAAGGCCTGTGTGTGAATTTAATTTAAACTGCTTTCAGTGTATTAAAAGAATAAAATGCTGAAAAAGGACTTCATTTTACTAGTAGACACCAGTATGTATTTCAGAGCAAGTGATCACCGGAAAGAGACTGAGTTTGCACTGGATCTAGCAATCAGCAATGAGCTCATAGTCAGTTTGACTCTATCCTCCTCTTATTCTTAAAATAAAGTTTCTTCCTACTTCTCGTGCTGGGGTCTGAACCTCATGAAAGAGCCATTCATATGCATCTCTCTCAAATAAAAAAAATAAACTAACAYGCACTGGTAATGGACAAACAAGAACAGCATCTCCTCCCAGGCCTGACACCACAGCATTAGCTCTCCCAAGGTCTTCTAGCCTGCTTGCTGTAGCAATCAAAGTTGATTGCTGAATCACTTCTTCATTCAGAGATGTGCTTTCAACTCTCCCTTCTTCCAGGGCATGTGCTTCTGCAGAGTCCCTTCCCTAGCCATCCTGTGTYTGGGAAATCAAATTATTTCTAGTCACACCTTGTACTACCAGCACTCCTAAAGGCTCTCAGGATTAAGCAGTGGACATGAACAACCACACCTGTCTTGATGCATCATCACAGGCCCCTGGATAGTCAAGCATCCACACCTGCACTATTAGCGCATGTTGTGGCCATGCACACAGATAGATTTCCTAAAGAGAGTTTTTCTTTTCTCCTCCAGGTAGAGATATGTGAGCTCCCATCTTGCCCTGATGGGGTCAAAGTAGGCCCAGACCTGAGAGAGAGGAAGCATTCCTTATTCTGCATTACAAATACAGCCTGTACTACCAAGCAGGAATACACACAAGCTGCTTTGGAGATTTTAAGGCTTGCAATGCAGCTTTAGCTGAGCAGGCAGTAGTGGCTGCCAGATATTTGAAATCCTGTTCAGCATCTTTCCTCCTCTTCCTTATATACTGAACTTCTCCAAGCACTAACAATAYGTAATCATCAGTATTCAGACCTCTGACAACCAAATCTGGCTTCCAGTTTCCCTCATATATGAGTATATATGAATTGAGTGTTACACAAGCATCTAAAAAA
>NW_028186393.1:125342-174067 GCF_003343005.1 Rhea americana
AAAAAAAACCCCAAAAAACAAAATAAACCCAAAGATTCCTAATAACATCAAAATTCACATGTGACATTAAAATCACTTGACACATTTGATTTAAGGCATGCTACACTAGCTTTTAGACAATTAGCTTGAAGAGATGCAGCATTTTTTGATGTAAATATATTTCATTCGGCCACTTGAGCCGTTATTCTATCTCTCTCTGGTTTTCATTTCTTTAAACAAAAACGCTGCTCCTTCCAGTGTAAGGTCACTATAAGGTCAAATACATTTTGCCTCTCCCGTTAACAACTGATGTTTTTTTTTTTCTTCCCCCTAAGGGCAAATATTAGCATTTGAACACCATTATTTTTTTTAACCAGTTACAATTTATCTCCCTAGGAAAATGCACAAAACGTGCTTTCTAAGCATCTGAGGGAAAAAAAAATATACAAATATAGTTGCTGAAAGTAGACATTGTTATTCAACTTCATTACAAATACAGGTAGCATTTTGTTGCTCAGACAGAAGTTTAGAATAACCTCATCTCTTAATGTCCAGTTTCTACACCATAGGTTTTCTGTCCTGGGAAGGCAAAGCGGAAAAACATCTGAGCTCTTGCCAGTGGCAATCTCTGTCACCATCACATAAGAGGTCAGCAGCTTACAGCTGTAGACTCATATATGGCTCTTACAAAGATGAATACTTAGGATGTACTTTTTGTTTGTTTTTGCATGGGGAACAACATTTTCAAAAGTCAAGAACAGTTGCGTCACAATAGGGGGTTTTACATACTAAAAACTACAGCCTTCATGTCAATTATCTTAATATAGATTAAGACAATGTTTACTCCCACCACATCCCCCAAAAAGCTCAGCGAACGTTAGAGATGGTGTGAACATTTGTCACAGCATTACACTTCTGTCCRGAGAAACAGTACAATAGACACAGAGGCTGTCATGCGTCAGCCAACTCTTGTAGTGTTTTACCTGGCTGTCTGGATTATGTTGACAAAAATAAAAAAAATAAAAGAGGCAAAGAGAAGCAATGAAAGTTGATTGTCTCCTGTCCACACAGCTAGAGTGCTTTTAGTTTGTCTTTAGAAATGAAATAGGTTCTTAAGTTTTCAGTAGGCAGAGAATCAAACACACTAAACCAAAAAGTTGAAGTTAAATAAGTAAACAAAATATATCAAGGGAATTTAATTCTCTGGCAGTGATAGCAGTGGATTCCAGTGGAGCTTGTGTCTGGAAAATTGGACTCCAGGGCCCAAAGGGATTAATTTTTCTTATTTATTTTAGTTTCCTGTTGCAAATTTGGAAGGCTGTGCTGTTAGGTCTCTCACTCATTTTCTTCCTTCCTCCAAGGATTGGATAGCAGCTCAGGAAAGAATTTTGAAAATATGTACTAATTACCCAGTAGGTTGAAAGAGCTTCTTTCAACTTTTTACTATAAAGAGGACACAAACAGAGCTATTGACATTATTGACTATCATAAAAGTAGTAACATCTGATTATTCCAGAGATTGAGTGTCTCTAAAATTGTYTAGTTACTACAAAATATATAGAGTAACTAATTCTGTCACAATATTGTTATTAAATATTATTTCACAGCACTGTAAACCTGTTAACAAATACTCCCCTAAAAAAAATAAAAGGAAGAAAAAAGACACATACAATGTGAATATTTACATATGGAAAGGCTATTTACTAACAAAGACCTGATAACAATGTCCTTCTGGGACACAGTCCATTGTTTTGGGAAACCAGCAATCTCAAATCCAAATTGCAAATTACAATGACTGTTGGCATCCCATCAAAGTGAAGTCTCTGTTTGCAAGCATAACTATTTTGGTTTTGTCTATTGGATTATTAAAAGAATAGAGCTCTGGATCCTCTACAGAAAATCTGAGCAGAAGAAATATGACAACTTTCAGATTGACAAGCCTAGGGGAAAAAAAATGTAAGGCTTGCACTTTGCTTTTTAATCTTTTATTTTAATATCTGATTTTTTTAGGCATTAAAGTCTGATTTTGAAAGTTTAGTTTTACTGCTAAAAATCCTCTCTAGTGCTTCTAGCATGCAAAACCAGAAAAAATAACTATAATCCCAAAATGGATGTTTCTCTAAGGACCTCATTTAGCTCTTTTCTAAAGCAAAAAAAGAAAATCTTCACTGGCTTCACTACATCTTGAACGCAGCTCTATGTCAGTGCACATTGGCAGATCAGCCACAAATACTACTAACTCATAGTAAAAATAATAAAAAAATCCTWAAAGATTACTCACATGCATATTTGCATTCATTTAACTAAAATGTTATTTTTAAGCCAAGTTCAGTAAAAGGCAACACACATTAGTAAATTATGCCAGTTCTCTGTCACAGAGATGATTCATTCTGATCTGAGCAAAGTTTCAATTAGCTGCCAGGAGAGCAAAGTCCTTCACCAGTGGTATTGAAAAACAGCTCTAATACCCAAGCTACCTTGCAAATTGGAATTCATATTTTTCTTATATCTTTGAACACAGATACAATGTGTCTTGCACAACTGAAAGTGTTCTAATGCCGTTTTTCCCAAAACAGAGCCTAAAGAAATGGCTTCAGATTGTAATTACATTCACATGGATAAAGTGCTACATATCGGTGCAAGTAATAACAGCTCAAATCCAAAATGAGAAACTTGCAGAACAACAATTATGCAAGAAAACAGACTGAAATCTTTCCATTCTACTGAATATGGTGAAGGCAACTAAAACATTATATCCCATTCTTACATTTCATGTAAGATATGTGGAAATAATCCAGAAAGAAACAAAAAGGACAATGTTTTTAGGTGTGCAGAAAGCTTGAAAGAACTGGATTTATTTTCTCTAAAGAAGAGAAAACTGAGCGAAACACTTCAAATCTCTAAAACAGGCTGAAAAGAGGAAAGGAATAAGATGCTCTTCATAGCCACAAGAAGGCTAGATAKCTCCTTTCTGATGTATAAAAGCTATGAAGTTGTTACACACTGACATAAATAAAGACTGTGCCGCGTTCATAGCTTGTAATTTTTAAGAGGAAACTTAATACATACTTTATCATTGAGAAACAAATAGACACAGCAAATCCTCCCTTGGGAGAGGGAGGGCAACTAGAACAAAATTCTAGGCCTCAGTAAGCCTTATTTGCCACACAAGAATATTAGATCAAAACATAAATATTTATAGACACACATGATTTGGGGGAATGTTAATCCAGTCTGTGCTGCCTGATAGCTTATTCTGGACCCAGAGAACATAAGAATTACACACCATTTCATTCTAGAAAGTGACARGCTATAACAAAGTCTATTGGTTACCTAAAAACAGTCTTCCTTAGAGGTGAAGCCAAAACCCAGAGAACACAAAGTACAACAAATATACCCTAGAGAGTGCTTTCCTCAAGCTAATTATGTCCATTACAGACCACATTGCTTTATTGTGATAGAGCATTGTATGGACACAACTATACTGCTTCTACTTTTAGGAACTAACTTATGCAGTCCTTGAGAGCACATATTGGGCCTTTCACTGAAATACTGCTAGGCAAGAAGTTATCTTACCCTTTAAGTTGATCGGGGGGAAAAAGGTGGGGGAAAGCACGGGTGAGGGGGAGGAAAGGAGGAACTCTGAGTTAAGATTAACATCTTCTTTTTCAATTTTTTCCTGCCAATACTTCTTGAAACCCTGATTCACTGCACCTCTTGTGAAATATCAGACTTAATATATTGACTTACCTTTTCCAGTAGGTGCAGCTTCCTTAAAGAGACAATCTCACAGTATATCTCAAAGAAAGCAGAATATTTGCTCCCAGGACTATCAACAATAGGTTTAAAGTCAATTACCAATTTTGGAGTCTGTGTCATTTTGGCAGACAATAGGTAAAAGTTGGAAGTTTCTATTACAGTATCCAGAAACTTCCTTCAGCTCATTTGAAGAAGAGTATGGAAAACTTAAGATGGAAAATTAAAGACAACTACCAGCAAAGAAAGAATAACACATTCATTCTGATGTTTTTATTTGGCAAGTGGTTTAGTGCTATTGTTAGCAAATAGTATTGGTACAAATTAAGAGCAAACAGTAGACAGAAAGAACATACAAAAAAAAAAAACAAAAAAAAAAAAACAAACAAACAAAAAAAAAAAACAGAGAGGCATAAAGGACTCCCTTCCTATCTGCACCTTTCCCATCCCCAAGTAACAAAGCAAAATAGAAGGGAAAGCCCATGCTTATATCCCTTACACAGCTGCACCAATTTTTTCTGTACTTAGGTAACTAATTCATGCATATATATTGCAAAACTACTTTTTCCTGCCCTCATTTATGACTGTTTGGATCCTGAAAGAAAAACTTTTTAAAAGCTCCTCTTACCAACAGGCATGATAAGAAATGAGTTTGTGTGAAAATAACTAAATTTATTTACTGTTTGATAACTACTCCCTTAGAGAGCTGATCAAACACACATTCTTTTTCCAGAATAGATGGTTGAAACAGGTGATTTGTGTAACCCAGAATGAGCAAGGCAGTCAGTGAATTGAGTGTTCTGATGTAAAATCTGTAAATGAGATGAATACCTGGCAATGTATATTGATATAATAAACTAAAACATCTATTCACTTCCATTTTGATACTAGAATTACTTTTTTTTTTTATGAACTTCATCACACTATTAAGTGCAGAAAGCAAAGGTAATGAGCTTTTCATCAAGTAAAACCAATTCAATATGCATGAGCTATAGAAAAGCCCAACACAAATCACCTGTTTCAACTGCATGCTCTAATTAATGCCGTAAAAGCATGTGTATTTGACCAGCTCTCTAAGGGAACAGTTATCAAACAGTAAAGGAATTTATAACTAAATGACATATCTATCTTTATTAGCACATAAACATAATGTAGAGAGAGACTTTCTTCAGAAAGAGAAAGTCCCTTTTTCTCTCTTTTCCTCTTCTAAAACCTTCTCCAACTGATTCATCCTCTATTTTATTACAAACAGTTTTCTTCAAGCCCTATTGTCAGCTTGGGGCTAGATCTTTAACTATTATAGGGCTCTTAATATGTATTCCACTGGCTTCTCTCACTCTGAGAGAGGTTGCAAAACAGTCTAGATGTATGTTCATAAGCACATCTTCAGAGGAGTTAAGAAAAATACCAAATATCAAAAGATTTTCAAAAAAAAACATTAAATTTAGCAACACAGCTAATAAGGTAGTTTTATTAGGCCCATTACATATAACCTTATCACAGTAAGAAGAAAAGATGTTTGATGAATTATCCATAGAATGGGTATTTCAAAATAATGAGTATGACCAAGTATGTTCTCATAATATTATAATAATAACTACAAATTTAAGCTTTYTCAACTTTTGTAAAAATTATTCCTTTTAGTACATTTATTACTCAGGCTACTGAACTATTGTAGAAGCAATCAGATATTTTATCACACGTCATATAAATTGTTTTCTTAGCCTTCATCATATCTATTTGGCTACTGTTCATTGTGAGTTATTAGATTGTAAAATAACCCTAAAACTGGATTAGGGAATCCTCAAACAAAATCCAGCTTCCAGCCTGTGTTAGGTATGAAACTGATAAAGTTTGAGAATTGTAAATCTAAATTTTTATATTGCACAACCAGAGATTTATAAAGCAAACCTTTTAAAGCTGAGTTTCAGATCTCACATCTGAAACTTCTGCTTGATTATTTAAGAAGATCTTAATAAATTTCTCATGTATGCATCAGTGGCTTATTACCAGAAGTAAGTAAGTAGGACTGAATTAGTATGATGCATAGCCAGTTTCGTTGCCTGGTTAACATATTTCACACCTCTGGCCCATGCACAAGCACAGCCTGGATATTTTAAAACTGGTAGTATTCATGTCATTTGCTTGCCACTTGCCTGTGTGCAGTCATATTAGTTGTTTCCTGGTTTTCTCTGTGAATCCTTATTTTCTTATAGCCTAAAAAAGTGGAATATAGTAAAGGTAAAAATTAGCATTTTGTAATTTACACACTGAATTGATAGTCTGTTAAGCTTATGGACCAATATACTCATTAGTAAAGCAAAAGAAAAAAAGAGTTATGTCCTCGTAAGTTTTTTGTCACTAACTGTTCTGTACCATACAGGTTATAGGACCATTCTAAAAGGGAAGGAAGGATTCTCCCTGGTGGGAAATGACTGGACCATTCCTGAAAGGACTAAGTAACTCTTTACTCCTGGAATCCTTCAATACTTAAACATATTCTAAAGAGAAAAATGAAGAACACTTAAGGCTATATATGCTTTGTCTTCCTAAAGTGTCTAGCCTCCTGCTTCTTGCAATGAAGTACATTACACTCTTAGATATATTTAAAATGCAGCAAACTATGCATATCGATTTTTAAGTACCAGATTTTGCTCATACATTTTTCTTCCAGTGACTTATTTAAAGCAGTTGAAAGATACAACAGTAGTTTTGCAGTAATGAAAATTCCACTTCTTGAAGCACTTGTGTCTTGGCTCAATAGTTGCTGATTTGCTCCAAAATATATTACATAATAAAATGGAATTTCCAGACAGAAGTCAGTATTTTACAGCTAGATATATCAGGGAAAACCTCTTCTATGCTTTGGCTGCTAATTATATGCTATTGGTTCTTGACATAAATACTTTCTGGGTTACATTTATTTTTTGTTCCTCTGAAGCCATTTAAAGCCATTAGTGGAGAAGATTCCACTCTATAGCATACTTCTTCCATTTTATTTTCCACATTGYTGCTAATGAAAAATCTATCCTTTTACTGGGGCAAAGTGAGAATTTCTAATGAACAAGTAAATTTATACTCCAGAAAAATGTGGTATTTTGCTCTTTTTCCTAAAATTGCCTATTTGGGGGTTAAAAGGTGATTTCAGAGTAAGGCATATTTAAAAATTGCAGAAAGAAGCATGCTTAGTAGCCAGATCAGATACTTATAGCTGATGGTGGAGTAGAAAAGAATCATCCTTTCTGGGGAACCATGGAAAACAGTGGAGTTAAATATTGGATCCATAAGAAATTCAAGATTATAAACAAATAATAATCAAACTTTGCATATGGAGTGCGTCTAAGACATCCATGGGAGAAGACAGGGAAAATCTTCATTTTACTTAATGTGAAAATCAATTAAGTTTCCAACAAGTTTCCAACAAACAATTGTTCTAATCACAAAAAAATGCTGCTGCATGCAAAATATGTCCCAGTGAAAAATCTTATAAGTAACACAGAAAAGCYTGAGCAAAATGGCATAATGTCAGCATAAACCATTATGTGATAATCTAATTAATTGTATGAAATATGAAGGTAAAAATAAAGTAGCCTGAACACATTCTAGCAAAATCACAGATGTTCCAGTCTGAAAGGAAGACTGATTCATTAACTTGGGTAATTAGACTTCCATAAGGCATATGAGATGCAAATAAAACCTCTACAAAACTCTCAAGTTCAGTGCATGGCAAAAGTTATCGAAAGTGCAATCCATCATATATATTAAATTAGAATATTACATAACATAAAGTTCAACAGCAGCAGTTGAATATTCCACATTATCATCGGTCTCTAATTTTCCCACAAGAAGTTGCTGTTATATTCTCACTGAGTGCGCTCATTCTTCTTATAGCAGACAAAAATCCAAGAAATAAATCAGCTTCCCAACAAATATATTCTGATTATTCACAAAAAAATGACAAAATATTTTCCTCTGCACAGATCCTGTCTGAAAGCCAACAAATTTCAAACTTAAGAGCAATAAAAGCATCAGAGCCAAACCATTTTATTATATTGTAAAATATATACGTTGCTAATGAAAAGATTCTCAAAAAGTGAAGTGTTAACATTTTTTCAAAGAGCTTCATGAAGTAATTACATCTATAAAAATATTAAAATAGCAAGGGAAAATCTTGATTTCAAAAAAAAAAGTGATCAATAGCTAGTAGAAAAGAAGCCAAGATATATAAATCTCCAATAGGAATAAAGCAGTATTGGCTGAAAGAAATACATGAATTTTTAAGAAATCTCGCTTTAGGACAGAACTTCATAAATTCTATCCTTGTTTTTGTATGATGAGTATTTGTCAATTTTCAGTATGAAATTTAATATTTAAACTTTTTTTAAAAATCAAGTTTTCAGGGGTTCAATATTGAGATCAAAGCTTTTTTTTACTTTATTAGATATAAAATTAGAAAATTAGAAAAATAGAAAGGAAAGTATTGTCCTCATCAGTTTATATCATTAGAATTAGTTTTCCTTGTTTCTATTTCTTTGGGAGATTAATTTGTTCCCTCTTTTAGCTTATAAGATATGAAAATAAGTATATTGTCATAAATCTTGTTTGAGCTCCCTTTTCCTGGACAAAACACTGCAGAAATGTCTTTCAAGAAGTTCCCATTGTGCAAGGTACAGACCTGACATCCCATCCTAGCCTGAGTTTACTAAGGAGAAAAGATGCTGGATGTTGAAAAGTGAACGAAGAACTTCTGTGTACAGGCAGTCCACTCCCTCATATGTCTTCTYAGTAAATGCAGAAAACTCAGACCATTTTAACCAGGCTTTCTCAAATGGTTGACTTACTTAAAATATACTGCTTTCAAAATTAAATTAGAATGCACCTATGTATTAATCAATATGCATTCATAGTACTATACCATTAATTTAAATTAAAACTCCAGCTGCTCTAAGTACAGAGAGGCTGGATCAACTGGTATCTCTTGAAGCAGGGTATTTTTTAAGTAAGTGAAAATAAATTCACTCCTTCTACGTATATTTGGTAAAAGAAAAATGGCAGATTCCAGCCATTTTTCCACAGTTAATATCATCTAGAATGCCATATAAATCTTTGACATATAATGTAATATAAACACATTTAATGTAGTGAATAGATCTCATTTTTAAAGAAGAACACTTTGAAATTGCACTTAATTTTAAAAAAAATAATGTTGCAATTCAGAGAGTAAAGTAATGGAGTAAAACTGGCAGACCATGTTACTCAAGCGATCTCGTATACAGAAGACACGGTTGTTTAATTCTTTAGCGCTCAACATTCCCTCTTGTTAAGCTAGACCCACAGACCGCAAGTGCAAGCCCAGTAAGGGTGCTGGGGAAGGGGCTATGGTGAGGCCTGGGGGGTGCCAGCCCCGCCTGGCCCTGCACCTCATGCCCCCACATGCATCCACAAATGCTGCCAGCCGGCCCTAAGGCCGCTCAAGCCAGACGCACACTGGTGCGCGGCGCTCCAGCTCAAATGATGCCATTAATACCACCAAAAGGCTTGTACTCCACCAAGGAAATTTTATACTGGGAATTTATTTCATTTCCCTTTAAAAGAGGAATCTTTCTGAGGAAGAAAAAATCAAAAAGCTCAGAGAGGGAATTTAAGATTATTCCTCCTAAAACTAATCAAATTCTTACTAACAAAGACCAGAGTCGTCATCTGTCCTTCCTAAACTTCTTCATTCTTCAGTCTTCTTGTTGTCTTTCACCTTTCARTTAGATCTCCAGATACCATCCTCACCATAGGCAATTCTCTGAGCCCTCCTGCCTTGCACTGAAAAATACCATTGTCTACAATCTAATCAAGAAAGTTATAGTTGATGTTCATGGCTTCTTTGACACAATTGAGAAGGATATTCTTCTATTTTAACTATCATTTTTTGACATGCACTGATTACCAACTTTATGTTTGCAATCCTTTCTTTAGTATTYACCATAACCTGAGCTCTTCATGTATGCAACTGATGTACGTTATTCTGAAAAACTCCATTTATAATAATAATTATGCTTTAAAGATCTACCAGCACTCTGACTCTTTTTGGAAAACTTCCCTTTCTATAACCAGAACTCTGGATCTCATTTCCCCCAAAGTGTGAATCAAGAGGAAAGACTTTATTTTTAAACTTACCCTACTTCAAGCCCTCCTCACATCTGAGAAAACTATCAAGCAGTCCACATGGTGTTCCTTGAAAAAAAAGTGAAACTTAAAACATCTTTATGGGACCCAAATGTTTCATTCAAAATGATATTAAAAAAGAGTGAGCCCCAAACCCAGAGATTTTCCATGCATGTTCCCAATCTCTCTCTTTCTCTTTTTCTCTCTTCCTGCACCATAAAGGCCCACTCATGCTGACGAGAAATACAACAGTGCACAGAATAATAAAAGTGTGTTTACTTAGGATTAGATCATGAATGAACAATCTGAACTGAGCAAGTGACATCACATTTTGTGAAACCTCTCAACATCCCAAGGGGCAGAAGAGCCAGTAATCCCTCCCACATCTTCTTCTCCTTCCTTCCCCCCAGCCTCCACTCCTTGGACCTCCAATCTACAGCTGGCATAATGCACCTTTGTCAGAAATAATTAAAGGCATTTCAGAAAAGTAGGCAAAATTTAATTTTGCTGCTCTAGGAATTAGGATGGAGAGGTGATCCTGCCAACGGAAGAGGTAGAGGGAGCTATTGCTGTGCGCAGAAACTGCTCTCCTCACAGCAGTTACGGCATTGGACACCTTCATAGTCCTTGCCTGCAACAGAAGCAACAGCGAGCATCATTTTGTAGGGATCTGAACTAGACATGGATGGGKTTTTTTACCTGACGCAGGTAGCCACTTGGCTCTCACCTGAACTGGTGCTCATTTCTGCATAGTCCCTGTCATTGAAGCTATTTAGACATTACAAGGAGAGTCAACAGGTTGTATATTCCTCAGTCACTTCTGTAAAAAAATAAGTAAATAAAAGTAGTGAAAAGAACAGGGTTTTAAGAATATTTTCAAGATAGTCTCAAAATTAGCATCAGGCAAATGTCTGCAGTGGAAATATTTCCTTGGGAAACTACAGGTTAGCATCAAACAAAATTCATGATATTTTTGCAGATTCCAGAGCTAGAAGGCCAAATGACCCACAAAGAAAACTATCAATATAAAGGGGAGTCCAGGAAAAACTGATATCTGTGGGAAAAGGAAGAAAATCTCTGGGATATTGAAGGAGTCACAGAATATTAAAAGCCTTTTTTCTAATTCAAGAAACAATTAAATTTGGCATCCAAGTATGAATAACTGAAGATTTTTACATGTGATTTCATATTTTTTCTCAGCACTAGATCAAGTCTCCTTGTGAGTGTTTTGTAGGCTCTCAGAATTAAGTCACTTTAATAGGTCTTGATAGGTCTGATTATAAGAGGTATAACTTCTCATCTTTAGGATTCTCACAGATAAACATCTAATCTGTGATTCTTGCTCCTAAGCTTTGTGAGCTTTGTCTGAATTCTTTGAAGCCCACACATACTGAACTTTGATTTGCCCCTAACAACAGAGAGAAACCTCTAGCAAAGTTAAAAGAATCTTTGGAGACATTTATTATGGAGTAACCAAGAAACATGGACTCTTTTACCATGAAATCTCTCCTAGGCTTTATGTTCTCATTAATATTACACAAAACAAGTCTTGAGATTAAGAGAATATATTTGCATACATGTAGCAACAAATGGTTAGTCTTACTTACAAATGACTGATTTTGTTACTAACTGAATAGATCACTTAAACTGAGGAAGGAACTTTGCTAAGAGACTAATATAGTGATTCAYTAATTTTAAATCTCGAAGGAACCATCATGCTCATCTCTTCTCACTGGCTGCATTACAGTGCCACAGCCAGATCATAATATTATTGCACCACAGTGATCTCATGAGTCTAAATATACCTGGCACCAAAGACATCAAAATTCATACATATGTGTATCCTGCTGGTAGCTGCAACCTCATTCTGAGCCACTCTAGACTGTTCAATCCTGTTGTACCTCTCAATAAGCTGCAGCAAAGTTGGTCTCAGGTAAATATAGCTTAATATCACAAAAGGAAGTATAGACAAAATAAGATTTGGTGATATTATTTGGAAGACAAACTTTGTTTTTGAACATATTCTACAAACGTGGATTAAGTTACATTTTCAAGGTACAGGGTTCAGCTGGGTAGGACTAGATGTGGGTAACGGACACAGTGCAACATGGATATACGCAATACTTTTTAAATTCCATATCAAATGTTTAAAGAGCCATTACCTGGCAACACTTTCTCTGACATTTTTGAAATGTCCTCTCTCTAAGCTATTTTTAAGCTAACAGAACCACCAATTTACATTAAAAACTAAACAAAACAGAAAAAAGAAAGTTATTCTATTTCTTGTGAGCTATTTCATTCCATTTATTTTCTGCAAAAGGAAAGCATAAGTATTATAAGTAGAATGGAATAGCAAACTGGCACATGTCCCACATTATTTATATTCTCAGAGTCTACTTCTACTTGTTTCTGATTTCCTTAGTGGCACAGAATACTTCCTCACTGGCAGAGATTCATTCCTCATTTCACTCAACAGAGACACATCGTAATTCTAGAGAGCCTTTAAAAGTGATCCTGTAGGCTGTTAGTGATAAGCTAGAGCCAAATTTTTATATAAGTAACAGTTCACATCAGTATCCATATAAGCAGTATCATATGCAAATTAAAAATATTTTGTCTTCAAGGAATGATTCCTCAAATGATCTTCAAACATTTTTCTTTAGACTGTTGTGAATTAAAAGTCTCCTGTTTATTATCTGCTACTTCATAGATCTTCTGGCACACAATGAATCTAGAAGAAGGTACCAGCTAGTCCACTCTGGCTAATCCAGTAAGTGATGCTGGTGCCAGGCTGGTGGGAACCATGGAAGGAGAGTAGTCAGGAAACTTACCTGTACTTTGGATGACTTCCACTGTAATCCAACACAGGGATCCCACACAGCTCTTCTGATCACTTATCCCTAACAGTATCCCTGACTTTTTACTGTTAAGCCATTCCTATTGCCCATTTCATTGGTGAGATCTCTCAACCAAAGGAACAGAAACAGCTGTCAAACTAATTAGTGTTCAAAACTTTTTTAAAATGAAGCCTCCTGTCTGTTCCTATGAGTTAGCTAGATTTTAGCATGCCCCACTGAGTTCATATCTCTTCCAAATTTCTAAATAAGGCCAAATTTTCTAAAGAAACAACCCCAAACCCAGCAAGACAAATTCTCTATTCATCTGTGCTTTTGTTAGCCCATGGCCCACAGTGCACTTTCTCACTCAGGTTACACACATTTGATGGCAAATTTTCAGCTGTCTTATGCAGAGTACTGTTTGGCCCATGAAGGAAATGAGGTAGTAAACGTTACACTAGATGGCATTAAGAAGGTCGCAGACATTATATACCCTCAGACTGTGAAATCTCTTCCAGAACTGGTTAAAAATTCTGTATTTAAGTGTAATTACGGCACTGAAATAAACAAATCAATTTACTAGAATTACTAACTGAAATGTTTAATTCTAGAATATTTCTGATATTATCCTTTTTCCCACCTATCAATCACACCTACTTGAAAAGTGAACATTTATCATAGGCAAGATGTTTAATATTGATTTTTGAAATGGCCTGTGGTTTTTACAAGCTCRTTTTGTATTATAAAATACACAACTGTGACTTAAACATGTCACTGAAACTTTGAGGCACAGCTAAGTAGTTAGATATTTACAGCATTGTGTTTACTCCAGTCATGAATCYTTCTTGCTGCTGGAATTAAACACCATTAGAAGATTAAAGGTTTTTGGAATACTTTCAAAATCAAGGACTGAGAATTATGTGGCCCATACACAACTGATTCAACCAATTCTTCTCAGCAAAGTAAAAAATAAAGCTAAGATAACTTCTTACTACACTGTTACCTGTTGCTTTTTAAAGTACCAACTGTTTAGTTTTTCTAAGTAGAGCAACAGATTCCACAGATTTTGTTTAGTCTACAGGTCATCTTCTGGGCAAGCATTTCAAGAACATATGCCAATAGTTAGCTGAATAACTACTGTATGCCAGAGGCTGTAAGAGAAGAAAAATCCCTCCACTTACTGTGACTAACAGAATAATAAAACAAAACAAAGAGAAAAATGTACAGTAATATACTCAAATAGATATTTTGTGGTTATAAATCAACATTTTTTGCATTCTGAATTTATCATAATCTCTGCCAAATAGCTTTCAGATTGCCCCAGAGGGAAATCATTCAAAAGTGCCTATGGAATTTCAGATTCTAAATTTAAGATTAACTGAAGAGTTCAACTTTTATTGATTTACCTAAATACTTAAGCTTAATCAGGTTTGAAAATGTGACTCAGGTAAATAAGTTAGTCATGTACTTTTGAAAACTGTATTCCACATCCATTCAAGGAACATCATGTTAGCAACTATGTTAACATCTTATCATTAAAGTAAAACCACTTTAGGTAGATTGTCAAATTTCTTCATCTCGTCTCATGTCTGGAAGACATCTCAAATTTTTGTCATGTAGTGTGCTTTTGATCACATCAGTACATACAAGAAAGATCACTCAAAAAGTAGTATCAGAACAACATAAATTCTACAGAATTCAGGAACAAATAGGTAACTGTGGATATCCCCAAACTGTTTTCATATGAATTCCTACTTAGCGACCTAACCCCAAGCACACAGGTCACRTTCTGAATCCTGTATAGATTTCATAGAATGGTCAGGTTGGAAGGGACCTCTGGTGATCATCTAGTCCAACCCTCAGCATAGCCCTGTACAAGGATTGAACCTGTGATCTTGGCATTAGCAGCACCACACACTAACCAACTGAGCTAAAGCTGTGCATGCTATTATTTCCAGAACTCTCCTACAAAGCCCTCATTTTGCCTTCACTTTATACTCACAAATTGTGTTACTCAGAATGAGTCAAGCAAATATGTGTATAAACTATAAAATCTGCTGATTGCTCCTCCCATTTCCTTTTCTCTTTCAGCTAACTCTGACTAGTCTTGTTAGACCTTTTTTTATCTTTTCAGACATATTTAATACATCACAAAACACTACACTAAAAATCAACAAAATCATCACCATCTTCCTCTTGTGATAATGATGGTAATTCTAGTCTCAATTTTCAGGTAGAAGTTTCTTTTCCAGCATGCACGCTTTAGTTAAAGATAAAATTAGAAGYACAAGGCAGATTTCTCACTTTCTTACAAAGCATCTGGCATTGACCACTTGTTGGACAAGATACCTGATGCACCACTATTTGTTTTTGTCTGTCAATTCATGTTCTTAAAATTAAAAGCAGACTAATACGATCCTTGACTAAGCAAAATGAATTTGCCAACTTATCAAGAATGAATTTTAGAACCTGTAACAAATCCATGTCCACTTAGTGGCATTCATATCTTCATCTCCCTACAAACTTCTGCCACTATTACTATAAAAAAGAAATAAAATTRGAGGTTACAAGTAAAAAAAAGAAAAAAAATGGATAGATGACAGACCAGCCTGTTAGTTGAAGCACTTCTTTGACTCCATTTGCCTCATCTATTTTTTTCTTTCATTTCAATTTGTATTTACAATGGCAATAAAAAATAAGAGGAGAAGCATAAAAACAGCTTCTGTCATGCCTTAAGCAAGTGTTTGTGGTTTCACTAGGAGCAGAAAAGGAAAATAATAAACTTGAAAAATACTTTGAATTTATATCTGTTTTGTTGTTGAAATACATTCCAAAGACAACAGAAACATACCCTACTAAACACTATATCAAGCATTTTGCAAGTTCCTACCACCATGTTTTCACTATAAATTCTTAAAGGAGTTAATGGGTTTTACCTAAAAATACCCAAAGGTACAAACTGGCGTTGGTGCTAGTCCAGGAAGCCAAGTCTAGGCCTAGGTGTAACTGTAACCAAAGTGGTTAGCTACTCACTCCCAACCCCAGGAAGCTTCCACKGCTGCTCTCGCTGTCACCAGCAGGTTCAGAGAGGCAGAGGTAACAGTCTTTTCCACAGTGGGCAGGGAGGGGAGAGGAAAGGGAAAAACCTCCCATGAGCAGACATTGTTTTCCTGTTTTTAGAAGAAGCAGGGGCAGGAGGGTTTCTTCTGGCCCAGATCCACCACTCTTCCTTTTCCTGCCACAAGCGTGCCTCTTCCTCCTCCTCCTCCTCCTCCTCAGTCTTGCCTACTCTTCTGCTGAGAATACTTGAGACAGGTCTCCAATTTCATCAAAGGAACTGAATAATAAATATGCAAAAGGCAGTAGAAATTATAAGATGCTAGATTTTATTTTATATATGATTAGCAGAGGAGTCTTGCTGAAAGTGACTTAACAGCCATTAGTCTACTAGAGTTTGTTCTAGTCATCCTAATCATCTTAACAGGAAGAGAACCCAATTTTCATTGCCTATCTTATGCTTTCCCTTTCCCATCGATATCTACAAATTTTATTTAGCTTTCAGGAGGATTTTATTAGAGGTGATAAAAAATGTTCCTAGAGAAAGTTCAGGTTCACATTTTACATTGCAATCCAGTGCAGTTCATGGAAAAGATTAAAGCTACTAAAAAGCTCATTTATTTCTTGACTCCTTGCAGCCATTGCTTTTACTAGGGACTTTACTAATATATTAGGAAGAAAATGTCAGAGGTTCTTGCCAGCACCCCTGGAAAGTGCTAAGGCAGCAATATCAGAGGAATCAATTGTCTCTTCACTAAGGCACTAGCCTTTGGCAGACTTCCCTAGAGCTCTGTTTCCACCTCCATCCATGTCATGCTCCATCCTGAAGAATTCCTGCACGCCAGGCCCTGCTCCCTGCACACATTCCTCTTACAACCTGAGCCTCTTATGTACCATAAAACCTTACTCATGCACCATTACCCCCTCTCTGTCAGTGCAGATGTCATCATTTTGAGGTGCCCGGGAGAAATAAAATACGTATTTAATTCTGGCATTTCAGATATGGCTTGCCTTACTACACATTACTCTGTGCATGTCTTTGTGTGCATGTGTGTGCACGTGTGTGTGTATATGAATATGTGCCTGAAGTTTGGAATTTGTAGTAACGGCAATTGTTCAGCGGAGGAACAAAAGAAAGTAAAGAAACACAGCAAACTTGCAGAAAAAGATCACATTTAAATCTTTTCTCTGGAAAATTCTTCATTTAAAAAATTCAGAAAATTCTATTTTTCTCTAGTAGGCTTATTATATCAAACTGAGAGAGAATTCACTTTAAAAAAACTCAAATAAAAAAAAATCTATTTTGATTTTAAATATAAATGTTAATGTATATTGAACAAAATATTAACTAATGATACTCCCATAATCTGGACTATACATACCATGCAAATACCTATTCTATATAAACAAAATACTATAAAGTTTTTATTTTAATATTAATGTTATACTTTTCATGAGATAAAAGGTTAACACCACCTTGATAAGCAACTTATGTGGTGTTGGAATGAGGTAAATAACTAGCTAGGTCCAATTACAGCTGGACCACAAGTAAACTACAGTTTCTGGTTTTTCAGAGATGCCAAAGTGGATACCAGTTGTTCAAAACCATTAGTCTACTGTTGTGGAAACACAAAAAGCATCTGAAAGTCTAATAGGAATTAAAGGTCAGTTTGATGTAAGAAGCTTGCTTATAAGTWCTTAGATATTTATTGGTTTTGTAACTATTAATTAAATAATCAGGTCAGTGTTTTATGTGTTTATTTTTCTAAACACAGGTCATATTTTCTGTTGAATAATAAGCTTATACAGCATTTTTCTTTTTCAGCACCATTTGAGAGCATAATTTACAGTAAAATGCCAGCTTGTTACAAATATATTTGAAATATATCATTTGATATCAGCATTTTTTTAAAAAAGTCAAAATCCTGACTGGCTGCATGGCTACATGTATGCAACAAACTGTGACATTCGCAGCTGTTTATCAATCTTATAAACCAAGCCATATAATTCACTACCTCACTGTGATTTATGTTTGCAGATGTTTCCACCTGTTATGCATCTACATAGGCTTTTGCTGTTTTTCTCATGGATACCTTTGCCCAGACAATACCCCTGTGTTGATGCTAGTTACCTCATTCAGAACTGAGGTTCAATTTTCATGGTAGACACCAGGATCAACAGCCATTTATTTTCTTCATGTGTTGGATATCTACATTGTGTTCTAGCAAGAATTGGACCTGTGTTTTGAAAGTTAAGAAACTCTCTCTCATTAGTCTGTTTTTAGCAATAGCCCACTAGGATTGCTGCTAAAACTTTTATTTACTTAGAGGTCTAGGCAGGTTCTTGCAACAGAGTTTGGATACACAGCTTAACCCTTATATGTATCTTTTGTGATGCTCACCTTAGGAGCGGGGGTGGGATAGTGCATCTCTATTTAAGGAATAGTCACTTAAGATAAAAATTTTCATATAAAAAAAGGTTCCTTTTGCAAAAAAAAAAAGTAGTGTCTCTGCTACATTAAAATGACTCCATGGATGGGAGAGAGGTATAGCAGCTGACAAAACTGAGAGAGTGGAGATAGCACTTACTACATTCATGTAATGAATCAGTGCTGCTCATTTCAGGATCCAATTCTGCAGCAAGTTCTGAGCATTACCAGTCAGACCCTTAGAGCCTTAATTCCTTGATTCTTAAAAATGATTTTCCATTCTATTAAAAAAAAAATGTTGCTTTTGTATTTCTTTTGCTGCATTTGTGTTGCTTTCRCTGTATTTGCAAATGTATTTACAAAATTATACACATTTTCAATTTATATAGTTTGAATGAGATCATTAGAAACTGTTTATTTCTAATAAAACTTTCTACTTAATGAAGCAGAAACTGACCAAAAAAGAGTCAGGACAATGTATCATATGTCTCACCTGCTACAGACATACCCAATCTTTCTATACGGTTTCAAAGACAGTTAGGGTATTCATTTCAATGTAAAAGCAACAATCTTCATGAGGTCGCTAGAAACTATGCTGACATGTCTATTCTATGCTCTTTACTTAAAAGTTATTTTATCTTTATCTTCTGAATTCTGCGTAACATCTGTTCACTGAAGAACCAGCTCTGTGGCCAAGAGAGAAGAAAGAGCCACRTATGTCTAGCATCCTTGTAGAAATGGTCTGCACTCCCTTTCAGCCTAAAGCTCTGAATCTTTATGTTTGTCCTTTTGGTAGTCTGATTATTCTTGTCGGAGATGCAGCACCTGTCATCTACGCTTTGTCTGTCAGATCCTCTCAGCCGCCACTTATGCGCGCTGACCAGAGACATCTCACGTGTTGTGCTCTGGCTAGGCTCACGTATCCTCTGCTCCAGGCATGCTTCCAACATTTTCCCCTGCTATCCCAGCAGTTGGGTGAGAAAGATCTGCCTATAAAATCCTGTTTTGCTACTAGTCAGTGTCCATCTATAATACCATCTCACATCCTCTCACTAATCCAAACACCTTCATGACTTAAACAAAACACAATAAAAAGCTGTTAGCATATCACCCTTGTTATGCTGCTAGACACAAAGCTAAGTCTAAGTCTTAACTTAAGAAAGGAAACCTGGAGAAACAGCTACAAATACAATTTGCCAATGTTCTGATATTAATACAGTATGGTATAAGAAACATGACATAAACTTAGCAGTGCACTCTACTCATAAAGAAGTTTCCAATAGCCAAATTTTAGTTTTATTCTTGCTGATGTGAATCTTGAACAATTCCACCATTTTCACGTACAGCTGCTCTGGATTTGCCCTGCTGAAGCTGCGGTCAGCACCTGGCCTTTGAACTCCCTTCTCCTGCTCGAAAGCAGCTGATGGGAAATCTCTAATTATTTTACTCTAAGCTCGCCAACCTTCTGTTAGCTCTTTTGTCTTTTGGGGAAATTTATTCCTTGGACATCACTTAAGCTACTATTACTGCCTTCCTTGATAATTGAGATGTATATCTAGCAAGGGAAAAAAAACAGTATGCTGAATAACTCTGCAGCAGGTACTTTTTTATGAGATGTCAAACTTTTATAGACACAAGTATAAACACTGCCCTTTCTAAAGTTTGCGTGACATTCCTGCTGGCTCTAGCACACTRTCCAGCCTTTTACCTTACACAGAGACATCGACTTAAGCTGACAGGCAACTCTGCCACTGAAGAAGCCTTCGGTTAAAAAATCTCCAACTGGAACCACTTTTCTATTTCAGTTTTCCAGCTCTTCACTAGAATCAGGACTCACTTGCAAGAACTAAACTTCTCTCATGTTGAAATTCAGAAACGTGCAAGTCAGCACCAGTGTGGTTCTAAACTCCACTTTCTGCTTGAGGAGCTGAACTGTGGTCACTTGTTCTCTGTAACTACCAGAGAATGCAGGAAAACTGTTAAGATCAAATTATGTCTTTTCAGAGTCAGACAACTTGCATGGTAATGTGCTGAGCCACCACCAAGGAATGCTCCGGATTCTATTAATACTGGGACAATTTTGTAGAGTTTTCTCTAAACATATAACCTTACAGAAAAGCCTTATTTTCATGTAGCTAACACAGTGGAAAATGTGGCTAGAAAATAAATAGTATAAGCATAATAACTTTGCTTGAATAAAAGGAGGATTATTATAAAGCTTATAATTCAGAAATTTGCAGTTAGATCATAAAGTAACCTACTGGTAAACACTAAGTATTAAGGATTACAATAATACGTATTTTTCTGTTAGTGACAGAAAGAGACATAAATRAACAAAGATCAGTTCACTAATGTAGCATGGATATGTGAGATGATTAGAATTCATAAGTGTTTATCAGTTCAGAGTAACAGTTCCCACAGAAAGTTTCCAAACTGATTATTTCAACAGCCTTCTTTCACATAGACAGGCATACAAAAATTCGGATATATACTGAAATATATTAGGTAACTGAGAGTAGTGTTAAATTTTTTAACTGCTTATTAAATTGATGCATCTTTTCCATAGCTAAACAAAATTAAAAGCAGTTGTAATAAATCTGCAGTCAGTATGAGGGGCTTCAAATTGTTCATCTAGAGAAACAGTTTCCAGTTGCAATCCAAATTCTGCACTCCTCACAAGAACTGTGACCTGAGATTTCCTCTGTGATAGTTAAATATAGGATCCCTCCCACTGCCCTTGCACCACACACATGCAAGCAGAGACAAACATGCAAGCACACACGTGCACATACATGCACATACATGCACGCACACACACACACACACACACACAGAGTTATGGTCTAATTTCACTATGTAATAGTGGCGGGACACTTAAGCCTTTGTAAAGAGACTTGCGTTTCTGAGACTGAATATACTACTTTAAATAAACATGTACGATGTTGAAGTTTATATTAATTATTACCAATCATTGAGATCTTAGAGATACGCTGGATAATTTTCTAAAAATTGCAGCTCAGCACTAAAATGCTAACAAAAAATACAAATAGAATTTAAAAATGAATAGGAATGAAGTAACAGGAGAAAATCATTATACACAGATTAAATCCCTAGCATATGCACATTCYCAATACTGATACTGTTTATCATCTTTAAGACAGGATGTTCCAGTATTATACTAAGCAGATGGAAGGTAACCATTTAAAGAGTTGTGGAATGGTTTCTGGAAAAGAATAGATGTAAAAGATCAAGACTTTTACGCTTTTACGGTGACTGAATTGACCTAGACATAGAAAAATATAAATGGTAATAGAGAAAAAGGTCAGGAATTATTTCTTACTGTGTCTCATAATTCAAAAAACTAGCAGTCACCAGAAGAAATTATCTAAATTATATATTTGAATTTTAAAAAGCAAGTACTTTTTCAGATATTGCATCTAGAAATTATAGTACTCATAGCTGCAATATTCTGAATGCCAAGGGTATAAATGGGCTCAGAAAGGAATTAGGCAAATTTATGTTGAATAGGTTCATCAGTGGCTTTCAAACATGAGAGTGCAGATGTTTCCATCCCAGAAAGTCTTGAAACAGTAGATCCCCTGAAGCTGGAAGTGCACTGGGAGATGTTCTTCCACTCCTGTAAACTTGCACTCCTAGTCACCTGGTCACTGTCTGGGAGAGGATGCTGGATTAGATGGACTGATGATCTGACACGATATGGCCATGTTTGTTTTTGTTTAACTGTGTTTACTTGAGAAAAAAAGATGGAAGAACTGTCTTGAGGAGTGGCTGGAGTTTCAGAATGGAAAAAAATGAGAATTACCAATGCAAACAACTCGTTTCCTGCCTTTTGGGAGTCTCGTGCCTTGCTGCATAAGCAGTATAAGCATGAGCTCTCTGTTTTCTCATAACATTTTCATCTCAATTCGTAGTAAAATCATACTTAACTGTAAAAAATCCAATTAAAAACAACCTAGTGCATTACTTTGGAAATGAATTTTGTGCCAGTGATAAAAAATGGATCTAAAACAAGTGCTATTTTTCCTTCTTTCCATTACATTATTTAAAAGAGTTATTAGCAGCATGGCCCATTGCTTGTTTTAAACTCAAAGTCCAACATGTAAGACTAACACACTGTAATACTTAAACCAGAGCTTTAGTCTCCTGCCTGTTCTCTCTCTTTTCATACTGGTGGCCTGGGCTCTGTGCCTGCTGTTCTGGTACACAACAGGAGCCATGAGAACAGCTGCAGAGCCTCTAAGAAAAATCTTGCTAGTGTTGTGGGACTTGGAGTGTTGCTAAGAGGTATCCTACCAATCTAAATAGCCATACTGCTGGAGAACCAAGGAGAGGTTTGGGTTGGCAATAATATCTTGAGCACTGCTTGAGCCAGGAATCAGGAACACGGAGTATTTTCTAGCTGATTTCCTATGGAATAAAGACGTTTGGATTACACTGCATTTCTTTGTGTCTGTCAGATCCATTTTGTTCCATTGCTCCTCTCCCTGGCAATGGTGACTGAACRTCTTCATAGGCAGCTCTAGAAGGCAAAGCTATAATGGGACCTTTTTAAATTGCTGCAGGCAGAGTAAAGAGGCAGTTCTTAGCAGCTGGCTCAAGGGAAGATGCGTTCTGTACAAGCTGAACTTAAATAAAAAAGACTTGGACTTTCAGCAGTCTTAATTCCCATCAGTCCACCCTGATAAGTTCCTGTTAGAAAGGAGTTCAAGCTCCTCCTCCTCATCTCTCATCTAAACTGGGAGTTTCTTTTCTCTCAGTCTTCATTCTCTCCTAACCTTGTCCAGAGAACGCCTCTTCCCCATGGAGAGAAAAACAGCTCAACAGCTTGATGTCCTCCTATGAGCTTCTTTGTGRCTGTTCTAGTAGCATACGTTTGTCATTTCCAGAGCAACATGAAGTCTCTGATTTCTCCAAAAAGTGGAGCTGAGACTACAAAATGGGATAAACTCTCATGTTTTAAAATTTAGAAACTCTTCAGAAGATTTGTGAATTTAATGTGTTTGCATTCTTGTGCAGATATAGCTAAATATCTAAAGTAAATGATGGTTAGGAGCTATCTATGCTTCAGAGAATTTTTTTAGTAGGACGTACCCCCGTTGGTAAACATTTAATTTCTGAAGGAGAACAAGGAATTTCTCTTAAGTTGTACAGCTTACATTCAGGGCTTTATATGCTTAAGACTTTTAATTCTACTCTCAATGTTTCTTGGACAAATTCTTCTACAGTTTATATCATCTTGAGATCTACACTGCAAATGCTGGAAATGTGCCAGTGCAGTTTCTTCTTTTTTAAAAAATGAATGTTTCTGCCCTTTTTTTTTTTAATGTTGTATGACTTCAGCATATTCAAGCTGTCATTAAAAGAGCTAAGTACCCGGAGGTCTATAATGCTTGCCCAGACAAATGCACATTCCTGTCTGTAAAGACCTAGCCGGAATGTCTAGCATCAGAGTTTCACATTTTGTGCAGTCAATTCTATTTCATATACTGAACCACAAACTCATTATAGTTGAAAACAGCAGAAAGTCTGTTTTAAATTAGGTGATGCAAATACAGTAGTAACACTAACCACAGAAAATAGAATATATATGTACATGCAAGGCAACCAAATATGGAATGCCATTATCAGTTAAAAAATACTTTCTAAATGATAAAGTCACTATTTTTAGCAAATAGTACTAATGAACAAAGTACTATATTAATTGAACAAAAATGCAATGCAGTGTTTTACATTTTACTTTTGCTGAAATTCCATAAAATAAAAAAGCAACAGAAATAGGTAATCCCAGAATCTCTTTTGTGAAAACATGCTGTATGCAAGCAGGGGCTTCTTCCTTAATGAACAACTGGAAAAGACCGTAAAATATGAASTGCTAAACAATATGGTAAAGCAAGTCATTTAGACTCACATGAGACATGCTCATTAACCATGAATAAAGAAGGAGGAAATAGGATGAGGTGAGCAGAAAATCAGACATTACTTTATACCATAAATCTAATTCCTTCAGAAAGCTAGATAACTGCCTACATCAATCTTATTTTTATAAACAGGAAAAACAGAGAAGGATCAAGATAGAAGCAAATAGTTTGCAATTTTTTTATCTCATTTATATAGCTGTTCTGTTCTCCAAGTATAATTGTGATTGATACTGCAATTTGATGCAATAAACCATTTTTATTTGTATGATTAGACTAAATTCAYATCAGTAAATCAGTGGGTTAAAATGATGCAGTTACCAATTTAATACAGAAGCTGATGTAATGATAATGCATTAAAAAAAAAAAAGAAAGAAAAAAAAAGAAATCATTTCATACTGTGAGAATTTGAAGCCACTTATCTTTTGTCCAGCCTGGTTCTAGCCAGTACAGTATATTGTTCTGGTTGCGCAAGGACAAAGAACAAAGTTATTCATAGGATGTTAGTGTCTGCACAATCTACATGTCTGCTTTGGTTTCAGACTCTTTAGGCCAAGAAAAATTGCCCAGCTCAGGCAATAAAGCCTTGATGTGTATTAAAGAAGTTCAGTAATTCAAGAGGAACTGGCACAAAGAATAAAGAAGYTGTGGCTGTTCACAAAAAGAATCTGAAGAAATATTGAAGAAAGTATTTTTTCAGTTTTAAAATCCATTTTGAACACTATAGAAATGCTCTGTATTTAAGAATTAAAGCAAGAGAATCATGTTTTGCATAATATATATATGTCTAAATGGACATTACGAAGTAATAAGCTAAATACTAATGATGCAGTAGTTAAGTGAAATGACAATTGTACAGTCACCAATTGGCTCACATACAACTAAGAAACTAGAATCTTTTCTGTTGAAAGAGGCACAAGGTTGGCTACATAAAGCAAGTAGCTTCTCCTCTCCTTAAAAGGCGCCATGGGGTTCTCATCTTGCATCACTACTAACACTAGAAACAGACAGTACAGACCTTGATTTAATGTCTTTTTTGCACCCTACATAGAAAAGAAGTGATAGTAAGACACTGTCCAAAATGGCTTATTTCTTGCTTTGTATCTATCATCCAGCTTTGTCTTTCCTTCTTCCCACGTTTCTCTTTTCTAAATTTATTATTTTACTYGTATCAATTATTTTTCCTTCCTTTCATTATTTTTTCTGTCTAAATATTATTTACCTCTCTTTCATGTAATATACAATGTATGTTTAAAAATTATTCTCCTCATAAATATTACTCTCACAGATTCTTCAAATCCATGTGCCAATACAGCATGTGTATTCTAAAACGGTATGATGCATTAAGGATACAGACTGTCTTGTRTAATTAAGATGGCTACAACATACTTAAGTATTCTTTACATTTATATACTTTTTGATATACCAAATATATTTCCTCCACAAATATCACAGTGGCATATATGCTACATAGTTCATCCTTGCTCATCATCCATTTTACCACAACAAATATTAATGAATAGTGTGGGTGAGGCTAGAAGTTAAAAATTAATTAGTGTTTGATGTTTAAAATAATGTTTTGGCAATAAATATTTCATGTTTGGCCTTTTACATAACCTTTAGAGAGTGAAGTCTGTTACATACAATGGGACTAACAGAATAATTAAGCAGATTTTTATCATCTGTCATTTCTTACCTATCTTTGCATTCAGTCTCTTAATAGCTATCTCATAAACTCTGTCAGCTGGGCAAATTTGGGAATAATGTGGATGAAGGACTTCTTTTTTAAAAAAATCAGTCATTAAGTGTTCTCATATTCATATTGAATGCTAAGCTAATGAATGTCTTCCCAGCTGCACTTGTAAATAAACACCGAAAGTACAACAGATCTGTATAATTATTTTCTTAACACAGCAAACCAAACCTCCTTACATAAAGAAATTTCCTAAAAATTTCTGATGTTTTTAAATGTCTTTCTCAGTGAATGGAATTCATAAGATTTAACCCTAAAGCAATATCTTTAGGTCTAGTTTATTGTTATTTCCAGAGACATGTGTGCCTTTTGGAAGCTTGGTTCAAATTTGTGTTTATTTTTTTATTTTCTTTTTAACTCATTCCTGCATTTTAATGAAGCCAGAGTTTAAACCCAAGGGGATTAGAGATTTATCATCTACATGTTTGCAGAGTATGGTGCAAATTAGGAGCATAGTAATATGGACTAACACATACTTTAGAAATCTATTGCATGGCTTTCTTCTTCACACATTTAAGGTTCAGAAGACATGGGACCAAYTTGTGGATTCTGTATACCCTGTCAGTTCACAAAAGATCTGCAGAAAGCAGTAAAGATATCAAAGGTGACCACTGTACCAGGAAATCTGGACAAAGACAATTCACTTCCTTTGAAACCAGGTTCTACAGTAAAATATACTATATAAAAATATAAATATATAAAAATAGGGTATAAAACCAGAAAAAAATCCAGGGTATATCATATCAAATTTCTGTCTAGGTTCCACATGACATTTAAAATAAGATCACATAATTCAAATGCTCTTATTCTAATACAGTTATTGACAAATGGAATGAATCCCTCTCTGTTGCTTACCGACGATGCCAATTTTTAACACAGCTAAAGTTAAGAGAAGTGAATCCTGTTCTTTGGTTTTAGATTCATCACTGCAAATTATATCACAAAAGTATAGTGCAGCCTGTAAAACCAACAGACCAGAGACTCTATAGAATATAAAATATATTCTATATAGACTATATTCTATATAGTATATAGAATATATAGACTACGTATTCTATATACTATATAGAATATAGTCTATATAGAATATATTTTCTGCCTGTTATACTAGGTATTTTTAGTATCATCATCTTTATTTTCTTTCTAGGTAAGCCATCTTAATAGCTTCAGTTCTCAATATACAAAAACTTTTCCAAGCTCCCTTTCCTCATGATAGTAGCATCTGAAATTTTTCATTACCTTTCTTCATTACCTTTCCTTAGATGGCATTAYCTTTCTTAAGATGCCAGTATCTATAAGCTATTGGAACAGGTTGCCCAGAGAGGTTGTGGAGTCTCCTTCTCTGGAGATATTCAAGGCCTGCCTGGATGCAACCCTGTYTAACATGCCCTAGGTGACCCTGCTTGAGCAGGGAGGTTGGACTAGATGATCTCGAGAGGTCCCTTCCAACCTCAGCCATTCTGTGATTCTGTGATGAGTATTCCAAGTGAAGGCTTTCCACTCATTGACCTAATGACCCTAAGCATTTCTTTTAAAAGATACGTTCAAACTGGAATGGCTGCAAAGGAGAATCAGGGAAAATGAGAGCCTTTTTTAAAATAGGTGACTAAACTATAGTTTGTTTAAGTCTAATAAAGCTGATGCTTACATGCTCACTTTAATATGCTCCTTTTCAACTAATCAGGTGAATAAGTTGCTGGAAGGAAGAAGCACAATTATGCATTTGCATAGACAATATGTATAAATTATTCATGAGTAAACGTAGCCTGCAAAATGGATATTTTTTTTGAACATTAGAGAATAGACTTCTAGAAGAGTCTTTCAGTTGCAGAAGTCTTGAGCAAGCAACCAAACTCATCTGAGATCGGGCTTGATAAATTTACAATAGAGACTGTATTTAACAGTTGCCTGAAATACCAGGGGACTGGACTTGGAAGGTCACTTCTKGTAATCTTGTAGTTTTATTTCCACATTATCCTGTTCCATATGCATTCCAACATTCAACTTGCTCTCTGAAGCTGGCTATCCTCTGAGCAAATAATAATTAATAATTAACCGTCAGCAGTGAGGTCCTTTAATTGTATGGKTTTTTTTAATTCTGGTTGTGTTTCTATTACTTGAATTACTTGAATCCTCACTTTCCTTTCTTATCCTGAAAGGCTTTTTKTGTGTATAGTTTCCTTTCTCTGCTTCTTATACTGTTGTCATAATGTTGCAGTGACAACATGCCCAGTAATGTTTCATAGCATGTGGAGTTTCATAAATTCCAGCTGTTGACCATATGTCCAGTCTTTGGAACATGCACAGAGGGGACAGAATCCTACATTACATATCTTATTCCTGCAATATTTATACACATTATAGAGCATAGCTGTGTCATTTTGATTTAATATGTGTGGAACCTTCCTATTTTTAACAGAAAGATAAAAGAAAAAGAGTATCTTAATATATTAGTTCTATTATCTTGTCTCCTTCCTCTCTAAACATCAGATTTTACGGTGGTAACAGATGTCTTTGCCCTGTGTCCATCAGTGAGTTTAATTTGTCCACAGTCTGATTTCCCACAGAAATATTTGTTAACACAATACAGTTGCCATCTCTACTATCAAGAACCCAAACAAAGATTTAAAAAACTCTCAATAGTCAACCCCCCAAAAACAAAAAAATAATTCCAGAAGTCTAAATTGGATTGTTATTGACCAAGAAAGTATGACTTTGGGCCACAGAGGTGGAATTAGAGATGCTTAATTCAATACTAATGAAAACTCTCTCTAAAATATTTATTTAAATGTAGCAGAACAAAAATATTTAGCTACCTAGCTTCACTTTGAGTTTCCGTCTGGAAGACAGAATTTCAGAAATAAGGAAATAGATTTTTTCTTTTTCTCCCACAAGGAAACAGAACAGTTCAAATGTCCTCTCTTCTCTGCCTGGTCCCATAGCTCTGCCTTTCTCTACGGAATGTCCAGCTTGTGTTCATTTTAATTATTTTATAAYGTAGGTTCACAACACTCTCAAAAACAAAAACTGTTTCTTCATATTATTGCACTGTTTACACAGTCARCTTCCTCCTCCTGTTTACCTGAGCTTTTGACTGAAAACACTGGGGCTCGAGGTGGATCTTTTTAGCTAAAAATTTCTAGCACTGTCTCAAGCATGTTGATTACATTTCCTGACAATTTTCAACACTTCAAAATTTTCTTTTATTCTACTTTCCTAAAATATAGTTGAATCAAAATTGTTCTTGATAGATATAAAAACAGATTTTCGTTTTATCTCTAGCTTACCTTCAATTATTGCAAAATAATAAAAGGGCTGATACTGACTTTCTAGTTCATGTTTGCATTTTACCATTTTATATTCTTCCTCTTCTTTTTTATCAATTAATTTATAAAAGTAGTCTTAAATAAGAAGAAATTACAGAAGTCAAAAAGTATTTATTTTACCTATTGGGTATGAATTGCTTAGCTCAGAACACACAATTTGGGAATCTACAAGGAAGCCAGAAAAAAGCTGTAACTTACAGCTAAACCACAAAGTTCCTTGCAAGAAAGGAACAAAAACAGCTGCCAGAGGTCAGAGAAAATAACCTTTTTGCTCCATCATTCCTAGACATTTCTTTTCAATCTGTTCTTAAATTATCTAGTGATAGAAGTATCAGAAACTATTTTATGACACTCCTAGCAAAATTAAATAGAAAATAGGTCAGATGGATAGCCGGACTATCAGTCCACTGACCTACAAGGAGTTCTTACCACTAAAACCAACTGAAGATCTGCTTTTAGAGACTTTGAGTTTCTTGATGAACTAGTGAGAAAATACTCAGACAAATGCAAGCACATATACATGCATTGAGTCTAAGTTTATCCTTTATTCTTAACTTTTATCTGAATTTTCTAAACTCCTTTTTTTTCAAATTACAGAGTATTTTCTTGTATGGAATAAATTTCTCCCTATTTTATATATTCTCTTTTCTTGGGCTACTTCATACAAAACTAACAGAATGAAACTATATTGTTTTCTAAACATACTTCTCCATAACTCAATTCAGCATTTTTCAGAGGTTCTGTATGCTCAAATTAGAATTACTGTCTTAAAGAGTTCAGAATATCACTTTCACTGTTGAGATACTCTTCAGTCCACATAATTAAAGAGCTGGTCACCTTAAACTTCTTATAAGTAGGTCTTCACCAAAATGCTTTTTAAATTATTTTAACTGCACAAACCTAAATGCCAACACTTCTTCAAGTCTCAAGCTACTAATGAGATCCTGTAATCCTGTAGTAGCTAGAGGAAACGTAAGTCTCTCCTAAAAGGCAAGGACAATAAGAGGGTTAATCTGTACTTCCTAATGGAGTCGCTGGCAAATGACAGCTGCCATGACACGATCTTTCCCATGTGCAACTCCCAAGAAGGTATCATTGACCTCTGCTGCTACAAATCTCCTACTTCATGCTGATGGCTCTATAATGTACGGGTGACTTGCCTCCTGTCACAGACTTGACTCAGCTGTGACAGTAATCCTCCCATGGCACAGACAGCAAGGGGAAGTGAAGGAGCTCTTCCCTCTCAGATTTGCGCATCCCAGTTTCCTTGATGTAACACTGGTTCAGGAAAGGTTGTGAAACAGCACTGCATTAATTTTGGTTCTCTTTTCAAGAGAAAAGTTGCTGTGCTGAAGTCTGTATGGATAGTTGTCATATTCTTTCTCTCACACTACACTTCTGAGACAAAACTATATCATAACACATAAATTTGAGAGGGCAGGGGAAGGGAAGCGGCCCCATCATGTGACTGAGAAGAAGAACATATTCCAATCTGGGAAAGAGTCTAATCCCTTCTGCTAGCACTAAAGTATCACCTGCTCCTGTGTCCTCAGCTAAAACTAGAWACAGGCAAACAGTAGCAACATATCTTAGCTACAACACTTGTGTAAAATTGCATTATTTTTATGCCAGGCAACATATATATTTTGTTTAGTATAGATTAGCCTTGCTTAATTCTTATTCCACAACAAGAAATCAGCATTTTAAGGAAAAAAAAAAAGTTAGGAATATCTAGGAAACTTAAAATTTTCTTGAGGCTTTACAAGTTTCTTAACTTCTCAAGATCAGGAATTCTTTCCTAATGTTTTAATGTTTTTCTTGCTTAATCTATGTTTTCTAGTGTCCATTTTATGTTTTATGACAGTGTAAAAAAAACGCAGGAAACAGTATATAATGATATGATTCCAACACTGTAATTCTGGTCTTGTGCATCTAAATGATCACATTCCTTTAATACGCCATGGCAAGTTTTAAAATACTGCATTTAATGGTAAGTCGGGTAAACCACAACTGTAGAGCTTGGTAATGCTTGTTTTGGCTCTGTAAAGTAAGATATCAAAGTCGTGTAAGATCAACTTGCCATATTTGGCACTGTCATGTTCAAGTTAGACTTGTATCCTAGGTGAATGGATAGTCAAATACAATCATCCCTCTGAAAATAGCAGGGTACTGTATATAAACTAAAAGAATTATTGCTTGTAAAGCAGTTTGGATTGAATATAACATAAACTCAGCTGGCTGGAGCTAAGGGAGTTGYTTCTTTTGCTCTATAACAGAGCTTTTGTTTCAGAAGCTGGAGACCCTGTGTTTAGCCCCGCAACAAATTCTTCTTAAATGAATTAACTGTGTATACATTTGATAGTGTGTTTACCAAGATTTCCAGACATTATTGTTATGTCATATACCTTGTATGGTATGGTGGGCGGTCTATCTCTTAGATTTTAAAATAAATAAGTCTTTTCTTTAAAATCTCTAAAAACAATTGTGCCATAAAAGATTCCTAGTCATCCAGAAGGCTACCATCATAGCCCTCATAAAATGACTGGTCTGCCCCATTATAAMGTGGTGTATGCATCATGGGTTTTCCTTCTTTCTCACTGGTCACAACGGTCACAGTCTCTGGGACCAGGTCTTGATTCTGTATTTCATTCACCAACATCTCCCTTTTCCCATTGCCATTCTAATCCTCTACCATGTCCTAAAGTACTTTATACAATTAAAATTTCCTGTTTCAGCTCATTGTTATTATTAAATCAAATTATCACTTAAACATCCTGGCATATCTCACTAAAACACCCTGGGCATGAATATAACTAGTTGCATGTGGAAGTATGAGTGAAGGTTATTGAATCAGTCCCTTATCATATCTGTGGAACATACTGGCTAAAATTTGAATGTACATTTCTAAAATCTTTGTCTTGGAAATGAATTAGCACAATGCCTGAAGCATTCAGTTAACTAAATCATATAGTTTGCATTTATGTGCTTATTTATAATTATTATGAAGAATAGTGCTCAGGAACAGCAGAAGAAATACAAGATGGAAAGCAGTAAGTTCCATCTTTTTCGTTTGAAAGGCTTGTAAACCCACTATGACTTCATGTTCTTGAAAGTAGCAGGGATGGCTAGGAAGCTTTATCTGGAGATACTGACAAATGTAACAGGGATTTAAAAATATTATTAGAGGAATGCCTGCCTGACAGCAAATAAAAGAGATTTTATTTGTACTGACAGACATGTATTTTATACACTCCTGGGGAGAAATATTATCTGCTATCTAGCAAACCACATCTTAGAAGGCAGTCTTCCAAATCCTCTACAGGTGAGCAGAAAGACCAGGGAAGAAGGAACCCTTAGATACATATATTTAAGAACTCAAGTCTTCTCTTTTATCACTAATTTCTGAATATTTTTGACAGAGTATATATTCAGATAAACAGAGTAGAAAGGAAGGAATGTCTACATAATTTATCAGAACTGAAATTACAGTTGAATTACACAGATTATAGTCTACTGATCAGGAATGAAAACTTCATGCTAGACTACACAGAAATATATTCTTTTAGAGCAAACATATAGTATTTTAAAATACTTTTCTCAACTTAAAATACTTAATTTGAGTTATATTTTAAAATTCCCATGATTGCAAAACAGACTGCCTTAGTCTGATGAGTATAATTTTGCAGACTTTGGAAGAAAAGAAAACAGCATAACTGAGAAATTGCACTTATTGGTTGCTTTTAAAAACAGCCAATCTGTTTGATTTTGCATGGGAATGTTAAGCTTTAAGTTTTGACATCTTAGCACAAGTTTTCTAGTTCTAGCCCTCATTGCTTGCTTCTTGCGCTAATAGACTTTTTCACAGCAAATCAACAGTAGTCACAGATGGAATATTGCCCTTCTGGGCTTCAGGTCAGCATAACCGGGAGAYGAAGCTCCATAGCCAGCAGGAAAAGCAAAAAAGGAACATTTTTGTGGAGGGTTGGTTTAAAAAAAAGTCAGCTGACTGAAATTGTTCAAAAGTTTGGAATGCTACAGGGATCTTGCAGGAGGTGAGTTAAAGAAGCCAATGCAAGTGCAGTCATCAAAGATACATGGTAAACAAAGCTTATCACATGATTCCACAAGTCATCATAGGGATACCAACAGCTATATGCTAACAGCAGGCAAAAAGACAGCTYCACCTTAGATTCATCACAAAAGTAAACATACTTGCCTTAGAGGATTCTGGTTTTATAACCATTTGTGACAGGACACGGAAAATTTCCTTGTCCCTTCATGCCTACTTACATGGCTGTTCCCTGCCTCTCCTGAGAACTTCCCAGCTCCTCTTACACTGTCAACTCCCAGCCTGCCTGCCCTAAGCTCCAGGAGCTTTGCCAGATGAGCAGAGGCAGTAACACTCTGAAACTCATTCCAGGGAAGCCCCATCATCCCTTCAAACTACAAGAGATAACCTGATCAGTAAAGCCCACACCAACTCAATGCAGACAGAAAACCTTTTTCCTTTTACAAAGTACAACATACAATAAACTGTGAACAAGCAGATAACACAATATATTTTTCATCACACTATATATGAAAGATGATTTTCAACTGTTATGAATCAGTAACTTTAAAATACGATGCTGAATTTATATAGCTTACTTTCACAGTGTAGCGGGAAGATTGTGAATCAACYAACCCTCCCTGTTCATTTATCCTGGTAGTTTGCAGAGCAGTGATGAATCTTTGCAAGTTATCATATGCGGAGCTGTACAAGCTCTTGTTCAACATATGCTTAATCGATTAGAGCTCACTAGCATTTGTTCTTTTCACTTAAAACAAGACTTTTTAATCCTGATCGCAAATATTTTCTGGATGGATGTGATAGCACACTTCTCTCGCAGGCAGCAGTGTTTTAATGGGGAAGGAACACAAACTGTGGGGCAGAGTTTAAGTCTTGTTTGCTGAGATAGGTCCTCTTTTCCCATGAAATGGCCTTTACTAGTATTAAAACACTCTGTTGGATTATTTTTTAACTCCCCAAACATAGGTTTGCCATAGACCTATGGCAGGCTTGCATGGACTTTAATTTTCATTAACTCCTGACACTTAACTTTTCCCCAAACAAAATTTTAATAACTCTGGGTTTGAATTAACTATCAAAATATGAATCCCAGCATACACAGTTTAATCTGATCAAATAAAATCAGCAAGTTTTTAAAAAGTGAGGATAAATACATTTTTTAAAGTTAGAGGCTTGGCAACTTAAGAGGAAGCAAAGCATTGAACATCCATTGTTGAAGGGAATTTTTCAGATACAAAATAATTCCTGCATTTCTTCCTGCTGCCTTCTGCACAGAAAGAAGCCACTGTTTGACAGGCCAGACCATTTTGCCTTTAGGAAGGGGAAGACAGGAACAGGGAAACTCCCTGTTGAAGGGACAGCAGCATTCCCATGCCTGCAGCCCATTCCTGTGGCTCCCACAGCTGGAAATTAAACAGAAAAAGTGAGTAATGCAAACTTGTGGTCAGATTTCAAAGTCAGTAGACTGTACTAGCTTGACATGTTTGAAACCAAACTGCACATWCTTTCATTCCATTTTTTTATTATCTGCATTGTCTAGGTGTTTGAAATACTATGAATATCTGTTGTGACACTGTACTATTACTCTCTCCACCACCGTAACTTTTAACATATTGTTTCTATAGCATTTCCTCTTTCTCAATGTAATATTGGATTAAATTTCACAAYGTGATTAACAGTGTGAGGGTAACTAAAATAAATTAGTAGCTTCATTTTGTAGGGCAATTTTATGGATCTTCTTAAATTATTTTTCTCCCCCAAAATGAAAGTCCAGTAAGTTAGAAGCATATGGGGCAATACATGCTATCACAAGTGATATTTCTGAACAGATAACAGGATGACGAAACACCAACTCTTTCTCGTTACTTTTTATAATATAGAAACAGCTTCAGCGTTTTGAGGGAGACTTAAGATGTATTCAGAACAGATAACAGTATGAAAATTCTTTACAGGCTAAAGTAAACTATAGGGGAAATGATGCCTTGGAGACAAAGTAGTTCAGAAAAATCAACTCTGACAGAGACGAACAAAGTGACAGACCCACAGGCAACTCCCAAGTCAGCAGCTCTGCTCTTTGTGAAGTCTGCTAAGGAGCATAACATGCCTAGGTATTTCCAGCTGCCTGTTCATTATTTCATTATTCTCATTCCTGTCAAAATCTATCTTTCTTGCAACACAGTCATTCACGAAACATCCACTTTAGGCTCCAAAGGCAAACAGGCCAAATTCAGAGTTTTATTAATCTGAAATGAGTCCATTGAAGTCAACAGTCATACTCATTTATATTCCTGGAGAAATTTGACTCAATATTTTAAAATGCAGGAAATTCTGATCCTACTGGAAACTATTCAGTTTGGTACAACAGCCATGGGTTTGTGGTAATTTAGGGGATGTTCTCCAAAAACTACGATGGACAGATTGGGGTTCATCTCAGACATTACCTGAGATTTTTCTACTAGGTTTTAGCATCAATATTACACACAACACATACACATTACATACTGTCTGTAATATGCTCTTAAGTACAGAGGTCACTCTCACAAGCAGAAAGGGGTTCTGTGCAATGGTGAATGGAGCTCCTGAGATTTATGTCACTCAGATACTCTGTCTCTGATCTTGCTGGTTTCCTCTATGGTAAAATATCCTTTGCAAAATTAGAAGAGGATAAAGGCATGCTGCAGAAGCTACTACTCCCTTTCATATAGAAAGATAAGCTGTACGTTGGAAAGCCTCTCCAGCTGGGAGAGGAGGTTCCTTCCACAGTTCCTTTCAGMCATCTGTTCTGCTGCTTCCTATTCATCTAATTACTCTTAAGGTAAGCATGCAGCCTCTTTTCTTGGGCATTAGAAGCACAAGCATCACTGGGTGGTGGAGACTGGGAAGAATCACAAAATGAAAAGGGACATTCATAGTGCTGCAAGTGAGACTTTCTCACTCCCTTCTTCCTGTGGCTCTCCATAATTTTTTTATTACTATAATTATTTTAGGGTCAAATAAAAGAGTATCTAAAATGTACTAATAACTCCCCCCCCCCTTTTTTTTGGTTAGTTCAACTGTCCTCCAGCTTAAAATAATAGTAACATCTTTCAGATTTAGCTGCATCTTAGGTGCCATATGGATGTCCAGGAAATAAATATTGATTCTACTTTCCATATGTAAACACACGTATACACACAATGATTTAAAAAGTGTCAAGCTACTTTGTAATAGTTTAAGCTATTCCTGGATAGAAGAAAATATATATATACACACCTCAGTAGGGTATACATAAAYACCTATACACTTAAAAATTAAGCATCTGCCCAAATACTAGAAGGCTCAGAGCCATAGCTGGCCTGCAGCTGTGGGAAGAAATAAAGAATAGAAGAAGTATTTATATGGTGAAGATAGGTTGGATGTTCTTATCTAGGAGAAAGCAAAAGACAGATTGCTATATAACATCTGGAATAAATTTGAACATTTTACATACCTAAAAATAAAAACAGATGTATAAAATCCTATTGGCATAACATGGATCAATTTTGAAAAGACTGTTGTCTGCAAATGCAATGATCCTTAAAGCTCACCTTGAAGAAGACTTAAGGATTCTAAGCAATGTAGGAAGGCTAGCAAGGTAAATATAAAGTCAGTACTTGGAGTGAAACACACACTTTTCTCTCTATTTCTCAATCTCTCTCTCATATCTGATTATAATGGTAGAGAATTAGAAGACTAAACTATATAATAAATTTTGAAAAATAAGTGCAGTCATTATCTGGAATCAATCTAGAAATAATAGATTAATCTTTAACGTAAGATAAATATTGCCTCCTACACTTCATTAATTGCAAACGTACACAGTACATGTTATATGCATACATAAAGCTTGATTTCTCCAGACACTGAGAATCTATGTACAATCTACAGTTTGAATCTGGGTAGTAAAACTCGACTCTTGAGTTTTGGTGCTACCACCTTCAAGGTATTACAGATAATTACATCAAGAGTGGGAGGTTTTTTATAAGAATCATAAAATACATTATCTCTCATGTTAAAGAAAAATAGGCTATGAATTTCAACTTACTATTATTATTAGTGCAGATTCTTATCTTACATAAACTTTTCTTAATACTATGATAACTTCTGAATCAGTTGCCTAATACTTCAGTCTTAGATGTCAGGAACATATAAAACAATATAGTATGGAAGGAGCAATGTAATAGAACTTTAACTGAGAAGCCAAATGTGCACTTTCCTATTTTACAGTATTTCATGAGATWTATATGAATAAATTAAGTTGTATTTTAACTTACAGTTTTACATTTTGTTTCTAAGAATCTCTTATTTCTTTATCTAGTTTATGGTTTTTGTCTTCCTTGACTACCCCACTCAAGTAGACAGACATCAATACTTTTTGTTTCAGTTCAGACTGGCTACAAATGAATCTAATTATTTTATTGTTTGGGCAATCTGCCTAACAGATAGGAGCAAGAGGACACCAAACAGTTGTTAATACACCTTTGAAATTATGCATTAACTTCAATTTTTTTAAATAAAAATTATAATTTTCACAGTCTTGACTCAAATAAAAAATAATCACTTTCTGAAAAAAATCAAAATGCTGGATATTTAAGGTACAAGTTGAGAGCAGTGCAGACTACAGTAGACTTACTGAAGCATTGTGAGCACTTCTATGATGTAGTTTAAAGTGCTAAGCTGAGATGAGTTTCAATAGAAGTGAATAGCAATCAATATACTGATTTGATATAATGAATATTATGCAGATAAAAGCTGAAGCACAATTTCACATTATCATCAAGTCAGACAAGTTATATGCAAAAATGTTTTCCTGGTCCTTCATTTACAAGTTATTTTGTGATTCTGACTGAGTTGCTATGTTCTCCTTAGTTTGTGCTAACTTCAGAAGTTAATATTCACGTTATATTACAGTAAACAATATAAGAAAGGGATATATTTTACAAAGCACCCATTTATTGTGGATTCAACTAACATTTTCAAGATACTCGCCTTTCCACCATAGGTACACACAAACAGACAAAATGTAAATACTCGCTTTTGAATTAAGGAATTAAGAAGGGTCTAGGCTCTACAGAAATCCATGTCCATGGACAGAAAGCACAAGCCAATTTGGTAGTTTTAGTGCAATCTTTGCTACATTTTTCCATGCTGCACAAAGTACTCAATGCCTTCTGGCTGTTAATATGCACTGCCCACTAGCCTCCCGGGACTGGTCCCAAAGACATTGTTGGACTTATGTACTGAAGGTTGCCTCACCTTTCAAAAGGGCGTAATCAGCCCTAAACAGAGGTTTGAAGTCTTAAACAATTAAAAGGCAACAGATCAAATAAAAAGTTTTACYGTGTCTTACTTTTAAAGCTATTGCACGTAACTAACTCAACCACTTTCATCAAAAAGTCTTCTTCATTCTGAGGTAAATACAGAAATATGTGTTTTATGAAGAATAATTACACTGAACAGTTATGCACACCATTCAGTTTTCATCAACTAGTACTAGTCTAATGTAGATTTAAACCTATTCTGTGAACAGAGGTGGATAATGGGAAATATTCAWAGAAGTCTGCTACCACTCTCATATTTCAAGACAGTTAGCATTTGACAATCCAGACATTCCTTTGACAGGACATGTTATTGGAAGGAATATGAGTTTAATATAGTTAATATGGGTTTAATATACTTGCATATTTATGGATGATAAAGTTCTAATTTTTAAAAAAAATTTTTTATTTTTTTATTTGCACATCATATTTCTTTCTGTGCTCTTCTGGGATGTGGGCAAGTGAGGAGACAGCTATGAGGCAGGGAAAGATCTGAGGTAGAAGGCCTGCTGAAATGTTACCTTTGTTTTCTTAGGTGTATAACTTAYTACTCTTTCTTATAGAACAGGATAAACTTTTCTTCAACTCCAAACTAATTTACTTTAAAGTAATTTAACATGTGATTCAGTTGAGAGATATCGGTGCATAGGGAGAAGAAATACAGGACTGCCAAGACCAGGCATAAGTTAATTTGCTGTTAGCTATGCACCTTCTTAGTTCTCTCCCAGTTTTAATTTCCTCCAGTGCAAAGGAAACTGTGAGGGTGGTAGCATTAGTGTTGCCTGAAACTAATAAACATGCTACAAGTGTGTGACACATGCAGACCATTAGTCTGTGCCTGCACTGCCTCCTTGTGTATTAGCTAGGCCACCAGTGCTCCTCCCCTACAAGACAATGCCCCGGAACAATGCAAAACAGGGCCTACTATAATTAAACATCTGAGTTCTTAATTTGCCACAGGTCTTTCTTAAAAATGGATTGTGGTATGTACATGCTAGCCCATTGTTTCAAAAACAGAATAATTAAATCAGAACTGATCACTGAAATTCTGATAAAATAAACATTTGTCGATGAGAGTAATTGAGCCTGTTCAAATTGTCTGTTGTTAATTCTCCCAACTCCATCCCAACTGGTCTACAGCAAAAGAAGTCTCAGATTCATTGTAAAAACAAATCAATGAAGACAACAACTAGATACAAGCAATTAAAGGCAAATATTAAAAAGGTGTTGTGTTGCAAAATCATGATAAACTTATATTAATAAGTTTTAATGGGCTGTTGAATAGATTCAGAAAGGGCACCAGAACATAGATTTTTGACAGTTCTGACATGTAATGGCAATATCTGAAAAAAAAATCAGAAACTGAGAAACAAATCCCTATATCAAAGAAATCCAGGTGTCTCATTTGTAGTTGTCTTAAATGAAGAAAATTCTAGCATCCTTAATAGGTCATTTATTTTTTAGAATAGACAACGTAATCTTTTTATATTCAAATCAAGTATAATTACAGTTACCAAAGGTTATGAGCRGCCTAAATCCCCAGCAGAAATTTATGCAAATGCAAAGGAATGGTGGGCTGCTGTATCAATCACACTACTATAGAGTAACCTATAAATGAACTTTAAAAGATTAGAGAGTTTGGCTGAAATAAACACCCAAAACTTTATCCAAATTGCCAAACTAAGCTGGCAATGCTGCAATATTTGATACTTGTTGCTGCTTGCTGTCCAAGATGGAAATGTTGCGATGTTTACATGCTGTAAAACGCTATTTCAGCAATATCCTCCTTCCTACAATAGTGATTGCTGCCATACACTTACAGAARGTCCAATATCTCTTTCCTCATTACATGGGATGCTACTGGAGTGCAATGACTTGAGTCCCATTGAATTCTTATGCCCAAGTGAGTATACAGCAGCAAGTGGAAGGAGTAGGGAAGCTCCCTGAGTCCAATCCACCCCCTCACATGCCTATACTATCTTCTGCACTTGCAGAGAATCAAATATAGTAGAGATATTACTACCTGAAAAGCAGCTTTGTTATTTTAAATATTCAATGAGGTTTTTGTAGAAGAGTATTTTTTTTAATGGTTTTTCTTTAGGGAACTGTATAGGTTGACAGTTATAACATCCTGAGACCAAACATATAGCACATTCCCAGAACAATCCCAGTCACAGAATCTTCCGTTCACAAATCTGTGGTTCTGTGGATCCACAATCCACAGACAAACCAGCTTCCCAGTTATAATCCAGTATTCTGTAGCTTCAAAACAGGCCATCTGTATCAGCATCGGAAGAGAGTGATACTGTCTGTGCACTTATATTTGTGYGTACTTTGGCTATCCAAAGGGAGAATGAAGGAACTTAACAGAGAATTGGAAATTGTCAGACTAAATCTATCAACAAAAAGAACAAAGTAAATGAAATATTGTGCTCCTTAATAGTGGCAAGATTTTACCTTAACATGATCAATTACTTCCTCTTCTGATGTAATAATAGATGAATACTGATAAAATAGGAGGGCTGAAGAATGCAACACCCGAATGAACACAACTGTGTGATACGGAAGCGTACCTCAAACTAGAACGAGGTTCAAGGAAAGAATGCATGCCCTTTCCATCTGGGCGGACAGAGCAGATTCAAGCCATCATCTAGGCTGCCCATCCCTTTTTTCCAAACAACCATAATCTCCATTTTGACTAAGTAAACAAAACCTACAGAAATACTGAAAATAACCCCAGCCCCTGCTAACACCAGCTGCTTTCCTCTCCCTTTGAGGCACACAGAACCCACCACAGAGTGGGTTCTTCAGGGCTTCTTTTTGTAAACTCTAGCTATAATCATAAACCTAAACTTAACTGTACTACATGACCACTAACCACAGCAGACGTCAATGTAAGAGACTGACCCGTACCTCTATCTCAAAGGCTCCCACAAAATCAGGCTCTCCAAATTTAGTCTTCTCAAGCTCCACTGTGATACCTACCTCGGTAACCAGTGCCTACAGCAAAACAGAAGATAAAGCGACCTCACAGCACTAGCAAGCAATGCAAAGTCTGGGGACAGCAAGACTCTTGAATTTTTATTCTCTTAAATGTTAAATATAACCTTTAAACATAACCATAAAACAGAAACAGTCCTAAATCTTACTTTCATTGCAGCAGGGTGATGGACTTATACAGACACTTTGAGCCTTCAACACTTTTCAACCCTTCAACACTCCAAAGCTGAACCTTAGGTGTAGTCTGTTCAGTAACATTTACAATAATTCTGAACTAAGGCAATGGCCCATGAAAACATCAGAGTTGTTCTTATCTCAATAGGTTATGCAGAATCCAAAGATCAGCCAGCATCTTCAAGGCCTCATCTCCCCAACCATAACATCTAACCCCAACTCTAACCCCCAATTATATAATGCATACGAATGGTTATTAAAAAGAAGATAAAAAAGTCACGAATATTCCATCCAACTTCCTATTCCTGCAAAAGGTGCAGTGCTAACTATGGATCTTGAAAATATCCTTTTTCTACCCTAATCTTACAGACAACCTTATCTCTAACCTTCACTATACCCAGATAATGAAATACAACTAGAGCACTAGAAAAAAGGCATTGTCCAGTGACAGCAACAAACTGCCTCTTATTTCCTCATCAATAACCCAGTCTCTTGGAGTCATCTTTTGTACACCATAACCTTAATGACAAAATATACGAGCTTAGTAGACGGCAAAGGTAGTAAACTGAAAATAAGGTATTTGCCCTTGATGATATCAGCCCACTTTATAGTTCCACATCCTGAAATATATAATAATCAGCTCAGTTGCCCATGAATTACATTGTTGAGTCCTAACCTAAACCTTGTCCCTCTTCTCCTGTTGACAACAACCTTCCTAACTCTTCAGATCTGTTAAGAATTGATGCTGAGGTGGAGGCTTGACACTTATCTAAACATAGCCAGCCATCACCGAAACACAACAAAAGCCAACAGTTGGTAGCATCACTGGTCTCTTTTCTGCCCCAAGAGGGTGCAATAAATTGCATTCTAGACAGGAAAGCTAATCTCAAACTTATCCAGGAGGCTAGCTGGTCTCAGGGCCTTAGAATAGTCCCTGGCACATTTTATTCACTAATATGTATTTAGTCTAAAGATTCCTAAACGTCAATCCTAACTCCAGTTCATGTAGCTGCAACCCTAACTTCTGCATGATTAATAACTGGAGGACCAATTACCAGAGGAAAAGTCATTGGCTTCTATTCTTATCAGCTGAGTCTTATTAATTCTTATTTCTGGAAACACCATTGATTCTATTCCAAAGTACGCTCTTGATACTTAAGCTTCCAAAACTTCAGCCTTAACTTGTTTTAAACAGTAACACCACTCATTCTTACCTAGGGCAACAATTCTACAGAGATTAACATAGGAAAAGATAGTATAAGACTTCTAGCAATATTTGCCCAATTCTCACTCATGCAGTCTTTGCAGACTCCAATGCTAATTTATAATTTATTCATAGGGCACACTTCTGGAATACAAGAAAATATCAGTCTCTGGCTTTCCATGGTACTTTTTCTATGCTTATCTGCATGCAACCCTGTAGAATAGCACATTATTCAGAGATGCAGACACGTTATATTAAAAATCCTAACCCTAACCTCAAGTGTAACAAAAGCCTTGTTCAGATCTAGAGAATGAATTCCAATTGTAAAACAGAATAGAGACCCTTAGTTTATTTCTACATCTGGTATAGAAGTATCATTTTCTCTGGAGGAAGAAAACAACTAAAGGCTTTGGCTGCTAACTACTCCAGCACAAAGCTTGCTGCCAAGATTGTTGCATTTATGAGAAATGAGTTTACCTCTTGATGCTTTATATTCCTAAACCCTAATCCTAGACTTAGTCTACAGGAAAACATAATGCAAGGCACTGGTTTCTGTCAATGTCTGCCTCTTTCTTATCTCCTTGATACTCACAGGTTCTACATGTAAACAAATTATTCCAAATTATGACAGTTTAAATCCTAAATCTCAGCCTTAAATCCATCTCTAATAGTAGTTTTATTTTTACGAAGGGCACCAGTTTCTATAGCAAATTGCAACATAGTAGATCAGATTCTATTAATACCTCACTGCTACTCATCTCTGGTAGTCTTGCTGAGTCTAGCATTACTCAGGGTTTAGGACACTTACAATTATCAAACTCTAACTATGACTTGAACCTTATATAAACCTGCAGGTAAGGGAGTAACCCCCASTGCTAAAGACAGTATTAATTAATGATTTCTACCAACACTGGCCCTATTCTTACCTTTGAGGGGTCTTGCAGAAAGGTATATTGAGAGATCTTTGCCAAAATCCTAACCATCATAATTACCTCTACTAGCCCCCATAGGACTGATAAAACTCAAGGCACAGATTTCTATCAATATAAGCATATTAACTCCAAGAGTTGGTGGGTCCAGCAACAATCTGGATTCTTAAGACTTCAAGATCCTCAGCCCTAACCTAAAGCCAATTTTTTGCTCCTTACTTATTGTTAGGAGTGACATAAATGCCTATAGGGAGACATATCATCAAGTTATTCTTTCTATCAACAACAACTATCTCTGGACATGCCGCAAAATCTATTACTGTACTGAATTCAACAATAACAACAGAAAATTTCCCAAATCTTGACCAAATCCCATATATAAATTATATATAATCTATGTAGAGGCTCATATATAAATTATGTAGAGGCAGGGGCTAATCACTATAGTATAAAACTAGAATGACTAATGGCTTTTTTGACCCAGGCCTCTTTCACTTTCTGGGGGGAGTGCCAAGTCTGCATCACAATTCTTGATGCTTTAATTTCCAAACCCTATCCTATTTTAACCTTATTTATTACTAAGGGATCAATCTCAGCAATAAAATACAATTTAAAGTTTTGGATTCTATCCATTGTGGTTTTCTTCTTACCTCTGAGGTTTTGCAGAATCCACTGCCAATCAGGGAGGATGACACTTTAGATTCTATAATCCTAACTCTAAACTCCTCTCTAAGGGGGGAGGGGGGGGGCAGCATGGGGACAGAATGAATATTTTGGGGATTTGTGTCTTTTCTAACCTTATTTATAGCTAAAAAACAATCCTTATAGGAAAAAAGTAACATAAGACTTTAGGTTCAATCACCACCTGCCATAGTTTTATCTCTGGAGATCTGCAGAACTCTACAATAAACTTGGATCTCGCCACTTTGTATTCCAAAAGCCTGACTTAATCCTGTCCTAACCCTAATTTTACATAAACCTGGTATGTGAGTCCTAAAACTGAAGTCAAACCTTTTACACCTTTACCTTCCCTCCAGAGAGTTCTATGATTTGATCTTTTAAATTCCTAACCTTAACCTTAACATGAACTTTGTTACACAGGCCTAGAATTTTTAATCTCTCTTGTTGCTGTTTCTGGTAACAACTCCAGTTTAAAAATGTAAGGAATTTTCACCAGAAACTGTACAAATTCAAGCCTCACTATACATATGGCAACTAATATGAACGGAACTTGCAGTCACCTCATGGCCCTCCTTTTGGAGGTATAAAATCCAATAAGAGTAGGTCAACAATGCACAGTGCAGCTCTGTCTAACCACTCCAGCTTTGCCAGTGTCAATTGAAGATGCTTCTTTACATTCTCAATAGCAAAAATTAGTAATGCTAATGTTGCTATACTGCTTTGCCACCTGAGTGAATGAGTACTGAACTATACTGCTTTGTATCAAGTTTCCATCACTTATTCTCCCGGATCCTTAGGTATCTGCAAGGAAGAATGTAGGGACACTCTGACACTCCCTAATCATAGAATCATAAGATCAGTAAGGTTGGAAGGGACCTCTGGAGATCATTTAGTCCAACCTCCCTGCTCAGCAGGGTCACCTAGAGCATGTTAGACAGGGTTGCATCCAGGCAGGCCTTGAAGATCTCCAGAGAAGGAGACTCCACCACCTCTCTAGGCAACCTGTTCCAGTGCTCCGTCACTCTCACAGTGAAGAAATTCCCCCTCATGTTCAGGCGGAACTTCCTGTCCTTCAATTTCTGCCCATCGCCTCTTGTCCTGTCACATGGGACAACTGAAAAGAGTTTGTCCCCGTCCCCTTGACACCCTCCCTTCAGGTACTTGTACACATTGATATATCCCCCCTCAGTCTTTTCTTCCCCAGGCTGAACAGGCCCAGCTCTCACAGCCTTTCCTCATAGGGCAGGTGCTCCAGCCCTCTGATCATCTTCGTAGCCCTACATTGGACTCTCTCCAGTAGCTCCATGTCTCTCTTGTACTGGGGGGAAATCCAAAGAGTTTGGTGAAGAACAGAGAAAGCCCTGGCTGCTTTGTCGAAAGCCTTGGACAATTGAACTGATAGAGCTCAGTCGGGTAGTAAGCTATTTTACTGGTAATAGCAAATGGTACAATATTATACTTCTTGAGGACAAAATCACAGAAACAAATGTAGTTGTTTATTTGGTCCGTATTCATGCATTCATATATTTCTCTTTCATAAAACCTAAACAAAAAATTAACATTTCATCTAACAGAGGTCATTCCATTAGTCTCCATGTGTAAGAGATCTTTTCTTACACTGGTTCATTTCACTGAAGCAGTATAACTTACTTTTTTTTTTCCAGCCGTATCATACACAGAATATTCTTCAAAAACATAGATCTGCACCAGAAATGAGACAAGGATGAGATATCCACCTACCAAATAAAAAGAATTAAAGTCATGGAGAAGGCATAAGTGATGACCTTTAAGATAGGCACACATCTAAATTTGCAATACTCATTTCGCAAATTTTGCACATTATTTTATTTCACAAACACAATACTGCGCTGTAAACAGAACTGGAAAAATTCAAGTTTTAGAAGGCATAAACATCTGTGTGAAGCTAGAAACTGTATTTTAAGGCAAGCCTATGTTCCTGAGATACATGGAAAACTACAATAGCATAGAATAYAGGCCTCTCAAGAGGTTTAAAATATCCTTTTCCTTAAAATGCATTAGTTACTCCCAGTGAAATAACCCCTTTATATATGGAAAGAAGTCTCTGTTTTTGGTTACATCCAGGAACCTGCTATTATTGCAGTATGACTGCAAGACAGAGAAAGAACATCACACTTACAGTTATATGTATTTTTTTTACAGTGCCATAGGCTGAATAATGTGAAAGTGTTGCTGTGAGTTTCTCGTAAGCTATATTGGGCCAAGGAAACATACTCTTCTCTATAGTTCCTAACCCCTCCCCCTCTCTGCCCCAAAATACAACAATGACCCATCTGTGCACATACAAGAGAGCAATTCCTAATATTTAAACATGGGCTAATCTGCCAACATTGATGTATCAGGGACAGAACATAATGAATGTCACAGTGCTTAGTCTTTTCACTAAAGCCGTCCCAAAGAGTAACGAGGAACAAGAATGCAAGCAGAAAGAACAAACCGCTGTGACTCACAGTTGATTTTAAAAATTAGAACATTATTCATCTCTCATCAGTTTTTCTCTGGAAAGTTTTTCATGTTTCAGTCCTCTCTCAGATTCAGAAATAATATCTTTATCCACTCAAGTGGTGAAATTTTCTATGAAAAATCTGTAAGAATTATTTATGACTCTCATAAAGTTTACTTGTCCTCTAAAACACTTCTATTCACTGATGCATTTTCATTGCACCTAGACTGTGATTATTGCATTCTGCAACAAGAGCATGGCAATTAAGACAATCATAATCAGTTAAATGAAAATCAGCATCCAAAAATAACTTCAAAAATTGTGGTTCTGGTACTAGAATTAATATAGTTGTATAAATAGGAAACCTCACCTGGACTAACATATTCTCCTTGTAATGCTTTATAGTGATCTAAAATTCTAGTCTGGGTGGCCAAATATTCAGCATTTTGACTTATGTTTTTCTGCTTGGACCTGATGCAAGGCCACAAAAAACAGCAGGTATCTTTCCACTGACACTTTGGGGCTGAAACACATCCCTTAAATTTTAAATAACTATAAAAGCACTGTGTTAAATTACTGTTCTTTACACTGTGATACTAACTAACTGTTCTTTCTCAGCATCTCTCCAAAATGCTTCCTCTTCCTCCCTTGGCTAGAGACAACCCTTTTCCTTTATTTTTATTCGAATTCCTTATAGCCATTTTCATTATGGCTAATAATAAGGCTCGGAAAAAAAAAAAGTCAGAGGCAAGCTGTGGTAGGAGACTGGATGTAGCAAGAATGCCTGTCACAGAAAGATGTGATAAACAGGTAACTTGAATCTTCATGGTATGAGATTTTCCAGCTACAAAGTGTTAAGTAAAAACAATAGTAGCCTTTGGACTGCCTTCCGACACTGAAGCAGAAGGAAGATGAAACACCAAAGGAATTATAGTAACTTGTTCTCTGAAGAGGACAACACAAGGAGGCAAGCAGCAATAGTACTATTAATTCCTGGCTTTTAGACTGCTGTATGTGTTGGGTTTAACACAGACAACTTTGACTAGTTCAGAAGGAGTAAGCACAGATACAGAGAAGTGGTATAGGCCTGGTATTTTGGTGTTCCACTACTGCACTGTGGCTAAACTACTTTAAGTACCAGAATAAGCCATACGTTTATTAACTACTGTAAGCAGTTATTTTTGAAGTAGAAGGACATCAGCAAAGCCAAAATTTTAAAATCCAGTATGCATCTACACTGAAAAACAAGTGTAGGTTTTTCTCATTTGATGAAGAAACCCCAGCGCTGAGGTCCTGAACGCTCCAGAGGAGCTTCACTAAACCTCCCGCAGGGCCCAGCTCTGCTGCAGGTTCCCCCTYAGCACCCGGCTCCTCCTCAGCGTCCCAGGTCCGCTAACGGCTCCACCTCAGCGCTCCGGACCCGCCAACTGCTCCACCTCGGCGCCCCGTGCGTGCTAACGGCTCCGCCTCAGCGCCCCGGACCCGCCAACGGCTCCACCTCAGCGCCCCGCGCGCGCTCCCCTTCTCCCCCCTCCCCCCGCGGCCGCTGTCGCCCCCCGGCCCAGCCCCGTTTCGCGCCGCCCGGGCGGAGGGGCGCCGCGGCCGGCACTGCGCATGCTCCG
>NW_028186393.1:174292-175481 GCF_003343005.1 Rhea americana
GCTGTGGGCGGCCGGCGGCGCCGCGCGATTGGCCTCGGCCCGGCGGCCGGCTTGTCAGTTGGGCTGCCGGGGGTGGCCGCTGGGAGCCTCTCGCCCAGCCCTCTGACGGGATGAAGCCTTTAGGGGGATGCAGAGCTCCCTGCAGTTTGATTAAAGCCCCTCATCTGCCTTCAGTCTGAAGGCAGGGCACCGGGGAGGACGGGTCGGAGGGGCCCGCGCAAGGCCGGGCGAGGAGGGAGAGAGAGAGACCCCTTCTCCCCCAGYAGTCCCCTTGGTATTTCACGTATGGCTCTATAGGAGAAGTCCTCTCTGGGAATATTGTGGAAGGGACGGAGCTGGTATAAGTTGAAGGCGCCCGGGTTTAACTCACACTCGTGGGCGCCCAGCATGGAGGTGCAGAGATGGTCCACAAGGTGGAAAACGAAAAGGCGGCTCTGGGACTCCGCCGCAACCGTACTCATCACGTTGGCCCTCCTTCTCCGGGCTGCGGAGGTCAGAGGAGGTAAGAAAGAAGCGGGGAGCGGGCGAGGACAGTCGCCCCTCTTCCCCGGGGAGGGGGTACCCCGGGCTGCGCTGCTGCCGTGTTTCGGGAGGGCCTGTCGTACCGGAGGGAGTAAAAAAGAATTAATGATGCGGTGTTTGATTGGGGTAACACTGATGAGGGTGAAGCGGCGAGGGGCCGGCCCGGAGCTGAGCGCCGCCGGCCCCCGGCACGGCGGGTCGGGGGTCTCGTCCCTCGGGCTCGGCCGCGGTTTGCGCGCGGGGAAGGGGACGCGCGGGCGGGCTGGGGAGGTGGAACAGGCACTTGTTGAACGGAGTGGTGGTGGGGGGGGGCTCTCGCAGCGCTAAATACAGCCCTGAAGTCATAAAGTGCGCCTGCGACTTTCAGCTCTGCTGAACTCGGTCATTAAGCTGATAAAGTTCCCCGAGCCTGGGCTGAAATGGAGCGACAAGTATCTGCCCTCTCCGCGGAGGGGCGAGGGAGGGGGAGGTTGGGGGGTGGAGGCTCTCCGCCCCGATTCCCTTCATTCCGCGGTCGTTTGTTTTTCCCGTTGCAGCGGCTTGCAGTGGGCAAACTGTTTCTGCGGGGCCCGAGGGGAGGAGAAGGCGCAGTTTGCGCCCGCCCCGGCCGAGGGCGCCGCGCAGGTGGTCCGCGCGGGCTCCGGCTGCGCGCACGGCGAGCCGGGTG
>NW_028186393.1:175516-186986 GCF_003343005.1 Rhea americana
CCGGGGCCCCTGGGCGCGCCTGGGGGCCGCGCTGCCTGCGCCGGGGGTTCTCCTCTCGCTGGGCGCCCGAGCACCGTGCGGGGCGCTCGCTTCTCCCGGCGGAGACGTACACTTCTTTTCAAGTGTACTTATTCTTGTTTTCACGAGGGTTTCCGTTTCTGAATTTCCACCCGCTGAATCACTAGTGGGAGCACAGCGGGGGGATCAGGCTTTCCGTTCAGCCCTGCGCACCTGGGCACGGTTTGGACGGTGTCACATCGATCAGGGATTCCGCCCCCTGCTGGCCCCCTCTTCTGACAGGGGGTCAGATTTCATCCCTGTTGCAATTCCACGGGCTCCAGTGCTCGTACACCCAGGATGAATTAACCTCGCAGAGCTTCTGGGACTTGGCTGCTCATTACTGTCTTGAAACTAAATTTATGCAAGAAGAACTCTAGACAAAGCCATGATAGATTTTTATGCCACTTTTCATGTGATCCATCACTACAGAACTGACTCTGTTAACCATACATAGATTATCTTCACATGGTGAGTTGGATTCAGAAAAAAATTTAAATGAAAGTCTAGAGCCAGGCAGCCCAGAAAAAAATTCAGCAGAAGTTAGCTGATATTTACTGAAGTATTTTCAGGAATATTAGGTGTACTGATTTGTTTTTGAGAGCTGTAWTGAGAATGAAAAAATAATTTAAAAATCTTTTCCTCTGGTCTCCTATATAAAGGTCATCTCAGAAATGTAATTCAGATTTCCCATGTTTGAAACATTCTGAACAGAACTCAGTACTTCAACCTTCCTGATGTACAGTATGCCATTTGCTTAGAAACTACAGGGAGCTGTGTGTTTAGGGCTTGCTCTGTTATTGAAGTCAGTAAGAGTCTTTCCATTGACTACAGAGGGAGTAGAATTTGACCTAATTTCCCTAATGGAGTACAASGGAGATATTTCTGAGTAGTCTTTTATGTATTCTAATCTTATTTAAAGTGGTTCAAAGATAAAATAGGATATACTGATTCACATTTGAAAGTAGGAGAGGGAAAATACTGAGAAAACAAAATAGCATACTAAGGGGGTAAAAAGTAAATGCAAATGATGCAATGTTTGATTAGGGTAAAATATGAATCATTGACCTTATAAGCTCTGTTAAATCCTATATTCTTTGATTTTGATTGTGTTTTTATAAATTGCACCTACATAAAGAAACTTACATAGTGCATTCATATAAAGTGCTAATCGCATAGTAATGAATTCTTTTAAGACCACAATCTGTTCCATTTACAGAAACCTCAAAAAATTCCTAAAATTCTTGACTTTTTTTCAAGTTTCTTTTTTTCAACATAAAGAAAGACAAATATGGGGTGTCTTTCATAGTACCAAGAAAGCAAATGTGGAAGTTTTCTGATTGGGCTCCTGAGTTGTTCCTTCTTTAGACAGAAAAAGTTATAGAAGTTAGAAGCTGAATGGGGAAATTAGTGACTCATATTTGGTCAGCTCAGTGCCTGCTAGATCTTAAACAGCTCTTTTTAGCAAATATTTTTGCTTTATGACTTGGCAAAAGTAAACAAAATTCAATATTTTAAAAGACATCCTTTGATTTTCTTTCTCCCTCCTCACCTTTAATACTAAATCTGTTGGTAATGTGTTTGGAATGAATAAACTCATTTACTCAAAATGGCATGGCTTCAACACTATAAATTTTGGTAACAGTCTGGCATCAATGCACTATTGTGATACTGATTTAAATTTCATCAGCAAGAAATGAAAAATCAATTTATAAGCTTTTTCAAGCAAATGGAAATCCAACTCTTACTATGGGTACAAAATGATATTAAGAATCCTACCTGAAAAAGAGGCTATGAAGCTATATGCAGAAAATACATTTTGGACCTTCTGTGTGAGTGAATCTATGTCTGGACAAGCAGATCTACTTCTAATATAGTGTGCATATTTTTTACAGTCRTCTTAGGAAATACAAAGATTCCTTGTGCTTCCCCCAAACATCCTTGGAAACTAGTGGGAGTTCTAGGTTCTCAAATAGTCAGTTCTCAAAACTGACTTTTRGTGATGTAAAACTTTTAACTTATAGATGCAGTTTTAAGGTTGTAACAATGTAAAAATTTTTGTCATTCCTTTATTTTACAGTAACATTTTTGTGCATTAATTTTAGTTTAACAAAATGCCATTAACCTCCAGAAACAGAAGGAATACAGAGGATTCTGAGGTAGATAGTGACAAAGTGAGCAAAAGTGATTTAATCAAAGGGAGATTTGATTAGATTTTGAGTAGCTGTTAGTGGATCCCAGCTGAAAAGCTTGTTTGAGTCCCAGGGATCAGCAGGTGAAATGGTCCTGTCTTCCCAGAAAAGTCCAAAGAACAACTACCTGCATGTGTCTGCTATATAATTCAGATTTTTTTTAAATTGTTTCTAAAGTAAAGTAATTATTTCAACCTCAATAGACATCTGACAAAGAAAAAATGACTTATGTGTTATAGAACTAAGGCTAAATGAAGCTGTTTCWTTTTACTAGTTCTGCAGGAAAGAAAATGAATACTTCCTGACTTTAATTTTTGTGTACATCTTAACAAGTGTAACTTGCACACAAAGGTTAGGTGATTTTGGCTTTATTGTCTAGCAACTATTATTTGAATGTTACTAGGAAAAAAAATTTCCTCATATAAAACTTGTTCTGATGCTGTAGTGTTTTCTGATTGCTGAATTAAAAAAAAAAAAAAAAAAGTTGCTGGTAAAATTGGTGCCTATGGCAGTTTTAAAATGTAGCAAAGGAGTGGTCATAATCAGTATGGCAGTTGTTTTGCCCATAACTATTCAATCCCCTCTAAATAGGGCCCTTAATTCCTATGGGGTTGCGGTGTAATAAAAGAGGCATGACATTACTGCTGAAGTGAAGTTATACCTAAAACACATTGGAGCAATTATGTCTCTCCCAGATTTGTTTTGTACAGTGGTGAACAGTAGGGTTTCCATCTGCCAGCAAGATTAAGAAGTTGCTTTTCTTTCCTCAGTAAAGCCCTCTGCTTCTTTTCAGAAGAAATCYTCCCAGCATTTATAAATTTATCGTTATTCTGGCTATTTGTTGATAATAGGGGAGAATAAACTTAGCAGAGCTTGGGAGAAATCTGTATTGCTTTAGGAATGTGAAGTCTCATACAGTGATAAAGATTTGCCTGATGAATGGACACAGTAGAGGACAGTGGCTTTAAAGGAATTAGATGAACACAGATGCATATTGTGAGGGCATATAACTGTACTACTCAGAATTAAATACCAAGTTTACAGACTGTAAATGTAAGGATTAATTGTTGACTTTGTTGTTACAATAGTAGTAGAAGCTGGCAGCACTTGAATTCTTTTCAGCACATTATCACACATAAGGGGTTGTAAAAATCTTTGTAAATTCTAGATCTGGGACTTCAGTGCATGTCAAAGTGTTAATGCATACAGTGTGTGAAATAAAAGTTTTTTGGCAGAGCTGATATTAGAGGGGCAAAGTGCTTGCTACCAAGTTGAATTGAAAGAGGTATTATAAAATATGATTTAAAAAAAAAAAAAAAAAAACTCTGAAGACCCTGATCCTGCCATGAATGATATCACTGGCAGGTAAAGCCTGCATATAATAAGGATAAATCTATGTTACGAGTCAAATCATGCTTACCTTGTTAAAGTCTCACTGCAGTCTAAGTTTTACTGACTCTGCTATACCTACTCACTTGATATATCTAATCAAAATATCATAGTAATCTGGCAGATTAACAAGCATTCATAGTGGGGAGAAAAAAAGAAGAAACATTCAAAGTTTTACARTCTTGCTGTCTGGTAAAGTAAAATTTATTCTCAGTCCTATTCAATAGGATACAGAATTGGAGTTGATTTGCTTGCCTTGCTGTCAAAAAGGGAGTTATACTTTTAACATCATGCTATTATGGTAAAATTTTCACCTTCCATGATTTAAAAAAAAATCATTTATGTTTATCTAGTTAAATAGGATTCTCTAACTGCCAATTAAATAGGATTAGTTTAAATGGCACTACTTGTAAATGTTCTCCTTAGCTGTGCTTTGCTTTCTAAACATGATTTTATGCATATAGCTAAAAAAATGTGCAAACATTCCACATCTGAAAACTCTTTGAAACCTACTAGGATATTTCTGAATAAATACCTCTTTGTTTATCTACAAACCTTTGGTTTAAGTGTCCTCAATCTCTTTCATATTTAACTGCTGAGGGCACACCTTGTCTCTTACTGTAGCAATGACCATTTTTAGATTGTGTCTCTTTTTGCTATGGTAATAGAAACATGATACTCCAAGAATTTAATACTTGTTTTGCTGATTTTCACAGTTGGAAATACTGCCTCCACTGTCTGTCCAAAAAGAATTTTTTCAATGTTTAACAGAGGCCTCAACTTAGTTAGACACTTGTGCTGCAGATCTGGTATAATCCGCTTTGATGCAAAATAGGAATAACTCTACAGAAGTTTTGAGACAGAGCTTAAAATATTGTAAAATGATGAATCAATACACCAGATGATTAACTGGCCCAATATTTTATAAGTAACAAGTGAAACACTTTATGGAGTCAGGATCAAGTCTTAAATGCTCATTTGTAGTCAGTACAAGTGAATAAGTAATAAAAGTACAGAGTAACTAAACTATCTAGTCTGAAATGATTAAAATGCCACCAAAATGCCACCAACCAAGAGCTTGATTAAATGATCTATTTTATAAATAAGCTGTAGGTAACTGTAACAACTAAAACAACCTTTCAAAGCATATATTTGGCAATGTATGTTCAGTTAATCTTATAAATTCGTATTTGAGCATCTAAGAATAAATAGCTTGATTTACAGGAGCAGCGTGTAGATTACTTTAGGCAGTTTAATCAGATTCATTTTTATGTCTTGAAAATGCTGTGCCTCGCATTTGCAACCTGCAAAATAGAGTTCATATTATCCAGTTCTGTAAAGTGCTTTGGTTAACACTGGTAAAAAGTGTTGGCAGTTTCATGATGTGCACTGCAGAACCAAAGCTGAGATGCTTGGTCCCAAAAAGGCGTATTCTGTTATGTGCCCCAGAGAGTCTCAGTGCAGAGTAGGGAGACAGACAGTTCTCAGACTGCCAATCCTGAAAGCCACTAAGGAAGTGCTGCACTGCCCAGAGCCAGCAGTAGGAATTGTTAAGGACAGAAGTGTCTGAACTTTCTTTGGGGCTTAGACACCTGTGGCAGAACTGCAGGGTATCATTGCTTGGGACTTGAGACCTGCAGTGAAATGGTAACAAAGTCTATTCCTTCTAAGAACGAGGAAGCTGAATTAAGCCTTTTGAATGTTGCACACTCTTCAGTTCTTGCTCTTGGGACTTTACTTCTGTAGTATTGCTTAACAGGATCCTGCAAAGTATCCTAAATGTCAGAAAACTGGTAGTCTGTAACAAATCCAAATTCTAACACTACTAGTAAACTCTTCCCTGTTGACCATTTGTGACAATGGCAGTATTTATTGTTCTTTATGTTCTTGTAAGTTTAGCAGTAAAATAAATTGCTGCTAATTATTGATGGAAACTAGACTAATTATCTGGAAGAAGGAATGCAAGGAGGGAGGGAAGAGTTATCAGATTTCACAGTAGGAAAACTGCTGAAATAGCTTGACAAATGGCAGCTAGAATAAACCTGTGTAGAAGAACTTGATAAAATCTCTATATAAGACTGATTTGCAAAGAAAATCTTTCCTCTCTTTTTCTGGCCTGACAGCACTGTTCTAAGAGGTCAGCAGCAGAAATTGAAGCTTAGCCACCTCCTCATGAGAATTTTTCTTGTTCATGAAAAATATTTTTAACTCTTATCTTTATCAAACCTTTGGCCTCCTAATAAGTGTTACTTAGAATCAGTAACATCAGAGTAGTTTTCAATTTGGCCACTTGTAGAATGCATGGAGAGCCCTGAGAATCAGCACTTACAGTTATGAAGATTCAAAATTTTAAGAAAAGTCACTAACTGCAGGCTATTATGCCTTTAATAGATACCATGGTTTCTAAAAACTGTGGAAYAGTCAGTACTTTATATAGAGACTTCTAAATATATACCTAGAAATCTAACCATAGGTGTCCTATTTGGAAAATCTTTTACAGAAATATAAAAAGTCCCTTCATCAGTAGCCACCAAATACGCATATTTTAGCCTACTGGGCTATATTAGCTTCTACTCTTTAAATGATCTGGTACAGTAAAATAAAACTGGACTAAGCTTTAAAAACACTCTACTTAGGATTAAAAATGAATGTTTCAACACTCTTAAGGTTTGGTTTTGCAGTATTTCCAATGAAACAGATTTTACTGGCAGAATGAAATATATTTCCATGGAAAAATATAAAGTAAAATAATAATGATTTAGAAACAGTCTTAGTCTTAAAAGTCTCAGATAATTCCTTTTTATGGGGATAAATTAAGTTGTTTTCTACTACTGGCTTGTCTCTTGCCAATTGTGAGTAAATGACTTTGTTATAGGGTATTTCTGTGGTCACTTCTGATGAATTTTCGCTTTTACRTTAATCAAAAGAAGGACATTGCTGATGGAGAATGGTAACTTAGGAAGAAAATCAATAATGTTAATTATATTTGAAAAGAGAAAGATCATGGTTACTAAAGGTATTACAAATAAAGCAAATGGTTGCACATTGAGTTTTCTAAGACATAAATGTAAAGTAAATGAACACTGGTTTGTTTTTTTTCATTGAGTTTTGTTATTATTTGCTTTTTAAATATGTCTGCTGCCATACTATCCAGGATCATTTTATAAATAATGTAGATGAATGTAACCCATAAATGGAGAAGGATCATTGTGCCTGAACTCTCTTAAAAAAACTTAAGAGGTTAAAACCCAGGTGTTACCTGACCAAAATCTAAATATCAATAGAGTTTTAACTTTTGTGTTTTATTAGGCACCTGAACAAAAAGAAAACTTTTTTTAAGCCTAAATGAGTCATCCCCTGATGGGAATGAATTCTAGAGTCAAAGGTTACCACAGCAGTCACCTTACTCTCATGTCAATTCTGGACAGCTTCATTTCAAGGCTTCACTTTTTTATTAAAAGTACAGGAGCTGATTGTTTTTCTCTGTATCCCCTATCTACCATAAAAGTATGTCTTGAACTGTTCAGTCATTAGTTAACTGGCACTTCTAACTGCAGCTAAAATTATTTGATATACAGCTTGAAAGAGAATAGATGCCAAGTTTAGGATCACCTACAAAAAGGTTCAGGTTTTAGATTCTAGCTAAAGATTCTGTGTGGCTTGCAGCAAGTTCTACACAGAAGAGAAGAAAATTCAAGGCGGTGGGACTTCCTAGATAAGAAGCACAATTGTCAATTTGATTTTTCTTGGATATCTCTTAAAAGAATAGTCAAATTCCCTCAACAGAACTCTCATTTGAATGAGGAATATCTTTTAAATCCACATGTGTTGAGGACCACTGAGAACAACAGTGATAGGATCACTTTAGATGTTTGACCTCTTAAGATCTGACTAAGTTAGACATGAAATACTGAGTGATATCCACAGTAGTGGGGAAATGCAGTCACTCTCAGAGTTGACCTGTAAACTGCTTTTCAATAGAGCTTTATGTAGGAAAGGATGGTTAGATTTTTTTTTTTTTTTTTTTTGATAATTAGCCTGTATAGATCAAAAAAGGCATTTTTGAGGAAGCACTGCAAAAGTATGCTGAAAATCTATTCTTCAGCAAATAAAAAATTTCTAKTAGTGAAGTGTCTAGGTCATCCTACAGCTAAAAATGGAACAAACGTGACACTGAATTTGTCAACTGATTTGCAAGAGAAACAGACTAAAATTACTGGCCAGATACTGTGAGTGRATGCTAATATGTATGCTGACGAACAGCAGCTCAAGCATTTCATATGCTTAAGTGTAAATTGATGGACACATACACATTAGCTGCCTGGAATGACTGGGGACAGAACTTTTTACTTAGTTGTATCTGTGGAGCTCTGTTTGTATTGCATTTAATGACCATGCTTAATACTTACATTAATGTCTCTGACTAGACTAATTTGAGTAAACCTTACCTAGTTGCTATTTTGATGTTGTTTCCATCATTTGGTTCTCTCTCTCTCTCTCTCTCTCTCTCTCTCTCTCTCTCAATAGTACATTGATACACAAGGCTCATGAGTCAGGGTTCTTCTCATGTTTTTCAAAGAAAAATTAATTTTAGGTTAAAACTCAGAGAGGCTTCTGGTCCAAAAACGTTTTAAAAATTAATATAAAAATAACTCTGGCTCTTTCAAAACTGTTTCAGAAACAGACTTACTTAAGAAGCTTAATTGTTTAAGGTTATAGGCTAATTTCAGAAACTGATCATATGGAAAGATGTTATTTTACTGGTTTCCATTTTGTTTTTTTACCTCTGGCTTTGCAGCCAGAAAACTGGCTAACTGGCTGTAGTAGTTGGCAGAGGTAAATAATATGTGGTAGACCTTGGATAGATCCAAATGTTTTGGTTTCACATTGCATCACTTTGGCTATATACAGCAAAGGCAGCAAAGAGTGCTTTAGCACGCATGTGGAATTTTTGGATTGTCATTGCAGTTGGTGAGCAGTTAGAAAACTGTAGCTCTTAAAAGCTTCTGTTGTAAATCAAAACCTATTCATAACTGCAAAGTTGTTAAAGATAATTAACTTTACAAGGTGATTATAGCTAGAAAGGTGTGTGTGTGTGTGTACATATATATAACACATATGTATACACACACACACACTCCCCTATATATACAAACATAYTTTTATGTATGTATGTTTTACCCTTTCATCCAAAATAGCTGGTGTAGATCCAAAGACATATTTGCTAACATTAGATGTTTTGAGCCATCTTTCTTGTGTTCCATACAGTTGGCCTTTGGAGGGTAAATGGGTTTTGTCACAATGCAGAATTTTAATAGTGGCTGCTGAAGCACAAATAAGAGTCTTTATTGTCTGTCATTGATCACTTCAGTTTGCAATGATCTCTGTTACAGATAGTTTACATATAAACTGAGAAAATATGATTATATACAGTTCAGGTGTAATTATCAACTCCTTTTGCATTTAAATAAATCCTGATGCCAAGAACCAGGCCTGGCCATACTAAGTCAGATTCTCTTGTTTCTAATACACCTTGTCCTGTACACATAATGTGAATCACTTTATCTAAGGGTCATCTGCTCACCTACAAGAAGCATTCCCATACAGAGATGTGGAATGATAAGAATTTATTCTAAAAAATTGGGATCCTCTCCCTTGAGAAGGCGTCTTGGTGTCCCATGGTAAATAAGCCATCAGCACAGGTTGTGCATCTAAAGCTTCTGCATTGTTGTACAACTTCCAGTCCTTCATGCCCTTAATTCCATAACCTGTGTTGCTGTTACCCAGAAATTCCTCTACAGGCAGTTTTTGCCAGGAGAAAGGGAGAGCCACATTAGGTAACAGATTCCTGGTCAGATATATCAGGAAATCAGAGTGAAAGAAGAGATTCCTCTCATCCTATGTAATAAGTGATGATTATTTATTGCATTCTAACATATTAAAAAATAAGAATATGCTGTTTTGCCAGCTTCCACTTAACTCCACAAATAATCACATTGACAATTCACTACTTGTTAAGTATTATGCAATATAAACTCTCTAGAATTTGATTCATATGTATAGTGTCAGTATCAGTGTTAATAGAGATCACAGAATAGTTAAGATTGGAAGGGACTCTGGAGATCGTATAGTCCATCCCTGCTCCCTCAAGCAGGGTCACCTGGAGCATGTTAGACAGGACCACGTCCAGGTGGGTTTTGAATATCTCCAGAGGAGGAGACTCCACAGCCTCTCTGGGCAACCTGTTCCAGTGCTCTGTCACAGTAAAGAAGTTCCTCGTATTCAGGTGGAACGTGCTGTGCTTCAGTTTGTGCCTGTTGCCTCTTGTCCTGTCGCATGGCACTACTGAAAAGAGTTTGGCCCCATCCCCTTGACACCTCTCCCCTTCAAGTACTTGTAAGCATTGACAAGATCCCCCCTCAGCTTTCTCTTCCCCAGGCTGAAGAGGCCCAGCTCTCACAGCCTTTCCTCATAGGAGAGATGCTCCAGTCCTCTGATCATCTTTGTAGCCCTATGCTGAACTCTCTCCAGTAGCTCCATGTCTGTCTCAACCATTTACGGTTTATGGAAGGAAGTGAAAACTCAGATATTTCTAACTGTGAATATACAATCAAAATGTACAGATATTTACAGAGTTTCTTTTCAATATATAATTGCATTGTCTTATGTAAAAGCTGTCGTAGGTAACTCTCTACTTATGTTGCTTTAAAATGAATATATCTTCATGTCAATAGGATGTCTAGGCTTGGAAATGATGACAAAAACTGGAGATCAGTTTCTTCATGCATTTTCTTCAAAAAAACAAAAAACACATGAGGTTTTCATATAACAGTGTGATCCAGTTCACAATTACTTAAATCCTCTGTCTTGTAGATGCTTCTAATTTGTTTGGCAAGACCTGGATCAGAATCATATTACTGAACTCACAATATTTGATGTTTTCTTCTTTATTTTAAGCAGAGAGATGAAAGCATAGGTGTGTGTTTTAGGTGGGTTTCCTTTTCCTTACTTGAGATACTTTTGCACAATTTTGGTACCATTTAAAGTAGCTTAGAAGATTTTACATCTCTGTCATTGTGGCTCCTTCCCCCCCCCCCCCAACTAACATTTTTACTTAATCCATGTGGAAGAAAGCTAAAGGGAAAACAAAAGAAGATGATTAAATATTGCTTAGCTGTTATGTTTGTTAGGAAATACTCTGAACCTGATATTCTCATTCATACTAGTATAAATGTGAAAAGTTCATTGAGTGAATGGATTTACTTCAGTTATACCATGATAATGAATACCACAATTTGGCTCTATAAGTTTAAATATTAAAAAAAGTTATTTCTGTGCTTGGGCTGTCACATTATTAAATGTATCTAGTGCTTTCACGTCTTTATTTTTGAAAACAAGGTACTTATGCTGTAGCTAATGAATTAATTCTTTAGCATGATGAAAAATACTACAACACCTGTAATCTTATCTCACACAATTCCATCTTTTWAAAAAAAAAAAAGAGAGAGAGAGAGAGAAAGAGAGAAGTTATATTTAAAGAATATCTTTCCAGATACTCCAGCACTTTTAAACTCTTCTCTTCCAGGCACTTTCCCATCTCTTCTGGGCATAGCCCATTAGTTCAATCAAAGTTGTATATATCTCTTTGAACTCTTTCTTGAATCAAGGACATATGCTGCTGAGCTTTGCGCTAGGATATTAGGGAGGAGAACGATCCTTAGCAATTAGTTCTCTATCAGTGGACAAACAGCACAGTAGAAACTTGCTTTTTGAATGTGGTCTGATACGAGATATTCATCTAAAAGTGAAGGATTTGCCCTGACAAACAGGCT
>NW_028186393.1:187015-282061 GCF_003343005.1 Rhea americana
AAAAAAAAAAAGAAAAGAAAAAAAGAAAAGAAAGATTATGCTGGGGGTTTGGCTGACTTGGCCCTAGGAGGCAGCCTGCAAGCAGCAGTCCAATGTGGCCATGAACATCTGCATGAAGAGACCGACTTCTATAGTAAATCTCTGGCAAATTTGCCATGCAAACACAGCCCAGTTTTAAAGCTGGTGACTAAGTTTTGCAAGCAGAAGTAATTGCATTCCCCAAGACTGGTGAACAGAGCTTTTGCATGATGGTTATCTACTGGTTATTTCCTTGCATTTTATCCTTGCAGGATAAAATCATTTAGGCAAGCTAAATGATAGGCACTGTAAGGAAGCTCTTGTGAGAGACTCTAAATCTGCCAGTGTCTAGGTTACATTAACACTGCTGGAAATAAATACAAGCTGTAATCCTAACCTGTGGCTTTAGCACTGGTGTTATTTCTGTCTGTTTCTTACTGTTCCCAGAAATCCTCTAGGGGAAGAATGCTAGAGGAGAGAGAATTTTAGGAAAAGTGTTGGGAAGAGCTGGAGTTCCCAAGGAACGGTGATGCTGAGCACTGCAGAGCCTCCAGAAAGTGGCAGAGAGGAGCCACAAGTTCAGTTGATAGCTTGCAGCCAAGGCTGGTACTGGGCTAGGTGAGCTCTTTCTCCCTCTCCACCATGCTCTTCTTAGCAGGCCAGTTCTTTGTGAGGAATTCTYGTCCTCCTTTGTAGGTCAAAGTCAAATGTGATACCTCTAACCAGCTGTGATTTAAGCTCTACTATTTTTCAAGACTCATCTTATTTTTTACTGGATTCCTTAGACTGAAGTATGTGTGTGTACTGTGTAACATTGAGAGCAACTGTGTCTAGCGCTTTCTGTAGAGGCATTTATGTGGATGATCTGAATATGCACAGTGGAGTCATCAAGGATTTTGAGATGTTTTTTTCAGCTGGAAGGTGACAATAAAAGCTGTGAGGAGAGTTTCATGCCTGCCACCTCCCAGCTGAGGTACACCACTGGYTGCGTCCTAATTTGGACACTTCATGAGACTAAAGGCTGGGATAAGTAATGACACACCCAAGAATGTTGCAAAAACATAGGTGAAAATGAGGCACAAATTCAGTCAGCCAGTTCATTTCATAGGCATGTCCAAATGATGTGTAGGTTTCTATCAAAAGCAAATTTTTGATAAAGAAGATTATTGAAGGATATACATTCYTGCCTGGATTATCCAAAGCACTTTAGAATCACACTACTACTTAACTATCAAAGTGCTTATCTGAAACATATTACATAAATTTCTGTTACTCAATTTCTGTTACTCATAGCTTGTTTTTATTAAATCAGTTTTGTTGTTAGACAAAACCAACTACCTTTTTTGCTTAAGTTACTTCATATACCTTGTCTTTTCTATCTACAAATCATTGTAAAGTCACTCTAATATTTTTGCTATTAAGTCCCTTGACTTGCAGTTTGTGGAAATAAATGTCACTTCTGGACTACTATTATGATTATTTGGTATTTGTGATTTGAAAATTGCTCTACTCTATCATTGTTCTGTTTCTTGACTTGAAGTTTTCTAGCAGCAGAACTAGTGAGGAGCAATGAATAATGTTGTTCATGAGTGAATACCCTTCCAGTCAGCTAGGCAAGGAGTAACCACTATTGTAAAAATGAATGAAGAATAAGAATCTGCTACAAATTATAGAAAAGAGCAAAGGAAAAAGGAATGTAGCAGTGGTTGATTTACGCAGCCAGTTGGAATTTGTACTGATAWTTCCAGTTACTGTTTCTGTATTACTTTACCCGTTTAAATTATTATAGATGCAGCAAAAATACCCATCAATTAACAGAAAAAAGTATGGAAAATTCTTCAGAATGGTAGTATCTTTAGAAGCATGTGGAGCAGTTATAGTATGAATCATTACCTTGCTCATGAAACGGCATTATACCCGTAAAAATTATTTAGGCAGCGCTTAACAGAGAGGTAGAGCTAACGTTTCAACAATGTGTAGGTTTTGATACTTTACTTTTAAGAATGTAAATGAAATTATTTGAATTTGTAGGATATGTGGTTTTGGTTTAAGTTATGGAGTTGACTCAGGTGTAAATTGTAACATTCATTCAAAATGTGTTAACTTTTACAAACCTTGGCTACTGGGTCTGTATTTAATAACATCTGATGGAAAATGGAAACAAGATGTTGAATGATATGAAACCATTTTAAAGAAGGTCACTTAAGCATTTTTATGAATATATTTTAAGATAGAAAAAGTTATAAGCATTCTAGGCTGATTAGGAAAATGTCTTTTTAAGAGTACACCTCTGGTGTGATTTAAAGTTAATTTAACCACAGAGTTGACAGCTTAATATTTGAGAATGCCAGGAGGTCAATAATATGAAATATTTAAGCTTCATTTTGTTCTATTGATAGAGAACATACCACAGTAATTTTTGAAACTACAGTGAGAGAAAAACAATAACACTGGCTAGAACAGTATATAATAGTAAGAAAAAATAAGTACAGACATTTCAGTCAGTGATTCTAATTAGCTTATCACTTTTCTTATTTTTTTCACAGTCTTTATTTGTTGTTGGTAAAATTCAAATAGTTGAATAATTGCAAACAATGAATACTCACAAACGATGGATTTTGAGTTTGAAATCTACATTTGCTGTCTCATAAAATGAATAGTAACAGAAAATAAATTGGCTGTAGTTAATGCCACGGTGCAGTTCAAAAACATGAAAAAGGGACACATCTATCAAACAAATCTCTCAGCTTTAACAGTGAAAGTCATCTAGAACTYTGTATTTCCAGATAGTTTGCCAAAATAAAGACAACAGCATAATCCCAGTGGGGAATGGTCAGTTAAAATTCTGTTTCCATTTAGAAAAATAAATTAGTGAAGCCAAGGTCTGCAAGGAGTATGAGAACGAACACCCTAATATTTCCCAGGAAAAAGATATGCAGTAGGCAGGCTACATCATGTCGCTGTCTCTGTTGAAGTGTTTGTCCATTTGTACTTCACCCTTTTGCCACTGTGATAAATTATCTGTTAAGAGTTTACTTTTATATTTTAAAATAATAGCATATTGGTCTCAGAGCAGAAGCAGGTCTGGATTTCTTTGGATCCACAACTATATGTTGTTAGTTACAGAAGCAGCACATTTGAATTTTGAGTTGGGAATAAGGCTCTGTATCTTCAGCAAGAGCAGATAAGAAGTCCTGCTGCTGAGATGCAATAACCGCTTGCAATAGTACAGTCTAGAGACTGACTGGTTGGATAGCAGCTTTTTATGAAAAGGACCTAGGGCTTCTATTGAACAGTAGGCTGAATATGAATCAGTTATGTGCCAGCACTGGGCTGTAGCAAAAGAAGTGTAGGTAGCAGACTGAGACACATCTCCTTTATTCAGCAGTCATTAGACCACTTTTGGAATCCCCAATGCACAAAAGTTATTGATAAACTGGAGCAAGCAAAGCAGATGGCTGCCAAGATGCTCAGGGACTGGGGTGAGGAGAGATGTCAGGAAATGGGCTTGGAGAAGGGAACACTCTAGGGGACATCTAAAAGCATCTTTCCAATACCTAAGAGGATTATCATCAAGAAAACAGAGCAATGCTCTTCAGAGTTGCACAGTGGGAGGATGCAAGATGACCAGCATCAGCTAAAACAGGAGGTTTCAACTGGATATAAGTAAATGCTTTTAGCATTGGAACACATTGGATTTGGAACAGGTTGCCAAAGAGGCTCTGGAACCTCCATGCTTGGAGGTTTTCAAAACCAGACTGGACAAAGTCCTATAAACAAACTGTATACTATAAACAAAGAATATCACATCTCTTTAAGGACCAACTAGATCTTCCCAAGTAAAGATCTGAAGAAAGGCTTGATCCAGACAAATAGTGGATACAAATAAAAAAATAGCCATGCTACTAATTCATTTTTTTTTAGCTTTCTGCTTGAAGATCACCCCTCTGCAAATGTCCTTGTCAAACTAACCCTGGTCCATCTAAGTATATCCCTTTTCTGGTGTTAGTAAAGGTGGAAGTTTCCTTCCCCAGATAATTCCCCATACCTGGACCAGGCCTTTCACTCCTTRCAGGCAAAAGAGGTAATTTTTTCTTTTCCTAACAGGATGAGGGAAGAGATTAGCCTCTTCCTTGTCACTTTGTGACTGAGAAGGTAGTTGTGTGTAATCAGAATATATTTTAATATTAGTCACAGATGAGACTGGCAGCAGATTATTGTTAGCTGAATGCTTCTGAAAGTTTTGTGCAAGCTTTTTAAATCAGTTCCASTCCTTAGAAATCTCTTGTTAAAAGAATGTGTGTTGCAAGTTTCACTAACCAAGATTCTCTGCATTTGGGAAATGATGATTTTCAATCTGTGGTCAAGCTGTTCAAATATTTGATCATAGCTACTATACTGGATGGGATGAAATCTTACATATTTGAAAAATTAATAATCCTGTTAAAACAATATTCTTGTGTAGGAGTTATCTACAGTAAATCAAAACCGGATGCTGCTACTGTTATAATTACACACATGCTTTTGCAATGAAATTCATTTCCTTTTTAAAGGCTGCACACTGTAAAAAAGCAAGGTGAATAATTCTCTTTGTTATTTCTGTTACTTTTTCAGCTGAACCAGTTGATGTGCTAAAAGCATTAGAATTTCACAATTCACCAGAAGGAGTATCAAGAACAGCAGGATTTTGCACAAATAGAAGGGATTCAAAAGGATCAGATGTTGCCTACAGAGTTTCAAAAACTGCACAGCTCAGTGCCCCAACAAAGCAGCTGTACCCAGGTGAGATTGTCAGAAAGCTATTACTCTGGTAAATTTTCTTATTGCTTGTGTTTTCACACTATCTAAAGCACAACACATAGCCTATCATCAGTGCCATAAAGCACTTCTGTTACCCTCAGTTAGAGTTGTGTTTGCATAAGAACATTCTCCTTACCCACTGAATGAAGCCATTTTTAGTGCCTTCGTTTATAAAACTCTCTTCCAGATTCTATATCATTGGCAGAATTAGCCTGTAAGTTATTTTACCTGTTTTTCATCACTCTATCTGAAAGGAAGCTTGTTTGGTGACTTTAAGTTTCTTCCTCCAGTTTCAGGAACAGTCCATTTAAAAGCAGGTATTTTTAGAGCAGTGCTGCAGAGGTAGAAATGAATTGTAGTTGGTGATTGCAAAAACATTCTCAGAATATATATGTGTATACATATATATTTTATATGTTCATTTAACTCATCTGTTCATTTTTTTATTTGTAATGGAAAATTGAAGAGAAATTCACTACAGAAATGTATTTATATTAATTTTGTTCATAGTTCTTCACTTTTGAATGTCATCTCACCCAAGCTGCATATAAGTTAAGAGTTGTCTGGCTGAAAATACCATTCACTGAGTAGCATATTATAGTCTGCATTGTCATTAGCGTGACTATATATGTAATAAATTACTACTTCACCTAAGTAAGGTTAGCAGGATATGGACTGGTCTTTCCTTAAAAAAATGCAAAAATGATTCAGTATACTGAAAAACAATGCAATGAAATAAATTGGCACCTTTACATTCAAAGTTTTACAACGTGTTTCATTGAAGCTAAGTGGTATAGCAGAACTTCTAGTGAGCATTCAAATATAACTGGACAAAGACTGAACTGATTCTGAATCACTGACATTTTTAAAAGTTTAGAACAGAACAAGTACTTTCTGCTAAGCCAAAGCCTGAGAATCTAGCTTGGGTTAACTTGCACTTATCCTTGAATGAAATTGTAGCACAAGAGGTCTGTCAGCTGTAGCAAAAATTGTTCCGGCATTCATGAATGAAATGAGCAACTAAGTACCTGGTGTTGTTTGCTGACATCTAAATTTCTGTAGCCTTTGACAACCTTAATTTAGGCATGCTTTGTTTTAATGCTTTCAGTTTCTACATTCTACATTACAGCTGGGATGAGCTTGCTCAATTTCACGTATCTGTTGCAACACTTCTGTGTGAGGAGGAACTAAAAAGCATTATTTACTTACAGTGTAAAAAGAAACCATCACAAAACCTTGATATARAAAAATGTCATACTACTGTCTGCATCGATAAAGAACCTCGAAACATTTTTAGGAGGTGATTATGGTAATTACTTATTTTTGAATTTTGTGGAAGAGGAATCTTCTCCCCACCACGGGGTGGGGGGGGGGAGACTTCTTTCTCAGAGAATATTCTTAAAGATATTTGGATGACTATGTAGCTTTTACTCAGTGCTCTTTAACAGAGGAAACAGGAAAGACTACAGAAAATGCCCAATACAAGACTGAGTTATGAAACATCATTTTAGCTAAAGAAAACAACAACTTGTAATGTATCCTATGCTTGCTTTAATCTAACTTCCACAACTAGTCAGGAAGTATCTTTTAATTATGTAATCTGGTAATTACAGTTAAGTAATCTTTTAGTTATTGTAGCTCAGAGGAAGTTAGTAATAACAGAAGTTTGAAGCCTCAGTATATCCATCTGTAAAAATGGATCTAATAATATTTACCAGCTTCCCAGAATATAGTGAGCCTTAATTTCACTGGCTGAAAGGTGTTATATAGTTGTAAAGAATCATTCAGATAAGTGCTCAGATTTTTGTTGTACTGTTTGTTTATATTTTCTTAGTTACCWGTTCCAAAAGTATACCAGAATGACAGGAATAGCAACTCATGCCTATACAAAGTTTTTCTAGTGATTTTCCTTCTGGTATTGTTCAAAARTAACTATACGATTTCTATTATATTAAGATACAACTGTTCCAGACAAGAAATTTAAAAGTGATTGAGAAGGCTTTGATAACTATTTCAGACAGGTATCCAAGAACTGTACATAGCCATCCATAAAGATTTGTAATGGACTTTCTATTAGGATGCTATTCATTTTCTGACTTCTTAAATTAAACTGTTTGAAAGAAATGTACTTATAATCATATAATGTATGTACAAGGTAGAACATTTGGGAGTGTTATGTCAGATACAGCACAAAATGACTGAACTGAGGCACATTACTCATATTCAGTCACCTTTCTTAGAAAGCTCCCTCAGTTTCCCTCCCGCCCCCCGGGATGTTACCTGATGGAAGAGCACATGCTCAGGCTAGGTGAATTAGTGTCACCTGCCTTAAGAATTTTCAGTGTATCTTTCAGATTTACAGTTCACACAAGGCAAGCATTTAGTGCTTTTCAAATCATGTCTGTCCTTCCTTCTTCAGTCATCTCTTTCTACTTCTACTGTCGTCTAGATACTCTAATGTTAGAACCTATAACGTATTTTAAATACTAAGCTAACTATTAGTTTAAACCAACAGCTTTGCTTTATCATTAAAAATCTTGACGAAAAGCACATCAGAGTCAGTAAAATGTTTCCTATTTATTGTAGTGACCTTTGATCGCTTCAAAATGAGATCTCACAAGGCCTAAATTGGTCTGCCTTACTACAATGTTTCAACATTGTKTAACTACAAAGTTATAAAGATGGTAGGAAACACTCAAAATAGCATTGTAGCAGACAATATAATAAATGTATAACTAAGGATTTCCTATTTTAGAATAGAGTAGTATGTCCTTTTTAAAATGACATTTTAATGCATTTTTAGTGTCATATTGTAATTGACAAGTTAATGCCATTAATAACTGGTCTTCAGGAGAAACTTCATGGAATCTTTGAAGAGTTCTCCCACAATACCTGTTTTAGAAACAGCCCTAGATTTTCTCCAATAGAAAAGAAGACTTCCTAAATTGGATTTAAATCTTGAATCTTTTCATACTTTTATTTGTTACAAAATGTAATTTATAATATTTTATTAATACTTACTCTGTTATTTTACTCTGTAATATTAAAACATTTAAGAACATTTTACTCATATGCTCATGCATACAAAGCTGCAGTTTTACACGTTTTAAAAGAGTGTATATAACAATTTTATGGTTAGATTCCAGTCCCTCTATTGCTAGCATGTTAAAGTCCTGCTGCATCCACACTGATTCACAGTCAAGTGGTCATCAAGGGAGATCAAGTAATTGAGAGTGTGATTTTGCTCAGTTGGTTAGAGTGTGGCRCTAATAATGCGAAGGCTGGGGGTTCAATTGCCGTATAGGCCACTTGTTTGAGGGTTGGACTAGGTGATCTCCAGAGGTCCCTTCCAACCTTACCAATTCTGTGATACTGTATGATAATGTATTTGCTGTAATCGCAATGCTTATTTTGTTGACTGAAATTGTAGCGTATACTTGAATTTCTAAAAAGAAGAATAGAAAAAATAATGAATTTGAAACTTTGTTTCTTGCATATATGGTATTTCCACGTAAATTCACAGTAGTCTTACAAATCCAGTTTTTAAYAACACTTAAGGTATGCCTTTTGGGAAGTAAAGTGAGACCAGAAAGAARTAAGAAGAGTGAAAAATTCTCTGATGTAACTTGTTATGTATTTACTCTGCAGAAGAAAAAAAACAAGCAGTTTGGATGCAGAGCCTCTATACTTGTAGCAGAATGTAAATGTTCATAGACTTTTTTCATCTTTACAGATGGAGACTTTCCAGAAGATTTTTCAATATTAATGACAGTAAAACCTAAAAAGGGTATCCAGTCCTTCCTTCTATCTGTCTACAATGAACAAGGAATTCAGCAAGTAGGTGTTGAAGTTGGTAGATCCCCTGTCTTTCTGTTTGAAGACCAAAATGGAAAACCTGCCCCAGAAGATTATCCTCTTTTCAGAACAGTCAACATTGCTGATGGCAAGTAAGTGTAAAATAAACAGTTTAACATAAAAAAAATAGTATCACAGACCACTGTATCTATGATTATATGGTCATTACAAACAGATACCCTAAATATTAAAATCAATCCRTTGCAGAATTTCCAGACAGGATTGCAGTGTTACAAAATTAAGGGATCTTTGCAGCACTATGCAGTTCCAGCTTCAACTGGCATACATAGCTACAAATAAAACCAGCAAACATTTCTTATTTGCCATTTCCATAAATCAGAAAAGAGGGAATACTCACAGAAGTTAAAACTACATAAAAACTAAACATATGAATATTCTTCCTTGGTGGTGTAGGAGGATACTCTGTTTTCAAAAAACTCAAGGATAGTTTCACTTTAATGGTTGTCTCTGGAGATGCCTTCCAGCTTCAACCATTCTGTGATTCTGTCTTCTCCTTTAGAAGGTCGTAGCAGAATGAAGGCAAATTAATAGGATCATGCAGAATTGCTCCTATGCTGAAGCAATCCAGTGAATAAACATGACGATTCAAGATGCCTCTATCTGAGGAAGTTAGGGCAGAATGAACTGGAGATTACTTTGAAGAGCTGCAAGGACCTCATACTCTGCCTGCCCTCAGTAAAAGAGAATAGTCCCAAACACATACTGCATTTAAAAACAGATGCTAATGATTTTTATGTACTAACGTCTTCTCTGTGGACATGCACTCATTCTCAGGGAATGCCATTCTAGTGCTTTTTACATTCATTATTGTTACTTTTAAAGGAATATTCRTCCTTTCAGAGGCTATTTATTTATTTATTGTGCTGCAATCCTAGAAGAACAGCCACAGCCTTCAGAGCTACACAGAATGAACTTTTATTGCAGCAAAGGAAAGCAACTTGGTAGGAAAGGGCAAATAAATTCAATTATAATGAAATAAAGACTTACATTTATAAATCAGTAAAGGATAAAAACCAAAAATGTAGTTGTCTTTTAGCCATTGTGTTACCACAAAATGAAATTGTACTATGAAACCCAATAAACTGATGTATTTCCCCAGAAGATGTAGTAGAACAAAACAGCAGACTTTTTTTATTAGCTTCCTCTAAATAACAAAGCTTTGACACAGGCTTCAGAATTTCACCCAAAATGTTGAGAATCTGATTAAAAATTAAGAAATCAAAATGAAATAAACCTAGCTGTGTGCATTTTCCCACAATGAGACTATACCAATTATAAATAAAGGGTAGTCAATGCAGTCCACAGTGTGCTATGTTTTCATGCTTTGAGCTTCTGCATACTTGCCAAAGGTTGACCAATGATTTTCATCCGACTCAGCAGTTCTGTGGCGGTTGTAGGGCAGCAGTCTTCATCTCAAAATGGGATACGTTGAAAGAAGTGTAAATGGCGTAATATGCCTGAGGATGTATGCACAGTTTGCTTTCATAATGRTAATGTTTAATGCTTTCAAGACAAAACACTGAATTAGCATTCTGGCTCAGTGATACTGTTTAGCAGTCAGACTGCATTAGCTTTAAGGTGTTTCTTTTRATACACAGAAGCTCTTTTTAACAATGATCCCAGCTGTCTCTCTGGTTTAGACACTTAGTACCAAAAAATGGCACCTAAAATCATTTGATTCCAGCCTTCTTGCCTGTTACCAATACAACACACTTTCTTTGTTTCTTGCCTTGTCTATCAAACATGTTATGACTTGTTTACTCCATGTTAGATTATAAACTGTCTACCTCTTGCTCTGAGTTAGTTGTCATCGTAGATAGCCTCACTAAATTAATGTGGTCTGTCATGTAATAAAGTGCCATAAAACACATATCACAGTTCAGCAAACTGTACAAGATTTTATTCTCAAATGTCTTTAAAGTGAAATTCTTTGTCAGTATTCCCAATCACTTCATTCAGTTTTTTGGTGAATTATGTAGACAGAGCTATTGTTACAGGAATATCGACAAGCATTTCTAATTATGTATATTTGCAAAAACATCAATATTGGAACTGCTGTCCATTTTTGAAAAACTTCTACACCATGGGAGTTACTGAAATAGGCAAGTAACAGAATTTGATAAAGCATTGGTGATTAGTCACAGAACACAAATAGTAAAATGTAAATAGTGAAGAGTTCACCACTCAGCCAATCTGGATGAAATATTTTTGCACAACTAATTCCGTATGTAATTTGGAAAACCAAACACATTCATGAAAATAAAATCTGTTTAAAGCTTCAGGGAAGGCCAGCTTGAACTTCATTTAATATAGGATTCTTACAGTGAGCTTTAGATCAGATTCCTTTGTACTAAGGAACAGAACTTTACATAGTAAATAGCCAAAATGTTGTGTGTCCTTTTGTGTACGTATGAAAGAAGGAAAAAATGTAGACGTTTAAAATTTTATAATTTCAATAGCTGATACAATTGACTGTCTCCCAATCTGTAATAAATGTTCTTGTTAGAAGCATATTGACCTATTTTTAAAATAGAAATTACAGCAGAAATATGTCTCTCTTGATAGGTGGCATCGAGTAGCTATTAGTGTGGAAAAGAAAAGCGTTACCATGATTGTTGACTGTAACAAAAAAACCACAAAACCACTTGAAAGAAGTGACAAAACAGTTGTGGACACCAATGGCATCACTGTATTTGGAACCAGGATTCTGGATGAAGAAGTTTTTGAGGTAAAAATCAACATTTAAATGGAGTGCTTAATGCAGATTAAAATATCTTTTTTAGTCAAATATTAACACAGCATAGAAACTTTGACTTACAGAACCTATTAGGAATGGCTGAAAGAAGYAGAACAGAGGGCTGTCTCTATTGTTCAAAAATTGCTATATTTTTCTGTTTTTTAGATTATATTACTTCTGGAAAGGACTTGCTTTTATCATCTTTCTGCCTGATACTGAGATACGTGAGATATTTAGGAGAATTAATATGGGGGAAATTGAATAGTATGATACTGAATCGTTTTAGTTTTTGCCTCTCTTAAGCAGTTATAGCGATTTCTGTAGTTGGGAGAGGGGGAAAAGGACCTGGAAAGGGTGCGTGTTTTTTTTTTTTTTTTTTTTTTTTTTTTTTTTTTTTTTTTTTTGGTAATTTGAATCTCTTATATTGTTTATCCCATTTACTGATCTTTCCAGTAACTGAAGCATACTTTGGCAAAAAGGACATATATATGTTTCCATCATTTACTGGCCAAGAAGTAAATATAGGAAGGGTGAATTGCTTCTAAAGAAGCATATGACTGCCAATCATGAGGCCTTTCTAGGTAGAATCCTTATATCAATGTTTATTTTTACATGCTAATAATGAAGCTTTTCTAAATCTATGCTCTTAAGTTTCTTTTATCGTATTGTTATACAACAGTCAGAACTGTCAAAATTTAAATTAAAATCAAACAATAAGAATAAAAATACAGAGCAGTAGTTAACTTATTTCACATGCAGAACATCTGGGTTCCATAAATGCCTAGAAACATAATCCTAGCTTTAAGCAGCACATATGCTTGAAGTTGCGTAGGTATTAAGAGAGGAAATATGAATTCTGAGTGTAGCACTGTGGCATGAGTTCTTTGAATTTTCATGAACCAGCAAAACCTGAGCCTTCCAAATGGAGAARTTTCTGGCATGGTTTAGCAAGTCAGCCAATATGACACACACACACTTTTAGTATTCACAGCCTTATTTGTCTGTAGTCCCCCATATAGTTTGCACATCAGAAAGAAATTATTTTCCATCTGAAGATGAATTCCACCACTACATGCCTCAACTGGAGGGAGGCAAGCAGTTTTGGTCCATACTTCGGATAACTCCTTGCCAATTGCATTTGTATTTCTTTCTTAAGTCAGCAACCAAGTCCCACAGTTTTTATATATGGTAATAAATTGCTGAAATATATACAATATATATACTAGTATATCTAAGTAAAAGAATTCAGCAAAAAATGCAATAAAAATAGATAAACTGGTATTTTGTTAGTGTTTTACAGGACTAGATTCTGATGGAAACTAAGGCAACAGGCTCTGGCTTGCTCTTACATGGTTTGAAACTTTGTTCGAAAACTTGTCAGGAGAGRAAGTACATAATAGCTAAACTGTGGTCTGTGGTTTTGTTTTACTCTGTACAATTTCTAAATAGAACTATCTGAAATCTTAGAAATGCTGAAATGACTGTACATAGTTGTTTGAAAATAAATACGATCACTGATGCCACATACATAAAGAGAAATATCTAGTTTAATAGTCTGCATTTACTACTGTGCTTGAGCAGAACAGAGGAATGCTAGGGACCTCTCATTTCTGAAGCTGTTGATGATTATGACACTATATCTGGCCTCTATATTTTGAAGTGTTTAAAGGTTCACTGAAGTTCAGTAAACTTTCCACTGAAGACTTTTGTACTGACTTGGCGAATTGGCGCTTCAATTCTAGCTCAGACCCACTAAAAAGAAAGATGGCTATGGACTCGCAAAAGAAATGGTGCAGCTGTTTGTAATGCCAGTTTACGCACTGAATGTAAACATTCAGCACTGAGAACAGCAACATWTTCTGCTGTTCACGGCATCATTGTAGATTTCCACACTTGCCCACCACTGTTTTTTAGTAATCATCTTTTATTTGTTATACAAGATATCAGACTGAAGATCTGACCTTCAAAACCAAACTAACATTGACAGGTCCAAAAATAATGCCCACATTGGCTTTATTAAGCAACTGTGTATCAAAAGTGCATTGAAAACTTAAGTCACATATCTAATGTCAGGTTCCAATGGTCTCTCTGTATGTTCAGTGTAAAATTATGCTGCTTGTACATTCATGATGCCGTTTACTCAAGACTGCAAACGTGTGGAGTGTCCAGAAGTCAGGTAGCTCATCTTCATGAAAGAAGGAAAAGGGCTGAATATTGTCCCAATAAAAGAGAGTGATAAATGATTACCCAAATTGCTAACTCGGAACATTCAGCAAATATTCTTTGGTAGCTTAACCTACTGTTGCTAAAGTTAAGAGGGATTTTTTTAAAAGCAGTTTAAGACATGTCCCTCTGTTTTAACTTTAAAAGCAAGAGCAAATTTATCTTAAGTATTTGTCCAAATTTTGTTGAGGTTTAGTGTTTGATTTGTATGAGGAGCCTCTTACTAGGAGTTGCTCTGCTGCTCATTCGTCAGTGTGTGCTAATCTGATATTTTATGATACTGTGATCGATTAATACGGAAATTGGTTTGATGACACAAACAGGGTATTGAATTCAAGCAAAGATTAACCGTCATGTGCATGCAAATGCTTGAGAACAAATAATAAACTGTGCGTGTGTCTTTCAAAGTAGTTTTGTTGACTAGAAATATGCATGGAATTACAGACTTGTGAAGGTTGGAAGGGACCTCTAGAGATCATCCAGTCCAACACCCCTGTTCAAGCAGTGTCCCCTAGAGTGTGTTGCCCAGGATTGTGTCCAGATGGCTATAGAATTTCTCCAAGGATGGAGACTCCACAACCTTTCCTGCAACCTGTTCCAGTGCTCAGTCACTCTCACAGCAAAGAAGTTTTTCCTTATGTTCAGACAGAACATAAGTTACTGYTGTTGATCAAATTTTGGAGTCCTCATTCACACTGTTAAGCACTTGGTCACTGAAGTGGAGCTATTAGCATCAGTGGGACTCATTTGTAAATGCTTGTTTTATGATAAGACTATCATAATATAACTTAAACTTTCAGATGGCTCATTTGAAATTAATCTCATGTATACTTTCAAATAGAGTGTGCACTGAAGGCTGGTTTGTAAGTAACTGATAGAAGGAAGAGAATTCCTACCTATAGCATATGAATAAATAAATAAAWAAAAAAAAAAAAGATAATAATCAGATGCTGGTACATGGCACATAGTACAAGAGTTTTGAAGTATGTCCATTGAAATATGTCTGTAGCTTAAATATTTGATAAATAGCAGGGATCTTTTTATTCTTTGCCAGCTTTAAGGATTTGTCATTCCTCATTTAGTACTGTTAATGTGAACAATACAACAGGTATTTTGTAATAAGTTATTAACTAGCACAGTCTTTATGCAGTGATTTCCCTATAGAGACTTTTTTCTTCAAAATTGTCCAGATTTCAGATTGATACAATGCTCTTYTAAGCATCGTGCTGTAAATGAGCTTGACGAGCCAGATCCTGACATATATAAAATTCTGATTTAAAGCCAATGAAAGTTTTAACTGCATAGAGTTTACAAGACTAAATCCTTGAAGTAATTCTAGATAATAAAGGGAGGAGATTTTGCAACAAGGCGTTAACCTGATTTCATTAAAAAACATTTGAACACTTATGTACCCCTAAAGGTTCCTCCAAAAAACCCAAGCGAGCATTTGAAGATATGGTGAGAATACCTTGATAGCAATATGATTTAACCTATAGGCCCATTCAGATGAATAACTATCCCTCACTTGTTTGTAACTATGGCAATTCCAAGTGCTTATGCCAAAAGGCTATTCATCTGTATGTGTTCCCCATGAGGAAGACAGCAGTAGCCAAATGGGTAGAGCTTTTACTGGCTGACCAAAATTACTGAATAGCTAGGGTAGAACAAGGAAGCTAGCCCAAAATAAAACTTCCACGTGGACATATAGCATGAGTGGTGAGTCATCAGTATTTTCTATTTCACACTRTCCTATTGAACTGCGCTACTTGCTAATGTAGCCGTAACCAACGTGGTTTCCCTGTTACGTATCGCCTTTGACTGGCTAAATGTTTACTGTCAGACAAAGAATGGAACACAAATGGAACATAAACCAAAAAACACAATAGGTTCTGGGCAGAAACATCAGTTAGCAACCTTCTAGCTATCCATTGCCAGAGAAGTGATCAAGTTCTAGCTTGGGAGAAAAAGTAAGAACCAAAAAGAAAGCAAGCCAGKTTTCTATTTCAGAAACAGGTAATACAAAGCCATATTTTTTGCAAAAGCTTACTATTTAGCTTATTCTATTTTACTTTCTTTGATTTTTGTCAGAAAGGATGATCATTTGGACTTTTTTTTTTTTTAAGTAGTATTTCCGAACTTAGGCGGAATGAACAAAGGTAAACAATTCTGGTTTTCCTTTTTCACTTCCTTATTTTAAAAGGGAGGGGAAAGGAAGTAAAAGGAAAGCTCTGGTAATTACTTGGAGTTCCAGTTCATTATCAAAGAATATTTTCAAGAAGCCAAGAGATAGTCACTAAACTGAACTACAATTATATTTATAGTTAACAATCAAGGCTCAAGTAGTGCTGCCTGTTACTCCAACTCCAGTAAGTTTTACAGATGGGATTTGTTATCTCTCATTTAATATTGTGTGTAGTACACAATTCAGTTTTAAAGAAGAAAGAGGAATGAATGAGATTCAAAGATAAATGGCAATTTAAAGCATTTGCATTTGTTGCATCAAGAAAACAGGATGTCTTTCTCAGGATTTTTAGACAGTTTTATCAATTTTCTGTCAAAGAACTATTTCTCCACAGCATTAAGCAGTGTTCACATACTCTGTGTGTGTGTGTGTGTGTGTGTGTGTGTGTGTATATGTGTTATGTACCCGTGCTGTATACATAGGTATTGTAATAATTTCTCATGGGAGAAATTGCTGCAGCCTTTGGTCTTTGTCAGACCTATGAACAGCTATGTTTAGAAGTTATAGATTATGACTGATTATACCAGTCTATTTCTTAATTAGATTGAATTTGTAGTAGTGTAACTAACCACCAGTTTTCAAAGAATCAAGAAGACATTGATCTCTGTGGAAATTTTGACCTGTACAGAATTCTGCTTTTAGAATTTATTGCTTTTACAGTGCTTCAGCCTGGCAGGCTCTTAGTGTCTTTCTTTTGCTATATTATGCAATGGGCCTGGGTTATGGAATATTATATAAAGGCCTCTGGAGCTCTTTATCCTTCAAATCTTTGCAGGAAGATTAAATGAATTCTGCAGCAGGTTTTTCTAAATTCTATAGTAATAATATCCAGGCTGTCTAGACTTCTCTTCTTTGGAGTCTATAGTTTTGCTGTCACATAACTAATTGGAGAAAGTTGGTGCATTGACACAGTTTAGGGTTTCCATTGATTTACTCAAGATTCAACCCTGGAATCCTTAGGTTTTAGCCATCATATGAAAACAGAAGTTACTGACATTGTTCTTATGAGTTCATGTAGTACCTGACACTCATTGTGTTATGCTCTTATCACCATTTAGATAGTCATAACTAAAATCAAATTATCGTTATAAGCACATAACAGGTACTCATTGTGGGTGTCCAAAATATGAGTTGGAAAGACAGGATTTTGCTAAYATTAACCCTCCCACTCTAGCTGTCTGAGTGTCATGTAGAACTAGGAAACTAGAATATAAAAAGTTAGATAGTGCGTGGTGGTGGGGGGAAACAATAGTTTCACCTCAGATTCCTTCATTTAGTGTGATTACTCTTACAGCCTTGAAAGAATTCACACTTCTGCTTTTTTAATACTGCTGCCAGGTAATACTAGAGAAGATGTCCTTTATCATTGATAAAGGACCTTTAGATGATAAATACAGTGTAAATGAACTACTTTTTGGTTGTACTTCTATAATATACTATATTTAGAGAGCATTTGTAAGATTACATAGTTACAGGGAAAAGAGAATCTGCTTTATTCTTTCAAGATGAGGGAGAATATCAAAGACTTCTATAAAGTTGCAACTAAGGTAAGAAGGAGCCATTTACATTTATTACATATAATGATAAAATAATTCATTCCTTACATATGAGGCCCCCTAATTTACATCATTGAGCAAGTCAGGCACCATAGCTGTTGGAGACCTGCCTTATCTCTGATTTCTGCTATAGAACTTAACAAAGGCTCTGAAAAGATGGAATTAACATCAAATATAGTGATTACTACCATGAGGTTAGTATCAAGAGATATTTACTCTATAAAATTGTAAGGAGAACCTGTCAAACTACTGTTTTCTTGCAAATCGTTTCTTCATTTCATTTTTCATTATAGACAACTTGGTGTTTTTCTGTGTCACAAAGTGTTTCAAGATCAACAGGCTATGTTTTCAGTGCAGGTAGCCCACCTTTGTGCATTACTGCTTAGTGAAGCGTTTTTTTCAACAAAAGCTGGGAGCGCACACACACATACACCCTTTCTGATTCTGGAATGTCACGCTTTTGCCTGTGAGATATTCACAGAGGAATTTTCAAAGAATGAATTCACCACACACTTCTAAATCTTAGCTGGACCATGCCTTGTTGCAGAACAGTTAATTTAAGAGAATGTCTCTGCAGCTGTTCTGATAGGCAAACATTCAAAAGCTTTGAGCATATTCTCCCATCCTGGTAGCYCTGTAGCCCCATTCTTTGTACTTGCTGTGGCATGCCACAAAGATACTCTAAAGAATGTTTCCTCAAGTCTAATAAACTCCTTTTAATAGCCTTGGAGGATTGTGCAAAGAGTCTTTCAAATTTTCAGTGTGTTTTAGAATAATGCCATAGAAKTAATCCTTCTGTATCTCATTTGCATCCTACAATTAATTGATGGACGAAATATTTTATAATTCTCGAGCAGCTTATTTCATATAACAGTGAGGCTGATTCAAAAGCTGATGATTAATTATCATCATATTCCCAACATAGATAGGAATTAAAACATTCACAGACTCTGTCTATTTCTATTCTGTATTGAGATTGTTCAATTGCATCAYTTGGGCATAGAGAGTTATGTGTTGGCTCTGACATCAACTCAGYATCTGTTTCAATCAAGTATTTACATTACTGAACCTTAAGACTTCAGATTGACCCATTTTAGTCACGAGAGGTGTTTGTATGCTTAAGGTTAGATATGCTTAAATACCTTGCTAAATGTTCACCTTCATCTGTGGGTAACTTAAGCAGAGATCTAGCTCTCAGCCTTCTCATCTTTAATATTCAAGTAGTGTTAAATATCTGCTCAACAATTTTTAAAGTACATTATATTAAGTGCAATTCAAGACAAAAAAAATCTTATAGGGCGGCACGTTCTTCTTATTAATAACTAAATAGGTTTTCAGCACTTTTCATGGTCACAAATTAAACATACGCATTGTTATAAATAATAAAATGAAAAGTGTCTGGGGGGCCATATGAAATGAAATGACATTACAGGCTCTATCTGGTGCCTCAGCGTAAGTTCTCTGCCTCTACTTCCTACTCTCATCACATTTACCTCTGACATCAAATATTGGTGGAAGGCTTACTGAAAAGAGATATCGAACATTTGACTTGTAAAGTGCACTATATATCATATGTTTGGGKTTTTTTTGTGGTATTTGTGGATAATAAATTCCAATCCAGAATTAGACATGATGTTGAGAAGATGCTGATCTCCTGACTCCTCTCCTCATCCCATTCCAGTCTCTTTTTCTTATRTGTCATCTATTTCTGAATTTTTTTTTCCAGCTTTCTTAAACAGCTTTTCCCACTGTTTATGGCAGCTGCAGGTTGTGTATGTTATGCTCACGTGAGATACTCATGGAAGCATCACTCATTTGAAAAATAGATTCCTTAGCTAATTCAAACTGATTTATTTCATTTGTATTTGTTAGAGTTCTGTCAAAGGTGAAAGGAATTTGAAAGTTGTGTCTTACTACGTTGCATTATTTGGCATCTCACTCTTAATTTTGTGGTAAAATAGATAATAGTGTGTAATTTCTATTGAATGGATGTTTGATTCATTCAGCTGAGCTTGTTAGAATTGATTAAGCGTTTTTTTTTTTTAGTGCATATGTGGTTTCAGGCTTATGTATATTGATAGAACCACATCTTCCCTTTCCTGGGAAGACTCATGTTGAGGAGCTTTGGGAAGATGCCTGTTCATGACAATTTAATAGGGATGAAAATGGAACTAATCTAAATAGCTGCCTTTTTGTGCTTATTTTTTGGCTACTCTGTTCTCGTTTCTTCTTCGGCATCTTAATTGTCGTCTTCTCATAATTCTATCCTGTGAGACTTCCTTTTGTGCTGCAAGTTTTATATGGGAATAGTATTATGCATGTATGAATATATATTTAGATTCCTCGATGTTGATTTAGAACTGTTAATAATCCATCACTCTATTTATCCATACTCATTTAAAGTTCTTGGGATTTGTGCAAGTAAGTCAGTATGTGCCAAATTTTGTGACTCTGGGTCTTAAAGTACTGCCATATTAATACTTATAATCTATTCACGGAGTTTTATAGCATTCTTAGAGTCAAGTGGTTGCAATCAAAGAATGCAGTTTTGAAGACTGAAGTCATTTGGTGAAAAATTCTCAAGAGTGTAGGTTTGTCCAGTAAAAACATGTGACTGCAGGATAACAAAGTCACAATTAGGAAATGCACAATAATGTGTGTGGAAATCTGTGTACTAGGTTGGTGACCTGATCTGAGATGAAAACTCTTCAGCTCTGAAGCAGCGTTGTCAATGCATCACATACTTGAAGAAGCCATTTAACAAGCAAAGATAGAAAATTAAAAAGCAATGATTGTATTGAGAAAAGAAAAACAATAGTTTTATTTGGAATATTTTTATAGCAGATGTTGAAGGAGAAAAGAGGAAAATTGATATGTGAGGGGCCAAGTATTAAATCAATCAGTTTCTTAGTGAACTCGCACATCAGTAGCTAGTAGCTTTGGTACAACAGGTATACTCTGCAAGACGGCCTCCCTCTGTGTGGACCCATGACAGGCAGACAGGCGGGGCTGGGAAGTACAGTCAATGGATCAGGAACAGCTTTAAGCTATTTGCAGACATCTAAGCCAAGTGGTAACAGCATGCTGAGTGCTTCTTGCAGGCACGCAGTCCAGCAGAACCATGTGCCAAAATTCCATGGCATTAAAGACTAGCACAAAGCAAACTCCAAAATCCTGGCTGACTTCCCCTAACTGGGTTCTCTTAGCATATCAAACTAAACAGACAGTAGTTTTAGGAGCAGTTCCTGCATTACTCACAACAGTGGGCACAGTGTGTTCATGTTGATCTGTGTGGGCATCTCAGGGAGCTGTGTATGTTTGTGAGCCTACCGCAAGRTGTATGAGCTGGGATCCATCATACCACTTAAGGCAGACGAATGACTTGAGCTCAGCAGGTGAGGACAGGGGCTCTTTTATCTTTCAGTTGCTAATTCATTCTGACTCCTCTGCTTAGTCTTAGCTTTGCTGGTAAAAGAGGAAAGGCAGACCATTTYGGAAACACTTTGCGTTGGAGGAGGCAGGGTGCCTAGCCTAGATAGAAACTGAATGTGAAACCTCTCACAGTACTACACTGCAGTCTTGAGGGAGTTGCATAAGGAATCAGAGGGCGAATTTCTCTGTACCTATAGSATGTGTTCAAATAAGGAAGCATTAGTGAGCAAAGGAAAATAAGAGACAGGCAGGGGAACATACTATGACATTTGTAGCAATTCTGGAAGTTTAAAAACTATATTCTAATCCTAAATTAATCTGAGACACACATGAGTATGAAGCAAAATCAGTTGAAATTACTATAGCAAACAGATGTAATGTGTAGTCACTGTGTGCTGAGAAATTAAATATTTTGAATTTTATGTTAAGTTAGTAAATAATTCTTATAGAGCTGAGGAAATTGCAGAGAGTTGTTTGGTTGGTTGGTTTTTTTTAGTTTGTCTTTCCTGTTTTTTTTCTGGGAGGTTCCTTTTTAAAAGGAAAGAACACTCCAAACTGTTGTTAACTATTTTAAAATACTCCRCAACTTTTATTATCCAGAATAGTGGAGCTTTTCAGTATGATGTTGGTTTTACAAGTGAGATATAGAAATAGAGATGAAAGTAACATTTCTTAACTATTAAAACTTTTATTTGAACATATTCTCTATTGTATATTTATGTATCACTTATGTTTGATTCCAATAACTGTGTCTCTGCTACGGTCTTTTCCTTTATTTCCCCCCCACCTCTTCTATGGGAGTACAGATGTGATGCAAACTGTCAGAATTATAGCTGATCACTTGCATGCTGAGCTGCATGCTGGTAGCTAGGAAGTGCCCTAAATTAAATCTTAGGAATTTAGACTGGTTCCCAGTGAATAAGTAAACAAACAGCACGAAAGTGGCAGAGTGGGAGTTACACCTTCCCACCTCCTTTCCAAACCAGACAGCATGTTCAGCCAGAACTTTGCAGCTAGTCCAATTGGTATTAGTTGGCATTGCTGTGCCATGGGAACAATAGTAAGATGATATTCAGAACAGTGACACTATCACTTTCTCTGAACATTCTAGTGAACAGATGTTGTCCATAACAATATTTAAAAGTTAAATGACTTTARAGTTCATTAACTGCATTTCTCATTTGCATGCAAGCTTATGAACATGCTTTTAATTCTTTGTCCTCTATAATATATTCTGTTCATCTCRATAGATATTCTGTAGACATTTTGGGGATGGAGACATGAACGTATTTCTGTAATAATGCAGGTGATGTGAAACTTATAAAGCCTAGAATCAGTGATTAATAGCTTGACTGAGTCAATTCCTCGTCTGTCTCAGGAATTACGCTATGATTTATGACACAAAAAAAYAAGTGTTAACACACTTTCTTTGAAATGACACCTTCATAAAATTTCACCCTCACGCTTTCATTTTCTACTCAATTAAAGTCTTAAAAACAATGCTCCCATACATTTATTTGGCCATTCAAAAGCTTGTGACGCATTTTCTAAGAGTGCCGTAACAATTTGCTTTAGTTGTCTTTTCACCACTGTTGTGCTTTCTTAAGACACTCTAAGTTAGATATCTTTTCTCAGAAATGTGTCTGACCAATATAAGACACATAGCCATTGGCTCTGTAAGAATATAGCCAATGTTAGAGAGTCTCAACATGTAGTTGTCACGGGAGGAAGAACAACACCAGTGTGAGCTCCTAAGCTCAATTTATTAAGTGGAGCAAGCAAAGGTTGGGAAAATCTTTGGACATGCACACATGCTCGTGCATGCACACTATGGTTTAGTAAAACCCACTCTGGTTACCACTCCAGGGTTATTCCTGTGACAGTGGTCCATGCAGAGGRCCACAAAGGCATGCGCTCCTTGGCCCCAGCACATACAGCAGCCTGTTACCAGCTCTAGTCACGTATTGCATTGAATCAAGGACAAACTGAGGTCCTGTGCTGAATTCGGGRGGAATCTTTTTGAGCATAGGGCGATGTGGAGTGGCGCACATTTCTGCAGCAAATCATAGTAACTGTCTCTTAGCCCACATGTGATTTCACCTGGTAGGTGCATTTACTGCCAAATGAACAGTGTTAATGCTGCATAGAGGGCTCAAGAAAAAAAATCAACCTTGGAATTGACAATTTATATTMATTTGCAGTGATTCGTACGTATCAGTGGTACTACACAATTTGGAATAGTGTATTATTGTGTCAAATACTGGCCATGCTATCTCAGATACGATATCTATGTATGGCTTCAAAAAAGACAAAAAAAAGTCATGAAAGCCCTAGGAAAAAAACTAAATGAAGAAGGATTTAAATGATTGTAATTGTTGCCTTAAAACAGAGTATAAATAAGGGAACAAGGTCTATAAAGCAATGAATGATCTAGAGAAAGTAAAACAGGGCATCTGCTGTGGATATTCTGGAACTTTCAACTTCTTTATTGGAGGTCATTGCTCATAATATAAATGATTAAGTGTCAGAATCATTATCACAGGAAGATAACTTCCATTTACAGACTTTCTCATTTTGCTCATAGAAGAGCTTAATGGGTAAAAAATTACTTAGTTTAATATTTTCAGGGATTTCCACATGAATTCTAGATATCCTAGAATTTTTACCCTTTTCCTTACCTACTCCTTACTTAGGCAATCTCTATGTAAAAATGTATAGATCTGGCCTTTTGTAGTGAAATTGTTCTGCATCCCTGTAAAAGCATCATTTTCATGTGATATGACCACTGAAAAATCATTTTGAAGTCGGTCTGAATGGAAAATGCCATCTGTGAAAAATTAAGTAGATATGTTATATAAAACCATGAATATTAGTATAATGTCTAGTACATGTGTTGTATGCCTATTTCTTTTTTCTATGTGAAAACTATGTCCTTCTGATGAACTGCAGTAGGCAGTCTTCGGTTTTGTTGTTTAATCTATATATACTTTCTTGCAGGGTGAAATCCAGCAGTTGTTGATTATAGCTGACCCCAGAGCTGCATATGACTATTGTGAGCATTATAGCCCAGACTGTGATTCCCCAGTGCCCAATGCTGCTCAGGCTCAAGATCCTCAAGTTGATGAGGTGGGTAATCGGTCATGTATTACTAGATTTATTGCATGTTAGTGGTTTTGCTGTATAGAAGTTACCTGGGGAGCATTTAATTACATCTAAATGGTATACATTATTCTAGACAAGAAGGAAAAAGGCTACAGGAGTGCATTCTTTTTTGCTACTCACTCATTTACGACAAGCCCTTGAAGGAGCCTGTCACTATAGTATTTAAATTTCAGCATTCTCAACAAAAGTTAAACTATAATTCCTAAAAAAAAAAAAAAAAAAAAAAAAAAAAAAAAGGCAGCCATCTGAGTTTTTACTTGTGCCTGTTTGCTGCTGCTTTGTGTACTTGTGATTTTGCTGATGCTGAATACCCCAATATGCCACATTTGAAAGATATGAGAGGTACAAGTATTTCGCACTTCTACTTTTATTTACAGTTCTACTACTAGAAATGTAATGTATGCTATGAGCTATATGCAGTGCACAAATGTATGTACATTAAATCATTTCAGACAGCCCTGCTAGCAGGTAAGTATCAACAGGGACAAGACAGAGTTGGAATTTTTCCCAGAAATACAAAAAATTTTAATATTCACAGAAACAGTTTGTCACTGTAGATAGCTGTCACAACCATAAACTGAAAATTTGCTAAAGGCAATTGAGGAACCTCAGATTAGTCCTCTGAGAATCAGCCGTTGTAAGTACTGTACATGTTCCAAATACTTCTATCAAAATTGTCTCGTATTTCTGATATTGTTAAATGGAAAAGCTTCTGCAAATGTAACTAGTCTTAATTGAACTTGGTTCTGGACAGTCAGCATGCATTCAACTGTATGTGATCTGACTGGGTATTGTTACTCAAGTGCTTGAGAGATCACCATTAAAAACTTGCAGAATCTAAAACACCTGTTTTGAGTCAATTTTTGAGACAGAATTTTTCCTGAATACATACTAATTTTATTTGTTGTTACTGTTCCATCTGACTGAAAACTATATCATCATATGACAAAGGTCCATGGAATCCTGAACTTAGTTCAAGGGAACTCCCACGTCCATTGCATCAGAAGTTCAGTTCAAGATGCATCAGGTCACCTGCACATATGCAGAGGCCTTTACAGTACATTACCATGCCTGAAGCCCGGTTTCTTTGTGAGCATCATGTAGAATCTTATGTCCATGTGCCTGCCTATGCGAATCTCCATRCACTATGTTCCAAAACAGATCAGGGTGAAAGCACATAGTTGATATTCTATGGGAAGAAAATAAAAGCAAAATAAAACATTTTTTTTCTCCTTATTAAATTTGCAGTTTTGCCTGGGAACTTTCTTGGACATGTATTGGGCTACTCTGTGTTTCACCATTCAGATACATATATATATACATATATGTGTGTGTGTGTGTGTGTGTGTGTGTACATTATTTATTTATTTATTTTTGAATGTGTATCTTCCTGTGTGAAGACTAGGAAAGTTTGAATGGGCTAGAGCTTTTTTGTTTTGAAAGGAGACCAAAGAGTCAGTCTAATGAACTGATCTTTATGGGAAAATGATGATAATCATCTCTTGGTCTCTTCCTTGAACAAGACTATATTTGAATACTTAAAATGTATTAACGAAATGTGTAGTACTGTCACTTCCAAACTGCCATCAACTCCCAAGCAGGAGTTAGCTTAGACAGTTTGCAAATATTTGCAAGCTCTGGGCACCACTGATGGCAATGATTACTCCTGTCTTCCAGTTCAATAAATGTGGACAGGACTTGGAGCCCACAAAAATAAGCTGGAATCAGATTGTAGATTCAAGGCCTACCTAACTCTTGATTAATTCAGAATGAGTACTTGTGCTCAGTTATTAACAGTGACTACTACTGAATTGTAAGACTTTAATTCTAAAGGATATAGGAAATGAATAAAATAGGCTCGGGGATTACATTTTCTTCAYTATGAATGACTAGCTGAATCTTCCTCTGTCAAATTTTTTTTATTCTGTCACAGCTGTTTGATGCTAGCAGCAGTTGAAAGCTAGTACTCCTCTGTAGATCAAAAAAATAAGCTCTTATCATAGTTATAAAACCTAAATGTGTGCATATATATTATTATATGGTCATAGTGTAGAGCATCCAACTATATACTGCACACATACTGAAAACATTTGGTCAACACTAAACATTATCCTATCAGTTGAGAAAGAGTACCATAAGATCAAGCAGTCATGMACTGTTCTCCTTGGACATCCTGAGCAGAGAACATTTACAGCCTAATGTAATAGCCACTAAACTCAGCAGATACTTTACCATTAAATTCATCAGTCATTGTAAAAGTTAGTGCTTTTTAATATGCTTTTCTAAGGCCCTCGTTTTACATTTTGATAATCTGAAAATACAGACAGTTTGAGGGAGCATCTGCAAAGAAAACAGTAAAATAAAAGTTCTTAATTTGTAATATCACATTTTAAAGTGAATTTGAAAGGATAAAAAATAATAATAATAAAACGGAAAAGTCTCATTTCTATTAGCATCCATTTATTGGTCTGAGTGGTTGTTGAATCACTTTGGTTTCTGAACTGAAGACACTATTTCCTGCTTTCTATCCATAAGTGTACAGATACAGGTTTATATGAATATTCCCAGTGAAGTCAATGTATCTCTTTAAGATGTTGTGAAATAGTCACCTGACGTAATCACATCAGTAATACTACCAGTGCAATGAATAAGTGRGATTAATATGAAATGGACTGACTGACTGAATTGCTTGTAATGATAGAAATGTCCACTATAAAGTAAGATCCRTTATAAGATAAGACAGCATGCTGCCCATGACAGCAGGCTTCTTCATTATCTTCTGAGATGCAGCCTAGCAAATTGCACTGATAATCATTTTCAAGGAAATAAGTGAAACAGCTGTAAAAAAGGATTGGAGGAAGTTATAGAAGATACCATTGCTGTGTGTTTTTTTTTTTTTTTTAAGAACTGTGGTTTATGATAGATTATTGTGAAATTAATAAGATATTATAAGATAAAAATATAATTACAGACAGTCTACATGGAAATCAGTGTTTTCATACAAGCCTGATTGCATGCTTTGAGGAGATTACAAATTTGATAGTGATAACGAATAAATTTGTATACTTAGACTTTTGTGAAGCTTTTAATTTGTCAAGACATGATATTTGAATTAAAAAAATAACGTTATATAATAAAAATAAAGAACATGATAAAAGAATTCAAATCTGGCTGCCTTATTTCAGACAAACAGACAAAACTGTTTGTGACCATCCTTAGGCTTCATCTGTTGCTATGTCAGTGCAAACAATTTGAGGGGTAYGTGACTGACCAAACTGAGATACTCATCCAGCTTACAGCTAACATGAAAAGATAACTGTTTAGCTAGATTGGTTTCCTTATTTGATCTCTCAGGTTTTCTCACAAACTGGTTTTATAGAAAAAGGGAGAGGTGGCACTGGGCTAAAGGCTAGGCAGGATTGTGGCTTTCAGCACCAGTTTTGGCTTAAGCCAGCATAAGTTTAAAAAGTTTKTTGGCAATTGCCTCAGAAGACTCTTGTTCTCAAAGTGAGGAAATAATTTGTGTATGAGCACTCAAAGCAAAGCTGTGGCAAAAAACGGAATGCGTGTCTTGATATGTAAACAAGGAAATAAGAATGCTGATGAAAYTTTACTTCTATGTGCTACTGATTAAAACATATACTGGAACATCACATACGGTCTTGGTGTTTAGTCACTAAAACAATCCCAAAAATGTAAAGGATTCAGGTAAGCCACAGACTTGCTGTGACTTGCTCATTTCACTCTGAAATTTGAAAATGACAAAAAGTGCTTGAGTAGATTAACGGTAACATCTGCACACTTTATTTCTTTTCTATTGTTCATTTCTGCCTTCAAGACAAACTTTAATTTAACTGTACGTAAGCTGTCTCCATGCTTGATTGTGAATAGCTACGTATGAGTCCCTATCATTTCTTAAATGATGACCTCAGCTGTTGTCACTGCACCAATAAAGTGATACTTAGAATTTACTACAGAAATTGTGTTGAGTCTGTAGTTGCTTCTGGAGGAAAAAGAAAGGATATTTGACTACAGAAAATGCTGAAGCTTGAAAAGGGAGAGAGAGTACTTCCCAAATGGGCCAAACCAATTTTTTACTCAATTACGAAAATTATTACKTAATAATGATTACTTAGTAACTAAATCGACAAGAAGTAGGGAGGAGAAATAAATAGAAAATGTCAAATCTCTGTACTAGAAAGTTATCATTCCATCTTAGAATTCTACTAGCAACAGTACGTCGTCTTGGAAAGTCTGATGGTTATTAATATTGGTTGRATTTGAGTTGAAAGCACCAAAAGCTCTGCATTAACTCATTCTATACATTCAGGTGCATTGCAGGGTTTATGAAAATACTTATTGGCAAATTGGCCATTTAGCTAAATAGTGTCTTTGGGAGAAAAGGGTCTTTCATTTTGTTGACTTTAAGCTTTTTGTTCCATCTTGCATTTTTGTTTCAGAGGAGGGTTTTTTTGTACTGGGCTTTAAGATCAATTCATTTTCAGGATAATTCCAAAATAGCACCAGTCATTCTTAGTGAGAATTTCTCATAAGATAATTTCTCATTACAGTCAGATACAGAACATGTCCTCCAGCAGCAACTGTAATCTACACATCTAACTTTATAGCCTCAGTGATCATTAAAATTGTTTCATACTGAACTTAGATTTTAAGGATTGAATATGGGTATCAAATTATATTAAAAAGTTATCAGGATTATTTCCTAAGGAAGTTAGGCCTCTGTACTTCTGTTATAAATACCTTCTGRGTAGCCTGGCTTCTGTCTTGTGTTTAAAATCCCTTCCGCTATAAATGAAAATGCGTTATACTCAGTTTCAGTTCAATCACCTAAGTTTGGCCGGCTCACAGAAATCAGAGCAGAGAGAGACTGCTCTGCTACTACTCCATCATGTACTCCATCTTCCTTGATGTTGGACTATAGCCTATAGTATATTTTCTAGAGTGTCGTCAGGTCTAGTTTTCAGTGGCTTCAGTTATCAGGCTTTCAAATCWTCTCTTGGAAGGTTCTTTTGCAGCCTAATAAATTACACTATCTGATTCCTGCTGGATAAATTGCTCSCTGAAGGAACTCTGCTTCATTTATTTTGGACCTATCCCAAACAACTGGATTACTTCAAGAAATGAAATGTATGCCTTTAATGAAATGAACTTGGAAGTAAAGATGCAAATGGCACCTATATATGTCAGCTGGAAGGTTTTCAGACATCATTTCTGTTAGCTTAGTGTCATTTCTTTCAGTTGTTTGGCTGATCAGAAAGTCTAATTTTCTGAAGAATATAGGAAATGTACTGTTTTCATATTCAGTTTCAATCACATTGAGTACTGCAGCTAGTTAACTTAGCAGKCTGTAAAAATAACACGCTTCCTAGCTCTCTTCATTTTTTTGGGGGCAATTAAGTTAATAAAGACTGTTAAGTRTCTTGTTCTTATTTTCACATAGGCTGTTTTGGAAGCTGAAGATTTTGCTTATATCTTCTTTTATTTCCTTCCTTTCATTACTTTCATGAGCAGTATAAAGATTATGTGATTGACTATCTTTTAAGTCTTCCAACTTCTTCTTCTGCCCTGAGTGATATATGGCACCATTTATTTATATTACTTCGTCTGATTTTCAAAAAGTTTCATTTTGTTTGACATCCTTTATTTTATTGCATTTTGTAAAGTATTACTAGGCCTAGAATGGTTCAAGGTAATTTTTGCCTCATTAGCCAGCTAAATCATTTAGTATAATCTTTAGGCAATAAAAAAATTGAGCTTATARCAATTTGTTGGTTTAAGATATAGATTGCTATGTGTCATTTTCTCCTTTTTCCTCCTAATTTGGAAAGGTAGAGTAAAAATTGCTAAAATCTACATCTCAGGATGGGAGGATAGATTTCCAAGTAATTTCTATATGGATAGCAGAAGAATTCATTTTCAAGTAAGGCTGTCTTAGGAATATTTAAGTCATTCCACAGTTGAAATATGCCTTGCATGCTTCTGATCTTTTGCTTCTGAAATTCATCTGATGAAGAAAACAGTTCATCCCTTTAATTGGAATTGCATGATGATCTGGTAGTGTAATATAATTGCTCTGGTAAAGAAAGCATGAGATCATAGTGGAAARATTTTGTCCCATCAAGAAACAGCAGGTTTTATTCTTCCTTTCATTTGTAAGAAAACAGTCATATGCAATATTCATTACAAGGAAGGCTGTGCTGTTATTATTGGTGGTCTTACAAAAGAAGTAGGAAAAACAAAAGAAAATTGCATTATATTTGAAGTATGCGTTACCTGATGCCTGTTAGCAGAAATTCCTCACTAAATTCCAGCTGTTGTTCAATATGAGGTCCTAACTGAACTGTAAATATGATGCTTGCCATTTTTTTCTTATTAATACAAAATTACTGGGAAAGGTGAAAGTTTTATGTATTTTGCCATTTTTAGGAACATTTGGGGAATTTCATCTCTGTTGTTTCAGAGCTACTTATAATGATCCCCTTGTCTAGCAGAATTAGGGCCTAGGTAAACTGTGATCGAGAAGGTTCAACTCAAGCAGGATTGAAATAAAGCTGCACAACTGTGGAAAATATATCTTGCATTTGGCTAAGTCTATACCATCAGAATGCTCCACAATATAATATCTCTATTAATTCTTTGACTGCATTACCAGCCAATAGTATCTTCTTTTATATAGATAACAAAGGAAATAATTTTCTCTTTACTTACACTCCGCATCTGTGTGATACCTGTTTTCATTCCCTATAAACTGGATGTGATAGCCTTGACTAAATTTAGAAAGAGGCGGAAGACACTTTTATGTGTATAGATTCTTTCTCTACTAATTAATTAAGAAATTCTAGGTACTTTTCCCTACGCTTTCAAAAGAATCTACTGTTTCTCCATTCCCCTTATTAGCAGTGCAACCATGACTGGTTTCTAGGAGTGCCCCATGCCTCTCCAGCTAATAATAGAACTAAATACTAAGGCCTGGGGTGTCATGGGTTTTCTACTCAGACATGGTAATGTACAAAATTTGAAGGTGCTCTTGTCAAGGTTTGTTGAGGCCCAAAACATGCCTGAAGAGGTATGTTTTTGATTCATTTTGTTTGGCTGAGGAAACGTTTATAAGTGATTATATTTATAYGTTTATACTTGATTGTCACTGGTAGGCCAGAATGACTGAATATGAAGAGTTACGGTCCATTAAAAACATTTTTCTTGTGTATCAGCATTGASAGAAGATAAATTGTTTTTTTTTATTTGAACACTTTTATCATTTCTAAACAGATATGACTGTTTCAATGCTATTGTACTACTATTTCAAAGGGCTGTTTTTACCCATAYGTTTTTGTTTGTTTGYTTGTTTACTTCTTTTACTTTTTACTTCCTTTTTATGGTCTCCTAGAAATGTGTCATTGTGTTTTCTTTTCTGATTGTCAGTTGCATACTTCATTAGAAACAAGTTATATAGAGTTGCATTTCCTGGACTGCAGAAGCCAGAAAACATGTTTTTATACATGTACACATCTGTAAAAATATATCATCATTTCTCATGAGGCCCTTGGACAGTATCAGCTGTTTCACTGACTTCACTGAGAGTAGGATTGAGTCTTAATTTACCAAACAGGAGGAGAATAATCAGGTATAACTTGTCAGACTTAACTCTAAAATACTACTGCCTTTGAACAGTATAAATAGAAACAACATATTCTGGCAACTCATGCCAGTGATATCACTGATGGAATCAAAGCACAGTTTAAATTATATAATAGCCAGATGCAAAGGGCCGATATACTTCAAAGAGAGAACACTCTCCACTTTAAATGATAATGTTTTATTTAAGTTCAATTTTCTTTTATAAATATGCAATAGGAATTGGGACAATTAACAAAAGAATGTCACTTTCTGTATGTTTAAAGACTGTCTAACCAAGGTGAATGTCTAACCAAGTTATGTATGTGCAGAAATAATCAAGAGGGCAATCAAATAAAGACTTCTGACTTACTAAGAAAAATTGTATATTCTTTATAAGGAAAGATGACTATCAATACAAGAAGTGCTTGTAATGAAAAATGCAAGTTAACTGGTGATTATAGTAGAAAATGACACATTTTGTTGAAAAAGTTATAATTAGCTAAAGGTGTCAGAAGAGTGAAGTAACAGAAACCCATGTTTAGGGATTTGCAAGTGTTTAAGGCCTTTCAGTATCTCCATATTTTCTGCTCAATAAAATGTATTCAAGCATAAGTATGATTACTATATCAAAAGCCATGGCCAGGGAAAACAGTTAAACTAGTGTCATTGGCCGCATGATGGAATATATTTTTGAATATGGAGATTTGTTTTAATCATACATACAATTTCTGTTAAAATGTCAATCTGTTTTTAATGCTGATGATATTTATAACATCTAAGAATCCTCTGAGTCATTTGGAAGTGTAATATACTAATCCTCTCAGCCATCTAATTAAATGAATAGATGTTTACTTCRTTTTACAGACAGCGATGTTAGTTTATAGCAGGAGGAAGGATATTTTGGAASTGGCTATCTCTCCTGAGGCGTATTAGAACACATCTTCGTAAGTGAGGGAAAKTGTCAGATCCTGGACACAGCTGTACCTTCATTTGACTCCTTGCAGATACAAAGATGATTGGTAGCAGCCATGAGACTGCTTTAATTTACAGGACCAATGAGTTCTTACAGCTACAAACAAGAGGAGGGCAGAGAGATAGTTTAAAGCTGCCCTTTCTTTTCAACTGTAATGAGTAGCAYCTGGTGCATCTAAGATCTAGAGCAGTTTCTTTACGGCAGAGCCAAGGTTACAGCTGAAGGAGCTCCTGGCTCCCTAGTTCATGTGTGCAATGTTACATAAGCTAATTCTAAACCAACTTTCCCTTTTAAAAGTTTTGAGAGATGAATTTTCATCTRATGTTACTTGTAGATACAGAGCTATGAAGCAATTTACAGAAGCTGAGAATCTGACCTTTAAATGTAGTTATGCTGATAGAGCATAGAATTGGCTCAGAACACACGTATCATGGAACTGCCCTGGTATTGGGATATTTGTGAGTTGTGGCCTCTTACCTGATTTACAAGTTATTTACGTTATTCATGCTGGACTTTGGTATCTCTCTAGCTCTTCTAGTTACCAGATGACACCCAGGTAAAAGAGTATAGGTAGAGAGATGTATTACTTGGACTCAAAGAACAAATAACTATATGATTTTACAAAGGTCAGTTGGAGCACTCAGTAATTTAAATTATAGCTGTCTCTTCTGTGCAGTCCAATAATAGAATGTTTTTTCCTGGCACTAGTACTTGCTTTTTTATTACTTTTGTATTGGGCCATTAAAAAAAAGAAAGAGAAATTGTATTGCTTTTTTTTCTGCCAAATGGATAACTATATTGAATTGTTTATGCTACCTAATTTCCTTAAACTTTACTCCTATGTAAAGGTTAAGATGCTTTCCAGTTTTGCTAATATAGTTTTCTGCCACTAACATGGAATGCGTGATATTTTTCCATTTGCAATGTAGTATGCACCAGAAGATTTTATCGAATATGACTATGAGTATGGGGATGCAGATTATAAAGAAACTGACTCTGTAACAGAGGGACCCCCACTATTCGAGGAGACAGTAGCACAAACAGAGGTAACGATCTGGTCTGTTTGTTGTGTGGTGTCCAGCTGTCCCCTACCATGTGGTTTGTCATTTTGTGTCTTCTGCATATAAACTTAATGTTTTCCTTTCTCTCATTTCTTTACTTTGTAGCTGTAACACTTACTTTCACTTAGAGATGGAAGGCCTCACAGCTGACAGCATTCATCTCACATTTGCTTAACCTCCTTTCATTCACGCTTGCTTTCTGCATTTTCTTTTCATTTTATTTATGTTTTCCCATTCCGTCTTTCACCACGTTTGCAGAAAGCCGCGGTCAAAAAGAAGAGGAGGACAGTGGCCACTAGCTCAAAGGACAAAACCCAAAAGTCCACAACAAAAAAATCTGAAAAAAATGCATCCAGGAAGAAGAAAAGTTTTCAAGCAGCAACAAAAGGCAAACTAGGGGTAAAGGTAGCAAAGAAATAATCAAGATCTTTCCCAGACCAAGACTGGAAGATCTCTGATCATGAGAAAAAATAGACCTAACCCCACTAGATGAGTACATGTCTGGCTAATAACATAACGTGAATAAAGTGATACCTCCTGAATTTTTCCTGCAGAGTTTTTWTAATAATGTACTTTTTCTTTAATACTAGGCAAACCTTGTTGATGAATTCCAAGAATATAGCATTGCTGAAACTGACTATGGTCCCCAAACAGAGGCTCCCTCCAGAACGACTGAAGCAAATGAGGTAAATGATGCTGAGAAAATTATAGGCAAATATACTTATCAATCAAAATCAAATGTCAATAATTAGCAACACACAAACACATTATTAAAGGAAGAATATATGTCTATGAAAATATACATATCTATAACAGTGATTAAGGTGATTTTTATGCTTTCTCAGCCAGTATCAGAACCTAGTATTTTCTTAGGCAGAACTCCCACCAATTCTGTAGAGATCTGCTGAATCTTTAGACTGCATAGTTCATAATTCTGGAAATCCTTCAATAATATACGCTCTGGGAATGCAAGGTTGTTGCATCCGGTGTGGCTGTGAATGGCACTATGCCTAGTATAAACTAGATTAAATACTAGACATAGTCCTTCTCCTCTAAGAGGAAGAGAGATCTCTTGAATTCTTCCTGTCGCTCTCAAGACGCAGCATGAAAGTGAGCTTAACTAAAGGCAAAGAATGGCTGCCGGCTACTTGATCTTCAGCGTAAATTTCTGATGACTACTCTTCTGCCTGAAACCAGGCAGAAGGAATTAGGTATCATTCTCCTGCAGGAATAGTTCCTGTTCATTCCCAACTCAWTCATTTTTCTGAAATATAGGTTCAACTTAGGTGCATTGGACTCTATTTGAAATATTCAAAGTTCTCTCTTTCAAATTCAGTAGTGAATCAAAGCTAGAAGAAAAAGTAATTACTTGGTAACTTACAGTGCTAGTTGTTTACAACTGCTAATTTTGGTATTCAGTCAGATGAATTGTTTTTATTTAGATTTTTTTGCTTCATTCAAAATGGCAGCATACTGAAATTGAGTTGGAAGCCATCCTTTCCTTTTAAGTTATTCAGCCAACAAGAACAAATTATTTGCTTCTCACTGAGATTCTATTCAAATGAAACATTGTATTTTGAACTGTTTGAAAAAGATACTGTAAATTACATTAAAAGCCATATTTTTAGAAATATACAATGACAAGCCTAAACATTATTTTTGGTAATATTACTACACCTAAAGCCAGTGTTGATTAATATGTCTACATATTAATTAATACTAGTTTTAGAAAGATAGTGGCTGATTATGGAAAATACGTATTTTTTCATTTTCCTTTCAAAATGAAGATATTCTGCTTAAAAGATGTACAAATCTCACCCCTTTAAACATGAAAAGAATCCTCAAGTTATGAGGTCTTTTAGACTATGTTTTGACTTAGAAAATAATTGTTCAGCATTGCATTTGACTTAAAAAGCAAAATGAAAGAGAAGAAAAAAATCCCAATATTTTCCTCCTATGCATCTTGGAAGGTAAAGGTAAATTAAGAKATATTTTAGTTGTTCTACTCTAAGCTGTTTTTGTGTTAAATCTCTTGTTAACCTCTCACAAGGTGATGGAGACAGTTATATTTAAATCATTCTACTTCTTAGGCAATTATAGGTTAATTGTGCATTAGTATATGTGTTATACGATAGACCCAAACTCTTAAATTCTCTCCTTACTGAGAATAGTACTGCATAAATACAAAATTTGGCTTAGAATCAGTTCAGATTAGTATTTACWCTAGCTGTAAGGCAAAAATCGTAGTCCTGTGTCTAGTGGAATTAGGCAACTATTAGGCCCTCCATTTTCATTGCAATATATGTCAATTTCATAATTAGACTCATATTATTAATGACCCTGGATGTTGATTAGCGTCTTAATATATTTTTTAAGATTGTATTTGTTCACCTTACGTGATCACAGAGTATCCATCTCATATTGGTAATATTAGAGCTTTGATTTTTCTTTTCAGAACTGTACTTCCAAGAGAGCTGTGTAGTAGCCTAATGGAAAACTACTTTTTTTTCACAAATGGTTTTGTACATCTCAGATACAGYATTCTTTAAAACAGCTTTGGTGCTTGTAAGTTGATTGCTTGGTTTGACACTTTGCATAATTGAGGATGAAAGCTTCAAACAATACTTAGCTTTCAGAAATGTTTAAATTCATCTTTTATGAGTTTTTCATGTGGAATTTTGTCTCATCCAAAAAATATATAAATTGCTGTGAAAGACATGAACCATAACTTAGTGATTTTTCAGCTCATATATCACTCAAAAAAAGGGGAAAAGAAGTTGAAACATTTAGCTTGGTATTATTATTTATTGACACAAGATATTGAAGGTGGCTGGCCCAAATTAAAGTGATGCTGCACTTCCTGTATTCTGGAAGTGTATTCATTCTCTGCTTATTTGGGTGCATGCATTGGTTCACGAATACTTGACAATAGTAAGTGTGAAACCAAGCAGGAAAACTTAGTTATATTTGGCACTAAAGTAACATTAAGCAAGCAATATACATACAGTGCTAGATATATTGTATGCAATGTTTTTGGAAAGAAAAAAAATGTATGAAAGTATTACTACTTTGTGCTACTTGTGTACATACAGTGATCTTTTAATTGCTCTGAAAGRCTGAACTTCCATTCCTTCAGACTCTAATTAAAAGATAATATGCTGTAGTTCTGCTATTCTCTCTTCTTTTTGACAAGTCATCATAGTTGATCAGCGTATGCTTATATTGCTTTACTAACAATAACCCACGTATTCCTCCTATTCCCAAATCTTTGCTACTGATATGAATAGCAAAATCCTGTTGAAGAAGTATTTGCTGAAGAATACATAACTGGAGAGGATTATGATAAAAAAACTGAGGAAACTGAATATGGAAGCAGAGGTGTAAACCTCAGTGAATCTGATCTTCTGGTAGATGGCGATTTAGGCGAATATGATTTTTATGAATATAAAGAATATGAAGAGAAACCAACTGATTCCACTAATGAGGAGTTTGGTCCAGGTGTTCCTGCAGAGACTGATATCACAGAAACAAGTGTAAGTTGGTTGCAGGCATAATACAGCAGTATTAAATTAATTTAATTTAGCATTTCTTTTAGTTACAGAGCCTGATCCAGAGGTCATTGTGCATGTTAGAAATATTCTCTTTACTTTTGATAGGTTTTGGGTCAAGCCCATCTTCTTGCCTTAGTAATCCTGAGCTTTCTAATTTTATTAATAGATWTTTTTTGTCTCTTTTGTTTAATGGAGTAACGGAGGGTTGAAGATGGGAGGACTAAAAGGAGAAAGGGAACTCCAAGAATAAATGATGAGTTTTTTAAAATATTTCTGTACTAGAGCTAAAGCTGGAAAGAATATAAGTTATAATTTTTGGATGCAGGTGCAAAAACTGTAATAAATTGTAACATTTTTATATAATCACYCTAAAACAGTTGATATATGTGTAAGTATCTAGAAAGTTATGGCCTCTGCTACCTTCCAGAGGGAAAACTCAGGAGTGCGAAGGTGAAGGTCTGAATTCATTCATGAAAATAAGCTTAGACAATGGTGACAGGTTTATGACCTTGCAGGAGTGATAGAACAGTTCTGCATTTATAAAGAAAGATAGGATGACACGGTAGATCCTGTGAATCATTTGTTTTTTCTGACTTTTATAGCTCTCTTCTCCCTCTGACTTAATTGTAGGCTGAACAGCAAGGCTTTAGTTTTCCTTTAGTTGTGCCAAGAGCCTCATTTRCCAGACTGTAGAAGCTGCAAGGAAAACTAATACTACCAAGGTTGGAAGCAGAATTAATTCCCACTTGGATTTCTAATTGGGAAGGCTCTGAATGTAGTAGGAAAGGAAAATTTTGTTTACGGTATCTGCTCACTCTTGTTTTTATTTTTTCCTCMTAAACTCAAAATTTCAGTTACGAGAGGATCACAGCAAATGCTGTAAGGTCAATTCTCTCTGCCAACCTTGAAACTCATACTTCTATATTGCATTTATCACTCCTTTCTAAACCCTGTTGGAATGATAGYATTTTTTAATGATTCTTATCTATGCAATGTGATACAGGCTTACTTTCCTCCTAGCACAGATGGGGACACTGTGGCCGAGTGGCACATAAAAGGTCAGACTATCTGCAAAGGAAAGAGTCCGCAAGGCACCACTTGTGCCTACATTAAGCAAATGACTGTGTAGACTCTATTCTCAGGTGTAAATTTCACCTTAAAATGCCTTGCTACAAAATGGAAGGAGTCATGAGACTTGAATGAGAACCAAGCTTGGCCCTAATCTGTGCCGAATTTATTATTACAGATCTCATATGCTGAACTAGTGACATCGTATCATTTTTCTTTAATATATAGATGTATCTAGCAAAAGTGGAGTTCTATTTTTGATTTTAAAAAGGCTGATTCAGCATTATCCTTGTTGTGATTGAACAGAATCTAGCCTTTTCAGATGCCGTAAGGTAACCATGCAAACTTGGGACAGAAAGATTAGGTTTTGTTCTTCTGATTAAAAAGCCTGATCACAAAATTTTTAGCAGCAAGGGAAATCATGAGGTTTCAATATTTCAGTGAAACAATAATTGAAAAAGGAACTAGTTCTGGTTAGACCTCCAGTAAGTTATCTTAATGGCAAATAAGACATTGCTCACTAAAAAGGATCACCAATCACRTAATGATCTTAATGTTCTTGCATATAGTGCTTCTGTTAGAAGATTTTTTTTTAGTTAGTTAGATCATCAGACAATAATTAAGTTCTGCATTTTAAGGATCTATTGCTTTTTTTTCTTACACCTAAAAAATATCAGGTGTATTAATACTTTCATGAGGAGCAGGAAAAACACTTTTCTTAATGCCATACTTTAGACTTAAGAGCAGCAAGATTTGTGGAAGAGCATCCTTTCTTAAATGTTGGGCAAAAAAGTGACTTTGAATCATAAATTAAAACTAAGACTCCTGTCTACACAGTTGTTACTGATTTCTGGTCAAATGGATATTTATGCTCTGCAGCCCTACTGAAAAGGGAAAGAACAGTAATAAGAAGCATATAAATATAGGAATGGAGTCTTCATTTTCAGCATTAAAGATTCTTTCCAAAGGAGTCAGGCTCATATTTTTTATGTTATTAGTGCTCATATTATTGTTATGCTGTGCGTTTTGCTATTCAAAAAGTTTTGATCCAGAGCCTAATTTAAAAAATCATCTACCAGTGAAAATGTTGAGAATTGTAAAGCCTAATTTTGAGCTCATTCTTCCTATATGTGCTGGAAAGCCTATTGCTGAATGTGAGAAAAACACATGAGCTAGTGCTATTTAGTGTGGTTAAACTGGACAGACTTAAAGAATTTCCAACTTTCTAATTGGTATTAATATTTAGAATACAACATTAAAAAAAAGAGAAGAAAAATTAGAGCTTTACATGTTTACAAAAGACTGCATTTGGGATGTGATATTTTTCTATATATTTTCTGTTTACCATTTCCATAATGATTTAAGCATAGTGTAAGACTGCATTTGGACAAAAAATGAATTTGTAGGCTATTCCAGTCTCTAAAAGTCAAATACAAGACCCTGAATGGTTACTTCTATGTATCTAATTGTTTAAACCATGAAAACAGCCTAGGAAAATGTTTTACATGGGCATAAATGGAAATGTGCAAAAAAAAAATCTATATGTAAATAAAGCCTAAATATAGATCCTATTAAACAGTCAGCACGAGCCATTTGTCTGTAATTGCATTTTCATAGCATAGCTTATGTTGTTAGGAAATGCTAATATTACTCAGTATAGAGCAATGAGTGTTGAAGTTCTAATGATACCATAGATTTGATTATATGACACTCTGAGCGCACCCTGCTTTTCAAAATCTGGGCAAACTCATTTACCATCTTTCTGTACTACAGCAATTTTGTGCAAAAGTCAATGTTACAACATGAGAATACATTAGATGCTTTCAGGTGAACCTGTGTAAAAATAGTTACTCAGCTCGTGCTAGTTCTTGATATTTTAAAGTGAATAGATTATTTAAGAGATTTGCTTTAAAAGCAGTGTGTTTTTTAATGGTTCTATATTACTGTGCAGCAAAGATATCCAACATAAGAAAGCAAAAACATAACAGAGCTATATATATTTATTCTTCATACTTCAGCTCAAACTACTACTTTAATATCTTTTAGGTTATATCTTAGGTTATTTAGGATATAAGGTAATTTAGGTATCTCTTTCTTGTCAAGGCAATTGTGAGTAAAATGCCTAATTCCTACCCAGTTGTATTACAATGCATTCAAGTTTTGATATCTTTATAATACTTACAGGCTTTCAAGAAAKAGGTAGTGTTTTCAAAGGTGGCGAGTTAATCTCCTGTTTTACAGCTAATTTTGATGAATATAATAAAACATAATTATCTCTAATGCTTGCTACTTGACTTACATGAACTATCACATTGTTACACTTCTAATTGACTACAAAATGCACACATCGTGAGTCTAAGCCTTTGCTTTTCCTTCCCAAAATATTTCATATTGAAATAGCATAGCATTATCTTCAGAGTCACTTGACCTGTTCAAATTGCTTGTTGCATTAGTGTGAATGTGGAATCAGTCTACCGAAGTCAAAAGAATCAAAGAATCATTTCAAATTCTCACCAGATGAGAGCTGAATWTGATTCCTAGTTTGCAGTGGGTATGTTACCAGTCGAGACAGCTACTTTCGGAGGAGAAAAAAGTTTAAACAGAAATCAATTTCTTTCTTCTTTGTTTGTGATTTAAATCTGTCCATGTACTGCTATTAGCATATGTTATTGACCTATTGTCAATAACTATTTAGGATATACCTTATATCCTTAGGATTACCTTATATCCTAACTTCTGTTATCTTAATCCTGAGCCCAAAATTTCCCATACAGCTGATCCTAGAAGAATTTTACAGCTGATGCTAGTTCATATAGTTAGGAGGCAAAACTGGCTGTCCATGTAATATAATTTAATGCTTAAGTTGCCATTTCACTCTTTTCCCATTTAAGGCATGAAATCATAGACTCTTAGACTCTCTTACATGTTGTGGATTTCTAATTTCATTCAGTTAGAAGCATGAAGAATATTATCCATATGGAGCCAAAGGATCTTTCTTTCCTGGTTTCCAGTTATGAAGAATCATTGTTTATTATTGTGTCATAAGCCAAGAATGTATTTGAATAAGAAAAAAGAATTTTGTAATTTGCACACAGAAATTTTACATTTTAAGTCCAGAGTCCTAATGCAAACCTTGGGATACGCAACTATTGAATCTCATGGGGAAATTCATTTTATTTCTGCAAATATTACATAATCCAATTAATTGAAAAGTATTCCTGCAGTTTTTACATTTTCTATTCCTCGTGTGTTAAATATTTTTGATCAATATGGTTTGTGCTTTTGATATATTTTTCATAGTACAAATCTTCCAGCTTTAGCTTTCAGTTACAGGTTGTTGTAGTTCTTTAGAGTACCAGATCCTTTGACTTTCTACTTATTTTATTTTGGGGGCGGGGGGCTTTTTTTCTGGCCAGGTGATTGGACATGGGGCTTATGGAGAGAAAGGACAAAAGGGAGAACCAGCTGTGATTGAACCTGTAAGTACAGATATGGATGAGTTTTTCTTAAGTTCTGTACAACATGTACACACTGTTGAAGGTCGTTATCAAGCCATGTCATTCATGGTAGGATAATAAAACCTTATATATGATCTATGAAATAATCATCTGTAATGTAGGCTGTGTAAAAGTGATGATAATATTCTATTCAGCTTTCTCTTTCTGCTGTACAGAGGACTAAATGCATGTCCTTTAAAACAAGTAGAAGGAAACAGCATAGAGCTGCTCTTCAGGCAATTTAGTGACTACTGCTTGGACAGCCTACAGAGCTTTAAACTCAGGGATTCTTTACTGTTAAACTATGTGGACAGAGGGTCCTCAGAAGTGTTAACTGTAATTGTTCAACTAAAAGATATTTATATATATAAATTCTTATTTTTTTTCTTGTTTAGCTTTCTCCAAGAAATAACCAATTTATCATTTTTTTTCTCCCCCTCCAGGGTATGCTCATTGAAGGGCCACCGGGACCAAGAGGACCTGCTGTATGTAGATTAATTATACTTTCACTTTATTTTCATTTGATTTATCCACTGTGCTTTTTATTTATGAGTTAACATTATTGAGATTAGTTTCATCATAGTTCCCAAAGGTATACTGAACTTCCYATTTTAGGATGAAAGTAAAAAGGGTCAGCTCCAGCATTTTCAGGGGCAGCATGCTAGAAGCTGAGTGCCCCTGAAAATCAAAGACTTCTGAAGATTGACTATACATCCTCGAAAGAAATAAATATGACTTATGATAAATGATTTTCTCCAAATATGTCTTTAACATGACTTTCTGGAGGAWAAATATAGTTCAAAAGCATGCTGCCAACAGTTGTTCAACATAATAATTTATTATTAATTTTCCATAGGGTCTTACAGGTCCCCCAGGTTTACAAGGTCCTGTTGGTCCTCCAGGTGACCCTGGTGAAAGGGTAAGTCAGTGTACAGATTATCCTGAGTATTCACAGTATGTCTTCCACTAATTGCTACAAGAGTAAGAAAGATCTTGATCTTAAATATATATGCTTAGCTGAAGAGACTTCAGTTGAACCGAAGTTGATCTGCTTAGCTGAGAATCTGCACAAATACTTCATTAGAAGTAGGAATATGTTCTGTAAATACAGGGAAAAAGTTAAGTTCCTGTTTGTCTATATTTTTCTGAAAGTTTTGGTGTGAATGATTCTAAAATGTAATGAAGTAATCATAACCATCCAAAGGAAAACTTTTTGTGTGCATTTTAATGATTTTTAAAAAAACAGCATGACCTGAAGATGCAGAAAATAAAAAGGGCATTGCTCTACAGAATCAAAATATACAAAGAAATAATGAAAGTGATGGATAATATTTATATGATACAGACAGTTTGTCGGCCACAGTAAACAACATAGTGCATTAAAGCCTAGATCTAATCATGAGTATAATTGAATGCTTAATTATTATTATTATTTTGACACTACCTGTATTCACAAGCCTTTTCCTACTACCGCAACAAGCATGATTTTAAAATAGTCTAAATATATTTAGTTGAGTAAAATATTTTGTTACAAAGAAAGATCTTCCTCAGTTTTATGAGCGGTAGTTTACTGAAGAGTCTAACATGTTGGATTTGTGTATGCAAGGTACTGAGAACATGCTATTTCTTCACTGGATAATTGGATAATGTTAAAATTCTAAAATTCACGCTTCACCTAGACAATAAGTCGGTATGCACATTTTTTTCTTTCATATTTCTTTGTTGTAGTTTAACTAAACAACTATTTTCAAATTTAAACTGATAGAAAGGAAATTTTAAGACATTGTAACGGAATAATTACTCGTAATACTCATTTTTAAACTAACTGCTCAATAAAAGTACTCATAAAAACATCTTTATCTAAACACATCAGGTTCCTGCTATAGAAGAAACTTAATTTTTATATAAAAAATATCACATGCCACAAAGAAATAATTGTAGAAATAAGTTACCAAACTCATGGGGAAAATAGGAAGTTTTGCAACCAGATTCTGCTATCAGATTCTATCCTAACGGAAAATATTGCTTACTTGGCAATTTAATATATGTGGACAGTATTTTTTTTAAATTAAATTAACAAATTAATTAACAAATAAAGATTGTAGCTCCTGTTATAATTGTTTTTTCTATAATTTTAACTCAATTAAAAAATTTACAAAAGCAACATTCTGAGAAAATTACCACTAAGAAAAGAGGATTGCTTAATTAAAAAAATGCATTCATGCATAGAATAATTGAGAATACTGTGTAAGCACAGAACTACAGAACAAGTTATTATAATATCTACCACCTTTCATAGTTGCCTATGGTGCTTTAGCTTTTGAACTAAATTATTAGATTGTGTTAATCCTAATCATGGCTGCAAAACSATTTAGAAATGAATGAAAATGCCCTTCTGGAGAAGACAGTCTTAGGTAAAAGTCCTGCTTATACTCTCTGCAGAGATGAATTTCACTCATAAAATGATTTCAAGAGAGAAGATGTAAAACTAATCTTCTGTTTCACTTGGGAACACTCAAAACAGCAAAGTTTATCAATACAGCATTTCTTGTTAATCAGTAATCATGAGGACCACATATATTCATTAATACATTTCTTCAGCCCAGGCTTACATCCAAAATTCAACTTTTTTTAAACTGTCAGAGAAGAGCACATCTAATAAAAATAGATTTCAGATCAAAACTACARGACTTAATGTAACCTTTGAAAATTAAACTTACTCCAAGAGTTTAAAGAGGATCAGCAATAAAAGGGTTCTATAACAAATGAAGCAAACATAAGATCATACTGCAAATCTCAGCTCAGCCTAATTTATTTAGTCGTGACTAGAGCCTCCATTATTGAGTATCCCTTTCTTCATATATGTATAATTATAAATAAGATAATTGAAGAGAATAACTCTCTTCACCTTTCCTGAAGGTTATCTCAAAACCCACTTCTTTATTTATCTTACTGATTATGACTAACATTCCCGAGTCACCTAAAAGAATATTAAATCTCCAAGTACATCATAAGAATATTGGCCTAAGTATCTCTGGGTGAATCTGTAGATTTATCTTACATAACCATCTCTTTATTCTCATCTCTTTTTTTTCCATCATCCCTTTATTTTTATAGGGTCCACCTGGTCGCCCTGGTCTCCCTGGTGCTGATGGTTTAGCAGGTCCCCCAGGTACCATGTTAATGTTGCCGGTAAGTAGGATTATGATTCCAGGGCAATCAGTCTCTAAAAAGAGGAAGTATGTTTCAAGAAACATATAAGTGTTTTCTCCTTCATCTGATTTTTATCTTTGGAATGAGAAGAAGTATGATCATTTAAAGATCATTTGGAACTTTTTTCCCTCAGACAAAACATAGGCTTTAGCTTCTGCTTGCCTGCCAGATTAGAACGTATACGTATTACATATTACAATCATTTATGATTGTATTACACTTACTGAAATCCCGCTTATATTTTCAGCTGTACAAACTGCAGTTTACTGTCGCACAAAGAGCACCTACTTTTCTTGACATGGAGAATTTCAAGCATGGAATGCTTAAAATTGGACTGCAGTGAYTCCTTTGATGAGACAGTGCATCCTTTGGATAGAAATGCATGCACGTAGTCAGCTCTTCTCCCAGTGGAGTCAAAGCAAAACACCATCTGCTTTAGCAGAAGGAGGAACAAGCCCAAAGCTGTTAAAGTGCCTCACAACTTTTTCTAGTATGAGAAGTACTGAGTGTATGGAACTCATTAATCTTAAGCGTATGTGAAAGATTTTATGAATACTGCCATCCCAGAGAATTGATACAGCAGTCAGAAGTGATGGTGCAGTGTGTTTGGTAAGATACACACAGTAAAACGGCTTACAGATGTTCTAACATCTCCCTATCTCCCATCAGTATCAATGAGAAAAGGAAGATTTTGTAAAGTTTATTTTCTATTTATGAAACAATCAATGAAAGATTATTAAAATAAGCTATGTTTTTGACTTCGTGTTTGCACTAAGGCTCATTTCTATTATCACAGCTGGCTGTATAAGAAAAATATTTATTCACTAATAATTAGTTGATGGAAAAAATGCCACTGCTCCTGAAGGGGGTTATTCCCAAATCTTCCAACAGTAATTGCTGGGCCAGCAAAAGACAGATTTATCTTTTATCAGTTTTCTTCATTAAAGGTAGCAACTGTTAGCTAATACTTAACCTATCTATCACTTTGGAAAATCCTACTACCTGTATTTTTAAATGTTAATAAGTTAGACCAGAAGTGATTTACTAAGTCAAAACAGAAATTTCTGGGGAAGCAAGAAATTGGTTTCATGTATCCTGCATTAACAGGCTAGTAGCTTAACCACCTCCAGACTTTTTTTTCCACATTTAGCATGTTAATATCAAAGTTATAGAAAGACACTTTCAATTTTAGAAGAATTCTAAGCCTTTGGTAACACATGCGAGATGCCTTTTGTGGGTCATGTGGCTCTTCACATGTGGGGCTTGAATTCATTAGAATTTGTTCATCTTTTCAATGGATACAAGATAATTAGTTTAGGTACCTTTGCTTGGAAAAATATTTTGTAAAAGTGGTTGATTCTATTTTATGTCAATTCTTACAAACCCTGATCTCCTTTCACATAGTGGCAGGCTTGATAATTCTCTTGCTTTCCAACTTTAAAGAAGTCAAGTGTTCATTTGCAGGCGCTTAAAGCGATAAGCAGTAAGTTTTCCAAAACTTTGAAAAAAACTCTTATGTTATGATAATAGTTGACTACAGTAGAGAAATATCGATTACTTTGTCAACTCTAGACACAGACAAACTGGACAAACTGCTGCCAGCTGTAAAAGATTCATGGCCTTGGRATCAAGTGTGCTAGGAAAGCCACGCTTTTTTTGCAAGACAATGTCTCTGAAACATTGCACAACTTCTCCAAGCAGTTCCATGAACAGATCAGGAGTACAGGAATGAGTGCTTAGATTTTATTCTTTAATTTATTTTGAAATTGCCAGAAGCAACACAAATCAGTTTATTTTTTTATACAAAATATTTTTCAAATTGAAGGCTGCCTGAAGTTGAATTGCATTTTTGTATGGGTAGTTAGAGATATACTGAGAATTAATTAATGGCACAAATTCATTTTAATACATATTTTCAATGAGGTATTACAGATGATTAGAGTCCATTTTGATTAAGTCGCCAAAAAAACTCAAAACAAAAATGCAATGAAATTAACAGAATGTTGGCTCATAAAGGATTAGATTTGTGTTCCAGTTCTAATCTGTTATTCATAATTGAATATTCATGCTAGATCCAGTGGCCTCAGTGCAGCAGTCTTCTGACGTTATGGAATGTTGGCATTTTATAATGAAATAAAGAGTGATACCCACTATCTTCACAGGGGTTTACACAGTTGCAGTGAATAGCAAGTATGGTTTTAACTTAATAAATTCTGAATTCCTTTTCTTGTTTTGGTACTTCCAGTTCCGCTTTGGTGGAGATGGTGAAAAGGGTCCAACAATCTCTGCTCAGGAAGCTCAAGCACAAGCTATTCTTCAGCAAGCAAGGGTAAGCACAAGCAGCCTGCTRAGAAAATTGCTAGAAGGGTACGACTCCAAATGCAGTTCCATTTTATAGTATGCAGGGTGTGACATAAAGAGCTGTAAGCATTGTTTTACTACAGTAGATACCTTTATTAAAAACTGATGGCAGTTGTTTGCTGATGGGTTATGAAATTGTGTTATTATAGAATTTGAATGTTGGATTGACARGTTTTTCTTGATATCTACTGCTTTACTGTGTGGKTTTTTTTTTTCTTAGATTGCTATGAGAGGGCCACCTGGTCCCATGGGACTCACTGGAAGACCAGGACCTGTGGTATGTAAACAAATCCTATCTTACCTGTGTATTTGCACTCATCTTATTTGGAATGATACTGATATAATGAATGAAGGCTATAGTTCGTATTCTTATTCAAGGTCTGCAATGCACCTGAATATTAAAGCAGTTTTTAATGTGGATTTTGGGATGTTTGAATGAGGTACACTGGTAGAATTACAAAACTAATGAATAGCCTTATATAGCTACGTACACCTCTGCAGTCAGTTATCTGTGTAATAATATTCACAAAGTTTCCTGTAGTAGTAAATATGAAACTCTGCAGGAGGATATATTAAAGCAAGAGTGTGCAGAATGATCCTGCCCTACTATTTAAGGTGCATTTAGAAAGTTTTTAAGTGGTATTGAAATAATCAATCAAAAACCATATAGATTTCTAAAAGAATTATACTTTTTTTAACTTCAGATCTGAATTTGGCCTGTGCTGCTAATAAGTGATCTGGAAAATGCAGCTGTCCCTGTGTACGCTCAAAAGATTTATATTTAGTTCTGGTCTATACATGGAATACAAACAAAAGTTTTTCTAATGATATGCAAAACAACCTTTTTGATCACAAAGAGGTTTGCAACCATATTCTTTAAAAAACACTTTAAAAGGACAATGACACAGTGAAAGTAGAAAAGCAGATAGGTAACTCAGCAAGCAAAAACCACCTGATCAGTCTTGTTGTTGTAATTTCCTCTGTTAGGAAATGGATACTTTGCAGACTCAATAATCCACTAATGCTGTGCTTTAGCACTTACCATCTTTCAAAAAGTCATTATGAAGCATACCTACCACAATATAAAATAACAAGTGCTATAGCCAGGATTACAAGCTTTGTAGAAAACTAGTCTTTTCTATATTTTTCCCAGGTGATTATATTTATCCTTTGATGTAGGCAGTGAAATTCTTTTCTAGAGTTAATACAGCATCTGTATTTGAAATCATGTGACTTCCATTTAATTTGGAAACCTTTATTTAGTCTACTTTGGTGGCACAGCTAGGTGGGCAAATATTTGGCCTCCTAATTTGGATCCGTATCTGCTGTAATTTTTATGTACATCATCATTATAGTGATGGGCACCTGGAGCACAAAGAACAATGTTAGCACTTGTTATGACATCAGACATAAAACCAGACAGCATCTGGTTTTAAAACACAAGCAAAAATATGATTGTGCCGTTGAAGAATGAAAACAAATTATGTCTGTATAACAAAGAGAAAAGGATGAAAGAAATTCCTATCTGGTTTATTGTGTGAAGTAAAAGTGACTGCAGCACTATGTCAGCCACAACAATAGCATCATACACACAAGATAACAACATAAGTTTGGAGGGCTTCTGGTTTTCTACTTGCTTTAGTATGCAATAGCAATTTCCTCCACAGTAGTTTCCTTCCACTTATCCCTGTAGTGGAGGTTTAGTCACAATTTTAAAGTGGTGGAACTGTAGTATGAGAAATACAGCTCCTTCCTCTTCTATTGCTCATCTTTCCTTCGTTAATGTGGTGCTTCAGCAACAGCCGTTGTTGAATGGTAACCATCAAGTCGTTCTCTTCCAGTCTCCTTTTTTTGCCCTCTCATCCTCATCCTTTTTAGTGTACAGCAAGGTACAGTACATCTGATTTTAACTGTTGGTTTGTAAGGAGGAGAGGCAAATGGACAAACATTAATGTAGCGTCCTATCCATTATAATGTGCAGAAAATACTGGCCAGTCTGTTGCCCATCACACTGTGCATCAATTTAGCAGCACTATGCAAATGATAAGTTATCGCAGCAGCTCTCCTTTCTGTTCCCTCCAGTGACTACTTTTATTAGTAGAGAGATCCCAGGAAGGCATAAGACAGTGGCATACTGTGGAAGTAATATTTTAGGGAGAATAAGGAATACTCCAGATCTTGTTCTTCCCTGATCCCTAGTAGCTCAACATGCCTGTCAGGCATTTTTGAGAACTACATAATAGTAAAACTGCTGGAACTTGTATTCTGAGTTGACTTGGCAATGTTTAGCTTCATCTTTTTAGAGCATTCGAGAGCCTCTTACAGATGATGTTATATTCCAAATGGCCAATTTCACGAACCATCTCTGTTTATCTAGGTGAAATTTACTGACTTCGGGTAAATTTTTTCCAAACCATATCAGAATCTCCTTCTGTTCCCAGAACCCGAAATCACTGAGATTTAGTTCTATTTTTAAATTGGCTTATACAAGATCAATTCTTTTCTAAAGTAATTTTCTGAAGTGAATAGCTGCTACTGAGCAGAGAATTTGGCCCATAGACTCCTAATTGACCATAATTAAGTACATGACACTTATAAAAAGTTGGACAACACATTGAGTTTATTCAACAAACTAACACGTTACTTCCAGTAGAGTATTTAAATCAAGAGACCTCTATGTGACATTCAGTTTATACAGACAAAAATAATTACAGAACTGCTGTAAACAGTAAGGACCAGTTTAGTACTGGTAGTGAATAGTTCCTTTAACTAAGTATAACCTGGCCTCATACCCACACTAGAGCACTTTTTAAAAGCCTTCGTGAATTTCTGTATGCAAAGTTCAACAAATGAATAATATTAATAGTTGTTTTGCTACTATGCCACCAGGAGGCTCTAGAAATCCAGCTCTTTGATCTGGTTACATTTTTGGCCTAGAGTCTCAGAAGTAGCTGCTGATTTTTGATTTGACGTTTGCTTGTGTGTACAACTCATTTTAAGAATGGAATTGCTGGAGATTTGGACCTTACTATGAACTATATTTTGCTAAATTAATTTAGTAACCAGTAAGATCCATTAAGAAACATACCAAGTATTTATTTAAAAAAGGTGGGGAGAGGGTCTTGAACGCAACAGTGTAATAGCCCCAATCTAGCTTCAAGTGAGTCTGGAGATTGCATGCTTAATTAAGATAAAATACAAGAGAAAGTTCTGTGTACAGATATTAAATGTAACAAATTATGTTTATTAAAAGCAGAGTTTACGCTAGGGAAACCCATTCAGGCTGTCACCACCTACCAAATCCACTGTTCTCTCCATTGCCAACATCAACTCAGGATCTGATTTTCAATTTGCTTAGGACTTGGTTCAATACCTGCAAAATCAGTGGGAATCTTTCCACTCCAAGATGCTAAACTGGATACTAAAACAAGCCTTGAGACTACTCCTCCTTTCTTTGAATGAAGTCATTATGGTGAACATAGGAGGAGAATCAAGCCTCCAAGGTCTGCAAGATTTGTTTTGTATTAAATGCATACATTTAGTGATCACCTGTTTCAGAGGTCAGAAATGCAGAAATTCTTTTGTCCATAATAGTAAACCTCAGTATGTTCCTTCCCTAACAGTAAACTTCAGTATGTTCCTTCCCTGAAACCTGTATTTTTTGTCAGCATGTTGGTAATTTTTTGTTTCATTTTGTCTTTTTTTGTGAGAATAATATTAAGAGAACAAAAATGACTTTGACTAATTTTGCCTCAGATCCATGTACGTTATCTTACCCTGGCTAAAGATCTGTTTTAGGACTGCTTATGATTAAAACTTTTCTGAAAACCTGTATCATCATTTGACGATGGTTAAAAAAAAATCAGTTATACAGATTTTCAACTTGTTCAGAGCTAGATGCACAAAGACCTTGTGCAGAACATTGGTTGATGGCAAGGTTAGAGAGGGGTGTTGTTTTCAGTACAACACAGAAATGAATAAAGGTGAAAAGAAACAAATTTCGTTTCTGTTGAAATTTCTGCAGCAGGTGGACTTCTGTTTGCATGACTTTAAGTTCTTCCTGTGTGATATTTAGCTGTCAAATATTCATATAGACCAAAGGGTTATATTTGATCCCATTTAAATCTGTGAGGGTTTTGCTTTGGTAATAGAAAGATTTTTCTGGTTCAGGTCTAGTTTCTAGACAATGATGTTAATAGGATATATCTAGAGACTCAAATGATGATTTCACACCACCTAACAAACATTGGATTGTTTGTTTTTTCTCCCTGCATTTAATGTGTAGAAATAGCAAACACGTTACTAAATTAAAGTTGTATTGTACTTTTAAACTAACAGAATGTTTCTCTTTTTGCATCAAGGGTGGGCCTGGAGCAGCAGGTGCCAAAGGTGAAAGTGGTGAGCCAGGTCCCCAGGTACAATAAAATTGCCTGTTATGTTTGACCTTGCTTACCTTTATATGCTTTTCAGTATAAGCAAATACATTCATATCATTTAATAGAAATAAATTATGTGCTTCCTGCATGCAATTGAAGAAAAAGAGCTTTTATGCATACAATCCTATTTAAATGATATAGCTAGACTGTTCATTTTGAAATGTGAAAGTAAGTCTGCCTTTACATAACAAAGAGCATTTATCACATGTGGAGTGTCATCACTTGAAAACCTGTTTTAATATTGTCAGTCGGGTTCTTTTCTCCATTCAAAATCATACATGCTTATAACTGCCATGAGTCAGTCTGCAATCATATGACCTTGGGCTCTGATTTTATCAGATCTCGAAAGGTGAGAGAGATTGAATTTAGTTAGTAATTAAATAGCGAATTTTTAAGAAAGACTTGACATGCCAAGAAGTAGTCTTTAGGAACATTTCTTTACAGCTTGCAGTTACATCAGCTTTTGTGCAGTGATCTCAAAGAGCACTGAAAAACATCTTTCAGCTTAAATCTAGAAGTTAATGTGGGTTTCTTAAAGAAAACATAGTAAGAGTCTCTGGAATAATGATTTTGCCAGATCTCAAGTCATACTGCGGATTTAATACATTATTAAGTGCCTGTCTTAAAAGTCCACCTGTTTATTGGCATAAAATTAAAGGAAAACAAATAAAAAGCACTATGAACAGCTGTCAATCTTCCTGTTTGCTTACCTGCAGTCTTAGTATTGTTTCTGTTCGTGCCCTGTTATATTGGATGCTACACTGCTACATCCACCTGAAGAAGATGCATTTGGATGGGGGTTGAGAATGCTTCCATGGAAGCATACTTCCACCACATCTTCAGTGAGAGTACCATGTCTGAAAAGTGGAATTAAGTTTGCAGTCTGTAGTTCGGTCTCTCTATGGTTAAAACTGCTGAGCTTTAGCAGTTTCAACTGCTAAGACACCATATGAGCTATTTACTAGCACAAGTCATGTTTGTGTATCAGTTAGGGATCTGAAATAAGTACTCTTCAGATTTCATCGAATAATTATTCTGTGACTAAATTAATTTTCATGTGACTGGAACAAGGGTTTTCAAAACACAAGGCTAAGATCTTCAAAGCCATCAAAAGAATGTAACAAGCTTTTATGTAAAAAAGACCAATTATGCCATGCATAGTGTCAYCTCAGGAAAACTAATGTTAAAATTAGCAATGCTAAGGCCAATTTGAATGCTTAAGTTCTATCAAAACTAATGGGAATTAGGAATCCAGAATGCATCTCCTTGAAAAAAAATGTAGCTTTGTGTAAAATAAATAAATAAATTGTATAATGTCCTTGAGATGAGACTAGCTTTTTTTCTAACATTAATATGATTCTAAGAATTATACTATTTAAATTCAGGGTCCTCGCGGTATTCAAGGTGCCCCTGGTCCAAGTGGGAAAGCTGGCAAAAGGGTAGGTAGCAAATGGATCAAGCCTGCACTGGGTAAATAATTGCTATTTAAATATATTTGAATATTAACCCATTACATTTCATTTTCAAATGCTTGACCCTTTCGGTTTTTGCAGGGACGCCCTGGTGCTGATGGTGCCAGAGGGATGCCAGGAGAACCTGGTGCAAAGGTAAATAATAATGAGACCTGAGGTTTTATTTCAGTCTTGGAATGGGCTAGACAGATTTTAAACAGGCACCACAGCTTCTGCCACGGCAACCCACAGTTCTGCTCTCAAGTGGAGATACTGAGGTTACAGATAGCTGGGTCAGCAGCAAGAGCTGAGAATGAATCATCCATTTAAAATATGCTAATTAATGGTAATGGCTAGTAGTCTGACCTTGAAATAGCTTGATTCTTTGGGCACAATTCCTGTCCCTCTGAGACATCTTCTAGTTACAGAGTAGTAGCAACAGTGAAGTCAATTTTGCAACTACGAACTGTGACTAGAACCAGCCTTTCGTCTGTAGTTTTCATTTTTATAAATAGCATAATTACAGTGCAGTGTAAAGGCTGATTTATGGCATCTTCTCTTGCTCTGATATGTAGAAGTAAATTTTCTAAGTTTGATTTACGTTTTTGATTCATGTGTTTCATTCAGTAAGAAAAGTGTGCATATAACCGCGAGTAGAAATTGGCTTCTAGAGAAAAGACACAATTTAGTCTGAGTAATAAAAAATATACTAAGGCTGTGATTTTTCTTTCCTAGGGTGACAGAGGATTTGATGGTCTTCCTGGCCTCCCTGGTGACAAAGGTAACAGGGTAAGATAAACATGCATGTTTTCATACAACAGCATAATGATGCTGTCATGTAAATAACATACAATTAGTATACAATTTATAAAAATAACACTAAGGGCTATGGAGAAAGTTCAGAGAAAATTTCAGCATTTCACACTACAGAATAATATCTATACTGTCAAATAATGTATGCCCTATAAAACACTTTAGTAATATTAATCAGAAGAAAACAATTCACATTTGTATTACTGATTTAAAAGCATATGCAGAATTCACATCATGCCTTCTACTTGGCATTGCTCTAATTTCTCTTAGTTAAGGAATTTGCCTATTGGATTTAAATTCATCATTGAAGGAAAGAGTAATACAGTAAATTAGCATAAAGTTTCTATATCAAGAGCATGTCAAATTTTAAATCTACCCAAAAGCTTACTCAGTGAATGCATGTGGGTATTTGAAATGTAAAGTGAATTGTTTAGTGTGGCTCATTCCAATGACTTTTGATTAAAGACAGATCAGAGTCAGATCAGATAAGCTAAGAAAACTTGGAATAACATTTAAAATAACTTTCATTTACATCATAACAATCTATAAAATCAGGCTGCGTCTTTCTCTTTAAAGTCTAGAAATAATCATGGCAGAGGATTTCTGTTTTAAATTATACACCCAATGTAGGTGCTAGTAACAACAAGCTTTATGGAATGTAACTCCTTAACTGTTGTCCTGGTAAGTGCACTGCACCATAAAAGAAACAGTGAATGGAAATGTCAACAAAACCATTCCTAGCTGCACTAGAGCTTGATGAGCATGGAAGGATTATAGCTTTCACCCTTCAACAGGTTAGCATAAATTGCTGTACTTCCCAGGAACTCTCACCAGTTTTAGCTGCTGGCCAGTAATGTAGATCTTTGTAATAACATCTCAGGCTACTCTTCTGAGTTCTGTTTGCAATGGAAAAATAATTTTTAGTGCCATTCACAAACCTCTTGATTGTCTTTCATCCTTCTCTCTTCCTTGAAGAATGTAAAGCAATCAGCTTTTCACAGAATTGAAATCTGGTTTGATTAGCAGGTGACCAGCAGAGGGTGCTAAACATTAAGCTCTTGTCACTGCTTATCTCTGAAGGCTGAGCAGAAATTGGTTCAGAGCAAGGGGATATATCTCTGCTTTCGAACCCTGAATAGCTGAATTGTCAGTCCATGGAACCTTCCATGAAATAATTAAATCAATTTTGTTGTTATTTTTTCTTGCAAATATTTACTTGGGTTCATATTTCCTGAACAAATCAAAAAACAAAAATAAAACAAAAAAAACAGAAACAAAAGAATAAGTTTTGGTTGAAATTTGCAAAATAGTAATGAAAAATCATGCCCTCTTTTCATCAGCTTTCCCATCCCGCTATTTAAGAATCACTGCACTCTTGTGTTCCAATAGGAGTCTTTTACAAACATACAATTTATGATCTATCTGGAGACAGCTCAATTCAAAGCTAGATCAGATAGCTGAGGCTCTTCAGATTTATAATATACCAACAGCATATAATGCAAATATTTAGTTCTCTATGGCTTTCAATAAAGAGCACAGGAAGGAAAGTAAAAGAAACATTATTTTCTGTTGTAGTTACCTTTTACCTCTAAGAGAATTGATATTGAAAGTCTATAACCTGAGAGTGGATTTTTAGGATTTTTTTTAGGATTAGTCATATCTTAGTTGTGAGTTGCAAATTGGATGCCTCTCTGAAGACAGGCTTTTGTAAAACACGAGTTGTTAGATGCCAGTAACCAAATAAGATTCTCTGGCCCACAGTGTTAGGGGAGATCAGACTACAAGGCTTAAAAGTTCTCTAAAACTTAATATTTATAAGTATGAAATTYTTTGCGTAGATTTAGTTGAAATGTATACCTTCTCAAGTGTAAAATAACCAGGCACTATCTACTAGAAGAAAAGGATGTTAGAAAAAAATAAAATCAGGCATTTTAAAGAAAGAATTGGAGATCTGAAGAACTGAGGGTACTAATAATGATAAGAAGTTATATTCTGACTGCATGACAATACCAGGACACTGAACTCAAGCTCCTAATCTGGCTCTAAATGTTATATTGCAAGAAGGGTAGCCGCTTACAGGATGAACTATTTCAATATTAGACAATTTAAGTCTATATTGTAATTTTCATCTGGATATTAATTGGAAGGCAGAAGACAGATTGTATGTGTCATGTCTCATCTTTCTGGAGTATCATTTAGCATGTGGAAAGCCACATGCTGTATCAGCAGATCATGTTGTATAGCTTCAAAGTATAGTAAAATATAGAGACTGTTGCAGTAATTAATATTACGACTATAAAAGTGCAATTTGTAGAAAGTCATTCTCTGTCATGATGACCTCAGCTCATAGAGGACAGAAAGGACAGAAAGGCAGTGGAAAGAAATCCTGATATTCCTAATATGAGAGAGCTCTGGMATAAGTGAGCAGTTACCTGAAATCCCCTAAAAAAGTTTGAAAGAGTGGAGCTGCTCAAGTGTGATGCCGTATATCTTTGCTAGGATCCATAGCAATAGTCAAGCTTCTTGGAGGCATTGATAAAATTAAGGAAAGCAGCATGAATACTTGGTTGTTGTCCAATGCCAGAAGGAAGTCACAGCCTAAAAACCCGCTGCCCAAAAAAGAGGTCAGTCGGTGTTTGAGCTATGCAGCACACTAGTTCTCCTTAAAAACAAGGAAAGAAAAATAAATACTAAAAGTACAGTCCAGAGTCTGCTGAGGCTCTCCATATATAGACTTGAAAAGCCCCAGCCTCAGAGGGGAAGTATGGAAGTCTGGCTCTCTTCCAAACCCTCAGACAAATCAGTCTCAAGGCTCTCTGTGGACTGGGGCCAGAGCAGGTCATTCTGAAGGGTGGCCATTGCGCTTCACTGTGTATATTCCAGGGCCCAGCAATTGGTTTATTAATCTCTTATCCATGTGCAYGTTCTTTATTTTACTGCCAGTAATACTTTGTGTTGGGAGAAGGGACTGCTGATGAGACATGGTAAAATGTAGGTAGACAGTAACGCTACTTCTTGTAACAGTAGTCTGTATGTTCTGGGGCCAAAATAGTTAGAGTCAAATCCTACAAACACAAACAGTTCATTTTTTCAGAAATGTTAATTTGTTTTTTATGCTAATGCAATAAAAGATTTTGCTGAGTACTATAACCTACAGATTTGTCTTATTATGACAAGACATGTTTTGACGCATCAGACTGCAGCTAACACACTTATTTTCGTTCCACTTTCCCATCCCTTATTGTTTCCAGCCACAGTCATGTTATTTTAATGACTTCTCTTGTCCTACAGGGAGACCGTGGCCCACAGGGACCTCCTGGCTTACCTGGTGAAGATGGATTAAGAGTAAGTTGCTGTTTATTTCACATACCCAGTAAAATCTACAGCAAGTTTTCACATATTCAGAATTTAGTCACAACATGTGCTCTTTTTCCTAAAACTCCTGTTCCCTTTCTGCAAAAACAGGGAGAAGATGGAGAAGTTGGACCGAGAGGTCTCCCAGGTGAAGCTGTAAGCAGTGCTTTCTTACTCTTCTGTTTCTAGGTTGTACCCTGTTTTAAACAAAAATTACTTTCAGATTTGTTTTTCTTTCTGTTGAGCTGTCCTGGATTCCAGATATAAAAATTAGCATGTGCAAGGAGAATATTGATTGTTGAAAAGCAAACAAATGAACAGTTTTGTTAAGGGTGAAACACTACTAACAAGATAAGAATTAACTCAGGGATATATCAGTCAAGTGAACACAACTTTCACAATCATAAAGGATATTTCTTTTCCTTTTGACCTGGTGTAAAATCAGTCATTGTAGTTAATTCACCTTGATGCATGAGAATATTGGCAAACATTTGTTGCCTTGAAAATGTTTTATAAGCATTTATTAGAAAACAAGACCTGTTTTTTTTTACCTCTTTTTCTCCCACCACTGTACTTCACTGCATATTTTTATACTTGTTCCACATACAGAAGTTCCACTTCTGTCAGTTGGAATTCTGTAGATGCTGCCACTGCAGAGCAGAACTCTGCATTGCAGACAAGAAATCATGCCTCAGAAAGAGGAATTTTACCCTAAATGTTTGGTACACTGCTACCTAGTCACAAAGTAGGAAGAAGATGCTGCAGAGTCAGAGTATTAGTGATTTTATCTATATCATATGTGAGGGGACTGGAGTCCTGCCTACTTTAGCAAGTGTGTCACAAATGAGGACACAAATGATGCAAATTAATATTCATTTACATAGTGTAAATTCAGAGATTATGTTATAGGGCAAATTTTGCTTATCTTATTCGAGAGCATAGCCATAGATCTTATGTGGAATTTTTGTAGCAGTAAGAGGAGTGACTCTTGATTTTGGCTTGCAGAATACTTTGCATTTATTAAAATAAAACTATTAGTAAATTTTAAATATTAATTGTATCTTTACTACATAGAAAAATATTATTTCACACCTAGTATAGTAATACACAGGAGGACCGAACATCTTGTTTTCAGAAAAGACTGGCATATACACGTTTGCTACTATTCAGGTCCGACCTTCAGGACAAAATACAGATGAAGATTCAGTGGAAGATGCTGTGCCAATGTTCTGTACAAGCAAACAGAAACTGTTATCACCTTCTACCTTTCTCTGAAGTTACCACATGGCTGACTAAAACAAACCTTGCGCTTCCACTAAAATTCTGGTCAGACATATGGCAGACTTCAGAAGAGTCTATTATCAGTGAATTTTTTCCTGTCTCTCTGTCTGTCTGTCTCACCATCCATCTGCCTATCCCCTGCACCCTCCCCTACACCCCTTACTGCTTTCCCCTCATCCCTTCTTCTCCTTGTGACATTCCTTGGCCTAGTCCTTGTCCTGGGCCTCTCCTTGTTCAGAGAAATTCTTACAGGTTTCAATAAGTATTTCTTCTCTACAGGGTCCACGGGGATTACTGGGCCCCAGAGGTACACCTGGTCCCCCTGGACAACCTGTACGTATGTATAAAACATGAAGCATTTTATTTGCAATTTCTAGAAGAAAAAAGGAAGTCCATTGAATGTTGCTTGTGTTTATATTCTTTGTCATAGGGCATTGCAGGTGTTGATGGTCCCTCAGGCCCAAAAGGAAACATGGTAAGTAAGCTCGAAATTAGAAAAGCATTCTCTTATCCTTTCCACTGTCCCATTCCTTCCATTTAATTAAAGTGTTCTATCAAAAGATTCAGATGCCTCATGATCTTATCTTGAAAAGAGAAGTCTTCTATTACTTAGTTTTCAGCCCAACGGGCTAAACATGCTTTCTTTCAAGTACATTTAGCCCATGGACTCCAGTGCTCAGGGCCTATGTGTGGGCTGAATTCATTACTCTCTATTAATGAAAAGGCCATGATATTCATTAGCATGAAAAAAATCACACTGGAGAGAAAGTTGATTGTAGGCTTTAAAGAGGGGTAACAAAGATGAGTTTGTTTTCCTTTTAGTTCTGACAATGAATATTTGTAATGTAGAAATGCACACCTAATGCCTTGGTGTTTTTTGCATGGTAGGGCCCTCAAGGGGAGCCAGGACCTCCTGGTCAACARGGAATCCCAGGCCCACAAGTAAGTGTAAAATAACTCTCAAAAATTATGATCTAACAGGCAGCAAATGTTTAATGAATATAAATTAGTACAAAGTTAGCTTTTCATGTGCAAAACTGATAAAGCTTGAAGAATTTTATAAATAATGCTATGAATGTGCCTTATGCGGTGGGAGCAAAGCTTTTAAGTAAGCTTTCAGAGGGATTTTTCATTCAGGAGAAAAATGACTCATTCAGTGTTCCTGGAATGCAGCAGGGAATGGCCACACCTGGAGGAGGGTTCTGAATAGGATCTTGTTACAGACCTACTGCCAGAATAGTGGCTTGTGCAAAAAGTTCACACAAAACTCCTGATCTAACTGGTAATGGGGAAAAAAGCCACTTATATTTGCAAGTGTGTTTAAACAGATTAATGAGGGACCTCTACTTGGGTGAATGTATGTATATTGTTCTCCCTGRTTTCTCACACTGGTTTCTTTTTAATAGGGGCTTCCTGGTCCACAAGGTCCTATTGGACCTCCTGGTGAAAAAGTAAGTTACAGCATTATTCTAGTATTTCACAGTCAGTTCTACACAATAACCTTGCTTATGTGCTTGAGGGCTCTGCTATGTTTGAGAAAATAGTACCCTAAGATCTTAGAAACTGTGAATTAAAGGAATGATCAGTAGAGGCTTGCCTTTCCTCTCCTTTATACTTTTTTATGAGCATAATTTCCTCACTTTGATCTGGATTAATTTTTCTATTACTAGCTTCGGAATCCAATCCGTGGTATTATACAGTGCATACTTGAATATAAATTAATTTCATAGCAAATTGTGAAAATTACTTTATTACATCCTTTTTGTAACAGTTTTGTATTCTCTATTATCTTTATTTTTTTAAAAAAAGCTTGATTSCATTCTCATTTTGTAAGGATTATATTTTGATACAGCTCTGCAATGTACTTGCAATAACTGTAGTTTTTTGTTCTAATCTATTTGTACATGTTCTTGTGAGTCTTGTGAAACTTCTGTAAATCCCCAAAATGTCACTATTGAATTTGAAACTAATTTTACTCTTCCTTCCCCTTTTTGCTGAATTCCCTYATCATTGATTCTTCTTTTATTTCTTTCCCCTTCACTGGTTAATATATTTAGGAAAAATTGAAGGGGATTTTAGGAAAGAACATACATGCTTTCTACCTGCCTCTATTCCTAAGAAGTATTATTCTAAGAAGATGGGCTACATCCACAATATAAGCATTCTAGTCTTTCACAAATGCATACCTTACTTTTCTGAGAGCTGTAGTTCTGTAAGCGTCTTGATTTTTGTTTGTATCTTTCATATGGTGTGGCCATCTTTTCTTTTTAAGTTCCTGAAATGCTCAATAATAGTTAAATTTTGTACAGTAGGAGAATTCTTCCSCACCCTGTGTTGTGCACGTGCATGTTCATCATGTAATTCTTGAAGCCTCCTCTTAGCATCGTATGGAAAAATATAGCTCCTTTGTATTGGCTAAGGATTGCAAGAGTTGGGAACTGGCCTTGTGCTTGCTTATTGTACAATAGCATCTTGCTGGGTTTAGTCTTACTGTATTACTGTATTCTTGGTTTATCCCCRATGTCTGTCTTTTATATGCTTAGCTCTTAGAATGTTAGGAGGGTTCCTTTTTCTTTCCTTGTTGTTTTTTTTGCAGCTGAAGTGGGCTTACTAGCTGATTTAAATAAGATTAGAATACTAAAAAGGTTTCAGTTAGTTTCCTGTTTCAGTCTAAGTTAGTTTGCTGTTTTTCTACCTACCTAAATAACCATGACATTGTTTTGTGATTGTTCTCACTTAAGCGCTCTTCCTTGCTTTTGTATTTAATATTAACATGGATTAAAGTATTTTCTATGTTAAAGTATATATCCATGTTCTGTGAGGTTAGAAAGACTGCTAAGAAATACACTAAAAGACAAAAGTTATATTTTATAAACAGAAGCAGTAAGTATTCCAGCCAAAATTAAAAGACTTTCTTAAATAAATGTATGATAGAAATGAGTTTTACATTTTATAGCATTAAAAAAGCAACCTTTGATTTACAGTCCTATCTTCTAAATACAAAAACTTCATATCCAACCAAACCCCTTCTATTCTCAGCTAACTTCTAGTATGACCCATTTCTGTAGGCTAGAGAGCATCTACACATATGTAGATATAGATTTTTTTAGAGTAGCTGATTTAGTTCAAAGTATATCACATTTCAAATATAGAAAATGAATTTAAAATGTTCTGACAGTAATACCATGCCCTGTGGCTGTGATGGGATGGAGCTGGATCACTGCACAGTGGGGCAGAATTCTCAGTGAGCAGGACCTGTTTGCTACAAAGCTTCCCCAGGCGTGGAGTAACCCCTCCATCCCACTAACCACTAGCTAGAGCACTACCAAATACAGTGATTGTGAGGCACCACCACTAGTCATRTGAAGAGAAACTGTTTCAACAGATTTAATACTTTTGTCTAAAGCATTATATGCTTCAGGGCAAAATGGCTCAGGCAGCCTAATCTTCAATGATGAAAGGGCTTGTTCTCCGTCCTAGGTGCTAGAGGCATCCCTATGGAAAAGTAAGTCTAAGATCTCTCATTTTTCCTGCTGGTTAATGCACACACTACATAACTGAGAAGCATCCTGGATATGTTGCATGTACACTTAGAAATTCCATAATAATTTCTGAGTTTCTTAGGATACTGTCTCTGATAGAACATAGGTAGGACAGGAATAGGCCTAAGGAACAAGAGAAGATACTGGCCAGCTGGCAGGTTCTGCTGACTCAAACTTCTGCCTGCTAGTTTCCTTGCATACAGTCTTTGCAGTGTGTGAAACAATATCCAAATGTTAAAAGAGAGTTTTATACCTAAACCAATTTAGAGAGGGATTTCCCCTTTCAGTTCAAGTTTTCCTTGCTGAATTCAGAAACACTCAAAATTTCTATCTATTTTAGCCTGCTTACATTTACTGTTTACTTATGTATCTAAATATTTAAAGGTAGTTATTGTGCTACACATAAGCTACTCTAATGGAAGTTGAGCAACAATATTTAAAATATAAATATGAATATTTTTTTCCTGACACTGAAAGCCCCTTTCTTTTATTTCCTTCATGCAGTGTATATTCCCAAATCTATTCACATAAAAGATTTTCTTTGTTTAAGCCCATTTATATAGAAAAATCTGATGTAAAAAAGAATTTAGATGCTACAACTCAAGATGAAGTATCATAATGCTAGCAGATTCTCTTTTAAGTACAACATTATGTACAATATACTTCGTGACAGCTTACTACCCCAAGACTGCTCCTACTTCAGAGCCTGCTCATAAAAGCTCTGCACATACAAGCAGTCCAAGGGAAATCAGTATGTTCAGAAAAAAAAAATGTCTCTGAAATGTTTCAGGCATAGAAAACAATAGCAGCCGTAATATCTTCAATATACTTAAGTCAGAATATGCCTAGATGGCTAATTAGAAAGTGACATTTAAGGCTCAGCTGTGATATAGAATTATCTGTGTACCTTCTTATATCTAATAGGACTGAACTACTCATGATTTTGTTGCTCTTGCAGCTACTGAATGCTATGATAGAATAATGATGACACTAAGGAAATATTTCAGTTAATATATCATTATTCAGCTAATGTTAATTGCCATAAGCAGTAGCTTGCACATTATTCTTTCTAGTTTATTGATTTTTTTTTAATTGTAAAACTATTTCTGTAATATACTTTCTGTGGTCAATATGTGTAATATACATCTGTGGTCAAGGTATCTCATTTTGCTTGATGTACATAATCCTCACAACTCTCTAAAATCAGTGCCGCCAGTTTCTTTTGCTGCTTCTGTGATTAAATCTGCAGAGAGCTGTTCAGAGTCTAARGTTCACAGCACTTTTGTTTTTAATAACATTTCTAAGGATATCGTTTTGAATGGGGCTTTAAATTACACATACACAAAGTATCTTCTTTGAAACTTCATTGGATATGAGCATATTTCTTAATTGTAAAAGTGAACTTTCAAAGTAACTTAATTGAAATTAATAAAACATATATATTAAAGCTAATGAACTGAGAACTGAAGACTCTAAGGTGGGATCTAAACTTTTGGAACATACTGCTTCCACTTCTTCCATCCCCCTGCATTATTGTATTGCTGTTTTCTTTTTATTCCGAGTGCTGTTTACAGAAAATCCTCACTGAAGTCTATTTTTCTGATAACATTCTTAAAATATGTCTCTGTTATTGTACTTAGGGACCTCAAGGCAAGCCTGGCCTTCCTGGCCTTCCTGGTTCCGATGGGCCTCCTGTAAGTAACCAAATACTTTGTCCGTTGAATGTCCAAGTATTCTTACCAAGTAACAAGTAATTTTAGATACTCTCCATTTTCTCTTTGCAACATCAGTAAAATCTTCAGTAGTCCTAGTTAGGAACAACATTATAAAATCCATGTAAACTCTCTGTATCATTTAAACTATTAAAACTTTGAGAGTTATGATTTTGAAGCAGCTTCTAAGAATGACTTTGGGCTTTTAAAAATGTGGTTCAAGATATAAAATGCCTATGAAATATCATAGTGGTGTGGAAGAGCAAATCAGCTGTTTAAAAAACAAAACAAAACAAAAAAAAAAGAGGTCTGTGGTCACCGCTTATTTTCTCGGGAAATATAATAGGCTAGTTCTTTCTCTGCCTCCTAACCAAAGTTGTGTATCCCTCTTCACTGTCTACATTGGGACAGACATAAGCCAAACTTTAGAATCCCGCAATTGCTAAGGAGTTCAGCTTCTGACTGAACTCGTGTGAACAGAGGATGTAACCGCCTGAGCAGCACGGCTTACAGTTCAGGCTTTTAATGACATGCATGCACACAAGTTTTCTTGCATCAAAAACATCATGGTTTTATACCACCAAGAACAATCAGAAAGTCAGTGTGTCTTCTCAGACCATCTCTCCTTCCCATGCCATTTTCTTCTATAGATTAAATTTGTATTTCTTAAGTCAACGGAAGCACTCAAGACTTTCAGCAGTAGTTTTGTTAGGATAAGAACTACAGAGAACTGATTGCAGAGGAGTTGTTGCACAGATGAATATATTACAAATACAGAATTTTACCTAGGGCTGTCACAACCTCTCTTTAGAAATGCATGTGACAGTCCAGCTGAAAACATATAGTAGCCTATATTAAGTGGTCTTGAATCTTTATCTAAACATTTGAGCTTTCCTCTTATACTTTTCTGCAAGCTGAGAACAATACTGTTTTCCAAACATCAGTAGTCTTTAAAAATCTGCATGTGTTAAATCTGAGGAGGGGAAAAATGCTTTAAGAGATAACCAAGTACTAGCACAGGTATGAATTCATACCTGATATACATCCCTACTCCATGTTATCTCCCTAATGCACAAGTAGGTTTATTTAGAGGAAGGGAAAGGGAGACAGGTTCAGCTAAATCCATTTGAATTGACATGATTGCTTATAACCATAGAGTTACTAATGGAAGGCCATGAGCAGTATCTACCTGATTTCAGTGAGATTTGTGTCTGGTCTCATGATATCCATATTAAGATTCTGTAAAAGCTCATGGATATTTTTTGTGGAGATCAGAAAAATTCCTGCTGTACTATTTCATTGAAATGTTATGTGAGGAAATGTAATTCCTTTTTGAAGGAGAGACATTGTTAAAAGTGGTATGTTATACTGGAAATAGTGGAGCTCTAAGGGACACAGATGTGCTCTTTAATTGCAGCATTTTTTGAGTCATTTAATATAGAGTTCTCTAATACTGGGTGGGGATTTAAAATCTTGTGTGCAAAAAAGCATATTCTAGGAGATTAAAATTAAACCACTGACATATGTGCCATTAAAAAAAAAAACAACAAATATTTGATGTTAGTAAGTCAAACGCTTTAGAGCAAAATCATTATTTTTCAGCATTAATTAATGAACCATATATTTTAATCTGTTTTCTATGCTAGCATAAAATATAAGCACTAGACATTTGTCATATAAGATTAACAAGCACTTCAAAATCATATCGCATCCGACAGACTGAAAATATTTTGGTGTGTCAGTGACACCAAAACATGAACGTTTTTAGTTACTGGCTACGTATTATGTTATATGGGACTACATGCTTGGCAAAGCTAGAAATTTACTATACTCTTGTAATAAGACTGATCAACATAAGTAGAAAAAGGATTCCTGACTGATTCTTGTACATGATAATCTTCTATTCACATTCACTTTCATTAAATTGCCATTAAATTTCGCAGCACTTTAATATAAATTTTGTAATAAAGAAAAATAATGGGTTGGTTAATAATTATATTTTGAATACCACCATATTTTTAACTCCAGTAATACTGAACAAAAACTAAAACATAAACATATTTTGTTTTAAAAGCAAGTAACACTTTAAAGTAAAGGTGTGCAAGTAGTGCAGAATGTTAAGTAAAACTAGATCAGTTCTTTTATTGGTTCCTGCAGTAAATACCATAGTCTTTTGAAGGTGGTTTAGGAATGTCTTCATGCTGTATCACCTAGCCTGTTTAAAAATCAAGTCTAAGAGTGTCCTACATTTAAATCCTCTAACTGCTGAAACATTAACTGAAAAGAAGGGATGATGAGAATATTCCTGAAAACATTCACATTAACATAATCATTGTCTGGCTTTTCCTCTGTTTCCTGAAATAACTCAATATTGAAAGGAAAATCTTTCCTCAAAATTTGTTTTTTTACTGTTGTTATACAGAAAAATTGATGTTTAATATCATGAAATTCAGGTGTTAAAATAAGCGTATTTTTATAATGAATTATCATTTCCCAAAGTGAGTGCTTTCCAAACCAGATACATTTCTTTTGAATCAGGGTCATCCTGGCAAAGAAGGTCAGTCTGGAGAGAAAGGTGCATTGGTGAGTTTCAAAACTTTTTTTATACATTTACATAGCTTTCAAGAAAKCTTTTGCAAGTTTTTCAAATCTGTGATGCATTTGTTCCGAAAGGACTGTTTAGGAAGATAATAGAAACTCCATCATGCAYTCATAGTATATGTATGCTGACAGCTTATTTATAGGATTTTAAGGAGAGAGGATTAATAATATAAACTTACATATTATTACTCTTTTAAAATAAAACTGATTGTGGAAGCTGACAGAATGGCGATCTATAAAAGTAGCATACATGTTATATAAATAACCTTGCAAATGACTTGATTTTACAATTCCATAATATAGTACCTGCTAGACCTCTTCAGAACTTCAGAAGATTTACCAAAAAGTTCATATACATTAGACTTCTTTTAGGTCACTCTCAAGCCTGTGACAGTCGAAAAGTAATTTTTTAATTGGAATGACGCATTGAAGTTTTTTTAGACTCTTTAAAGCTTTCTCTAGCTTAAGCCTAAATACGGCCCCTTATTTTTCCAGAATACTACCCTATTCCTTTAGTACTGCAACTGGAATCACTTGGACATTTTGGAAAGTACAGTTCCACAGATACCAGCATATTAATATCTGTTCACGATAAAGTAACCTGTTAGAGACTTGGGGATTTTTATCCTGATTTCCTAAGAAAATAAAGCTTACAAAGAGCATCTRTTTTGAAAATAGACGTGTATGAGCACCTGTCTGTCAGTTGTTCCTCGTGCCTTTTGAATTTGCTGATTAGTTCCAGCCAAATTTGACAGAACACTTCATTTCTCAGAGATACTAAATGCCTAAAGGGATGTGAAAAGAGCCAGTTGGAAATGAGAAAAAAAATCTTATTCATACCCCTATTAGGGAAAGATTATGGCACATATTAATCTCCAACATCAGGGAATCAACCAAGCTGCTCAGCATGAGACAAAAATCTGTACGTTAACAGGCTTCCTTGCTGCCACTTCTCTCTCTCTTTTTTTTTTTTTTTTTTTTTTTTAAGTGACAAGGAGTGCATAGGAGAGAAATTAAACATCTGTAAAATCCTCAACAAATGGCATGTGACAGCATCCAGATACCAGTCTCTATTAAGTACCATGAGCCTTTTAACTTTCAGTTTTGAAACCTCCTTTTTTTAAGAGACTATGATTTTGATTTTTATTATTAGCATTATTTTGATCTGTACTTTTGACTTCTGCCATCATTGTAATGAACATACAAATCTTTTCCAGAAGGGTACCTCTGAAATAGGTACTGATTTGTTCATTTTACGTTTACAAACGATCATTGTTTTAGGTTATTTCTATTGTGAGTAGATGTTTCCCAAAAATAAAAATAGAACCAAGTTTGTAAACCTATAAAAAGCTCCATAGTGAGGTTGAATAATGTTTTGTGACACTGCAACTTTTCTTAGTGGCAGACAACCTGAAAAGTCTATCAACCTAGTGTTATTTTGATGTCTCACACAAGACTGCTGCATTATAGTGAAAGAACAAGGATTAGACTCAGAAGAGAAATTCTTGTTTAACAACTACAAACAAAGGTTTTTTACTCTAAAATATTTTAGGGGCCTCCAGGTCCTCAGGGTCCAATTGGCTATCCAGGTCCTCGTGGTGTAAAGGTAAGATTTAATCATTGGATTCTTCCCCCCAACCCCTTCTTTCTGATTATATACTGTGGATAATTGTTTTTATTCTTTTCTTTAGGGAGCTGATGGTGTCCGTGGTCTCAAAGGCTCGAAAGGTGAAAAGGTAAACCTATGAGTGCATTTACTTCCTTTCTCATTCTTTGCATTCCTTATTTCATGCCGCTTCTTCTATCTCCTTCATTGCAGTGTGTTTTCTTCCATAGTGCTAGAGTTGCCTTACCCCTAAGAGCATACATAAATCAATTACCTCCATGGTTATTAGCAGTAATACAAAGTGAATGTAAAATATTCATTTATCAGAATGCTTTTGGATTCTAAATAACTTCTCCCTAAGGTGCTCTGAAGTGGAGAGTTAGACATCCCCTTTCCTGTTAATAGATATTACAGTGGATGCTGAGGAGCTTGTCACATCAGAGAGATTTGTGATCACAAGAGTGGTGGTGTTATTATTTTGATAGTGCTATAGGCTAGCTTTTGTATTTCTTATGTACCCAAAACTTCCAATAACTTTTTAAGTTCCAGATATTTGTGAGCCAGACCTCTGGCTTTGCCCAAGTAATGCACAGCCCCAGTCAGATGCATATCTATAAACATGAATAAAGTTTTTACTTTCCCCTGATACCATTACTTCTCTACATAGATCAAATCCTCCCAGTAGAGCAGACACCACCTGCTGCAGTCTTTATTGGCTTCTAATGGTYTGCAGTGGCTGAAACTGCACAAGCCAGTACTGGCTTGAATTCCCACTTTCCTTGGCATTCMGAATTAAACAGATTAGACACCCTCACTCATACCACCTGATCACACAGGAAAATTCAGCCTTATGGCTCAAGTGGCTGCTGTGTGCATATTTATATCTATGTTTCTAAAGCAGAAGACTCTTGTCAAAAAGCTTTGGTTTCAACATTAGACATCTGTCTTTCAGGCTCAGATACAAAAGGTGCTGTACATTTTCAGGCTTTCCTAAATCACAGTTTGTCTAGTCCATGGACTCCCTTTAGGGTTGCTTATTAAATCTAATCCAGAAAACAAAAGTATATTTAAAATCCTGCAGTGACTGGACAGTTTAAAAAAGCAACCTTCTCTTGTGCCATGCTGAGCGATTAAAATCTAGCTGGAACAAAATACAGGGTTCACATGCAAATAAGATGTATATAGAGAGGTATGGATATATATCAATAAATGCTGGTTAGCTTAATCTCCACAACATTTCTGTGGTCCTAAAAGTTGATCTCACAGCTGCAGTAAGTCACTGAACACTCTTGAACACCTCAAAATATCTCTCAAAGGTGTTTTACAGATTGCTCTCCTAGAGATTTAAAGGTCTGTTATACAGAAGTCTTTTTTATTAAAATCATTCTGATACTATTTTGCTAGGTAAGGCATTGTAAGAAAACAAAAATAAACACACTGATCAGTCAAGAAGACCTCTCTAGATCTGAAATGGTTCTAGGGATGTCAGAGTAGATCTGTCTCTCTACTGACCAGTAGATGTGAATAGAATCCTTCAACTATTTTATTTTTATGACAGCAGAAGAGGAAATAGAGCGTTCAACTCTCTCTTGCTACATAGAATAAAATAGACCTTTTGTAGATCTCAATAGCTATAACCTCACTGGGAAAGGTGGAAGGGAGTATCAGTTCATTTGGCAACCATTTGGTCAGTGGTTRTCACCTGGTCCGTCCTTCTTAATATGCAGCAGACTGTTCTTATATAATTATTACTATCCGTGTGYTTAACTGAGCAGCTTTTACAACGAAAACCTTTTCCTGTGTTCTGCACTCTACCTTTTTCACTGCTGTCTAAGTTTTAAGAAATGCCACCTTGGATTTTTAATTTATGAGATGCAAGATGTCCTTATAAACCTTATTTCTACCGTCTACAAAACACAGGAAGACTACCTGTAAAGGCTTTAAAAAATATATATATATATATATATATATATATATATATATATGTAATTTTTTTAAGTGAATCATGAAGGACTACTTCATCCTTTTTTATTAACACATGCTATTGGAAAAGTAGATTTGGTCATGTTTGGAATTTTTTAAATACTAACGTCTCATCGGCTGTCTACCACCAGGGAATGATTCTACCTCCCCTTCAATTATTGCATGCATTATTGCATGCAACATGACAACTTCTGAATACTGAACATAGCAAAAAGGCTCTAGCCTTGCAAGCATTCTTAATTGTCTGTCACTGATCAGGGAGAAGAGAAAGCTTTTGTTGGTCCAGGAGTGAAAAATGCAAACCTGTCTTTCAAAGCAATGATGAAATACAAAGCCTTTCTTATTTTTTTGTAATATCTGAAACATGCTGTCACTCTTTCCTGATCTGTTGGGTTGATTGGCAGTCAAATATTACTTAGGTTCTAAATCCCCAATATTATTTCAGTGTATAAAAAACTGACAGCATCACAGTGAAACTTTTTACTGTATGCWTATTTGTCACAGGAAGAGCTTTGCTCCCAGTGTATAACTGAGCATTAGACAAAAGTCTACCATCCATATTCTTTTGTGATCTGGACTTTGAAGCTATAGTTGTATTATAAGTGAGACTGAGAAAGAGTGAATCAAAAGCTTTTTTTCAGTTATGCTAGAGCAAGTCTTGAAAAACTCCACTGCCTCTGGAGTTTTCTGTTTGTATTAGTGAACTAACTTATATATTTGATAAAGTACTGTCTGTTGTACTGTACTTCAGTATGGAGACCTACTAAAAGACATGAACTAAATTAACTGCAGCTACTTGCTAGGCAGTAAATAAGTAGTTTTTACTAAGAATCACAATAATGTGCACCTGTTTTGCTTCTGTACACAGATTCAAGATTAATGTCTACTTATTTTTCTACTTTCTTTCAGTCCCATCACCCAATGAGATTCTTTTATTAAGAAAACACTGCCATTACTAGCCTATTCTTTGGTTCCTTACATGATACTGTTAAGACACTCATCTAAAAGAAAAATTAAGTAAAAGGAAAATTCTGCCATTGAAAATAAGAACATTGAATTATTTGCCGCCAATTTTTTATTGGGTTGATGGCCTTGTTGAAATGGGAGATAACAAAAAAAAATCAAAACCTTATGATTCATAAAAAAACCTAAGAATTATTTTGTCTCTATCTTTAAACAGTTTTTAAGTGGCTTTAAACAGCTATTATGAACTTTCCAGCTAAGCAATCATTTTATATAGTGTACTGATATACTTGCTCTAAAATAGCAATAGCCTTATTAAAATACTCTGATGTATCAAGTTCTCACTTTATCAGTGCAAATTATTTTAATATTGCTATTGGTAGCAACAGATTATCAATTATTTTTTATTCTATCTGAAGTAAAAAAAAAAATCTCTCTTATACTAAAAGTCTTTATATATGCATTTCTGCCTTCTTTAGGGTGAAGATGGTTTCCCAGGATTTAAAGGTGACATGGGCCTTAAGGGTGACAGGGTAAGCATTTATTGATAGCCCATATATTTTAAAAAGAATAACTGTCATTTTCTTGAACGGATCATTTAAGTTAATCAATGCATTTAAACCAAAAATAAAATAAAGTAAGCCATGATTATTTTTGTTCCCTGAGTATGCAGAGATTTCGACCAGAGAACTGGTTCTTGTGAATCAACAGTCAATCTTGGATTTCTTTTTCAATAAGTTTCTTTCTAGAGGGCATCCCTGTCAAGATTCTAAGATGTCCGGTGTTTGCTGAAGAAAAATTAATTTATCTAGAATAAAGGTGTTTCCATTCCAATATTAGCATCTTGCAAGTTTCTGCCAAAAAGTTTTTTTCTTCCTTTGGAAGAACTCTGACTTTCCAGAATAGTGTTGTGCAGGTTCTAGACAGCTTCTCACAAGAGGCTGCTGGCTGACATCTGTTGTCTGTATACATACGTAACTGTGATAATGGGATCCACATAAATACCTAGAAACACACATTTTTCTTATACAGACCCTCAGAATGCCTTTACAAGGACTTAGGAAAGGAGAAATAAGAATAGACAGCTTCCAAACCCATTCTCTTCAGGCAAGGAAGCTGAGTTCTAGAACCTGTAGAAATAACATCTTGTGGCTAACTTATGTGCATTTTCATTGATTAAGCAGTGGTATTTTCCTTATCTCCGTTTATTTCTCCTGAAAATTTCATGTTCAACTAATTGTAGGTAGACTTGCTGTTAGATGCACACAGTCAATTGTTCCATATTTACATGATGTTATATTTCAGGGAGAAGTTGGCCAGCCAGGTCCACGGGGAGAAGACGGCCCAGAAGGTCCAAAAGGTCGAGCAGGCCCATCTGGGGACCCAGGTGCYGCTGGTCCAGCTGGGGAAAAGGTCAGTAGGCAGATAACATAAACATATCATTGCCTCATAATGTATGTGGAGCCCACAATCATCTTCACTAGAAAAACAGRCCTATGGATCTTGAAGATGTCCCTTTAGCTACCTGAGAGTGGTTTTATAAGACATTACTAAGGCAAACCACTAGAGTTCAAATTTAAATAGGAATTGGTAATTGTTACTTTTTAAGTATACAAAAATCATTATAACACTGTAAGGGAGCTAAATCCTTATCATAAATTGCCTACCATGCACACCAGCTAAAAAACATAGGATGCAGAGTAAATAGTTGGGCCCTAGGAGGGAAGAAGATACTGCTGGAGGGTGCATTAATATTCAAAGTCATATTACAGCAAATTATGAAATAAAGATTGTTTAAAATAGAAAACATATCCTGAATAAAAATCCAAAACAGGATTGGCAAAAGTGAAAGGAGCTGTTAAAAGGGAAGAGTGATTAAAGTAAGGCGATATGAAGTGCAGGAGAGAACAAACACAAACATAGGAGAAATACAAATCTCTATAGAATTCTCATTTCAACAAAACCCCCCTGAAATGACTTGAGATAATATAGAGGAGGGAAAGGAGACTGAGGAACAGATGTGCAGGGAACATATTTCACTGGGTCATAGCATCAGAAAAGAAAGTTGATTTCAGCTGTGGCATTTTGGTTAGCTGCAAAGGAACGATAAAATAAAATAAGACTTTTATCGTAAGAATGATAAAAAAAAATGAAGATTCAGATATATCTACATTATATTTCAAAAAAAGTGAGATGATGCTGTTGAAAATATTTGCAACTAAATTTTATTGATAAACTATGGTTTTAATGCTGGTTGTCTTGAAAATAATAAGACAGAAAGCATTTTACATTTGTTTTTCTCAGTTTCTCTGTCTTTTAGATAGGACCAATTTGTACTTGCCTAGCAACATCCCATCTAACATCAAGTTTAATTATTCTATCTGTCTTTATCTATATATAGTATTTAAAAGTATACATTGAACTCTTAACTATGTGTATGGTACTATTAAAAAGAGCTAATAAGGTTCACAGCCAAGAGTTTTGACAGTAAGACAAAATGTAATCAGTAAACTTGGGAACAAACCTGCTTTCATCAAAGTTACTACTTTCTCTAAGTATGTTATTAGTAGAAGGTTCAGAAAGAGGTTAGGGTTACAATTTGAGTCCAATGTATTTCGTAAGCTGTTACAAAACAACATATCCAAAAGCTCAGTTCACTTATTCAAAAAAATATRTTTTTTTCAGCTTTACTTAACTATTAGGAATTATTTATGAATTAATGCTCCCTAAAATTTGAAAGATATCATGCTAGCTGTTAACAAGGCCAAGAATCACAAATATAACAAAAGGAAATCTAAGACTATTCTCCTACGCCAATGCAAATTGAGTTCATCAGAATGCCAGCGTACTCAATGTTTAACTAGATCAACAAAACAATCTTTATAACAAGAGATGTATTATCTTCACCTACAACATGGTTCATACTTCAAAGAGGATTGCATATATCATGGTAAAGATGATTTTCAGTATAGGTGACCTGATGAAAATGTAAGAATATTAAGACTCTTACAAAAAAATAGTATTGCTGTCATGATATCTGCAAAATAATTAATTGATTGAGGATATCTGCAAAATAATTCCTCTTTCTTTAAGTCTTCAGAACCTGCATAAAAAAAAAAAAAAAGAAAAGAAAAAACCCTCTAAACATGAACTTGGTTTTGTAGTCATTAGTTTTTAAATATGAATTTGAATTATTTTTACTTTTCCTTTTTTCCATTCCACCTAATGCGAATACCAGTACCTATTTTCAAGCTTTCCATCTCAACTGTGAAAAATGTGGAACTCTCACAGTCTTACAAGTCCAGAATTTGAAGGCTTAAAAATCATAAGATAACGTGAAAATTACTGGAGCTAGCAACACTGATTTGGAATTTTCAATCCAAAGTTTTCCCATTTATGTATTCCTTTTATTGCCTATTGAAAGTCAAACATCTTCTGTGGATACTCTGCTATGATGCAGTGGGTTAGAGAGGAATTCTATGTGGTGGTTCTTGTGACATTTACTTTAGCATGAAGGCGAAAATAATCTTTGTTAATTTTTATATCTCTCCACAAGGAAGTGCCTTTAAGAGCCACTATCTGTGTCCCATCCCCTTTATTATTTATTCTGACCTTTCTTTTGTGCAAAGTCATAGTGTTCTTTGCTCATCAGGACTAACTACTCTTCTGTTGACTGAAAGTACCACAGTAGTCTCTTGTCCTCTACATCCAGCCGATCCTGTGATACGAAAACTCTCTTCCCCAAGTAGGGTAGGACTAGATTCGCTTAATAATGAAAATGCAAAGTATTGTACAGAAAGAATGAGCTTATCAAAAAGCTTATCAGAAAGGAGCTTATCAAAAAACATCCATATCCACACACAATCTAGACGGCTGGGCCTTTCTCAATCAAAAAATCTGTGACAAAACTCGCACTGAATTTCAGAGTTTCCTTCACTGTCATGCTGCAAAACTTTTAAATCATTCTAATGCATGCAGCATGTTTCAGTGTGACACATAACTGGCAGCATTATAATTATTTTTATAAATGGAACTCTTCAGTATTATAATTATTTTTATAAATGGAACTCTTCTTTAATAAGGTCTCAGCCAGAGACATGCCCTTACATGAATATGATAATTCACAACTCCTTTATTCATGTGCTGTATTTTTTCAAGGATAAACTTGTTTATTTTGCCAAATTCTTTCCTATGCAGGAGGTCTTTTCTCTCTCTTTTCCATCATCTAAGATTACTGCTAAGTACCATTTTGTATTTTGCAGTCATGTCTTTCCCATGGAGATCTTTCCCAAAATGTGATAGCCTGCAACATGGATTGTATTTAGAATAGTTAGAGCTCCCATCTCTCAAAGACTGAAGTTACTCTCCCCTACCGTTGAAGGTGACAAGCCATCACTCATCACTAAAGGTCTGAAGAGACAAACTCCATGTGGCACCTTATTTCATTTCTAAGAATGGGCAATGTCAGTGTTGATCAAACTGTTCATCCTGTTGTCTCTTCCGAACATAGCAAGGCAACCATATTTGTTGATAAAGCTATTCCTATCAAACAGTTAGTGGAGTATGATTCACCATATTCTCAAAAAGTAATAAGCTACTGCTTCAAATGTTTATTCATGAAAGTTCTATGGAAAGCAAAGCAGCCATTGTRCAGTATGAAGTTAAAAAAAATCGATTCTCATTAAAGCCTGGTAACAACTTGATTTATTAGAAGATATTAATAGTTTAGTGGCCTCTTCCCCAAAGAAATACATGACATTTTGTGAAAACAAAAAGATGCAGAGATACTGGCTTTGCTGAATTCATTCATTGGAATAGGATTTTTTTTTTAGATTTTGAGAACTAAACCAGTTAACTATTTCTCTGTTGTTTAACAATTAAAAGAAGTAGTAGATTTCATTAAATATTATATTTCATAAAATATCACTACTCTAAATTGTGGAAAACATTTTTCTATAGAAATATGCTAAACAACTAAGGAGCATGAGCAAATATAATTTAACCCTGTCATTTTATTGCAGGGTAAGCTTGGTGTACCAGGATTGCCAGGATATCCAGGAAGACAAGGTCCAAAGGTAAGTGGTCTTGGTTTTCTGATAGTGCAGAAAATTAGTCACAATGGCAATTATTCTTTTATTCATGTGTCTGGAGGATCAGGGAGTGAAAATCAAAACATGTGCTGTTCTTCACATTTACTTTCTGGACAATCATGTTCTGAATTAAAATCTTTAAAAATGTTAGGTCTCCACTGGCTCCCCCTCTCTTAACTCCACTGCCTTCAGACCTTTGCCAACCTTGCATGAGTTGTGGTTCTGTGTCAGCATCAGGCAGGCATACATTACATGATGTTGGAAAAAAAGGAGCTGCTGATATGTTTGAAACAGAATGAGCACTATATTGACCACAAAATGGATGCTGATAGGGACGTAGTATGATGTTTCCATTTCTCATTACTGCTACTTCCATTAGCCACAGAAAGATTAGCCATATTTCTTTGCAACATATTTTCATTTACAGTTTTGTCGTGTGTTCCCTTTGCTTCTGTTTAGACAAACTTGTGACCCAGTTGTTTTATGTTGATTTATGTGCCTACATCTATTCTTCCACTGTCCTTCATGTTTTGTTTGCAATAGAAAATATGTAGGTTTTTTCTGGTCTAAGTGAAGACTTAAATATTTCCATTTTTAGAATGGAAAAACACATTTTTAGAACTATCATCCTAACACAGCTTTAGGAAATGGGCATGCTAAATTAATGTATTTTTTTAAACTTCAGAGAACTCTCTAAGATTAGTAGGAAACAAAAAATTAAAAAATACCACTATTCTACAGACATTTCCCACTGTAGAGAAGACCATGAGGGAGACTTTGGATCTTTAGATTGTCTCAAAGATGAGTCGTCTAGGGAAACACTGCAAGTAAAGGAATCTCCTACCCCTTCCATACAAATGAAAAAGTACCCTCCAGTGAAATCCTCCATTTTGTCTAATTTGGGGTCTATTCTTATTTTCAAAATAATTTTTTGGCAGAAATACAACTTTCTATCTGGCTAAGCAACAAAGTGTTTTTCTGACTCTGGCCTGTATTTTCAATCAACTGAATGAACAATCTGAACAGTATTTATTCACTGAACATTCCATGTTAATGAAAAATATCAAAACCATATCAGGAAAATATTCATGATGAATATTCACCTTGAGGAAAATCTTTTGCTTCTGCCTTTTAGCCCAAATGCCTGAGATTTCAATCTCTCATTTTATCTCCCTTACATCAGAACTGTCTTTTGAGAAGTCTAAGATCAAAGAGTTTTTACATTATTCAGTTCTAAGAACAAAAATGATGTGAAGCTTCAAATAAAATTTGACTGATTCTTCAGCAAACAATTGATCAAGAATTTCATTACATTAAATTTTCATCAAATTAAAATTGAAAATAGTTCTCAAGCGGAATTCACTGTTCACAAATTTCTTCTAATTTGTCACAGTAACTTCCAAGAAAGAGTAATGGCAGCTACAGTACATCAAGTCGTTTGAAATTTATTCACAGTCCAGTTCAAATTAACACAAGAGAATGAGAAAAGGAAAACAGCAGAAAAATGTACTGACTGTGTAAAGGAAATAAGAAGTCCTGTCACAGAATTGCTGAGAAGATTCACACTGCTATTTTTGCTATTAGTTATTTGCTTGTTCGGGTTTTTTTTAACTTCTAAGAGTTGTTCTTAGATTACTAACATTATCTGATAATTTTCAAGATATATTTTCTCCAGTTCAGTCCCTCTTCATTAACACAGTTGCAGAAAGTACTGTATATATAAGATACTTGCAACCAAATCACACCCATTGGTGCCTGAACATTTGAGTATGTTTTCATTCCCCCTAAAGAATGTGCTTGGGTTTCACTGAATAGAATTTGCACAGATTTTATTCATACTTTAAGTCAAAACCAGTGAAGAATTTCAGAAAGAAAAAAAAAAACTCACACATTTTCTGCCACCAATGAATATCAGCCAAGTTTTCGATAGAATCACTGTCAGTTAAATTGTACTGTCCCCAAACCTATCCAGTTAATGAATAATTGGAATGACTTGTGCTAAGTAAGATTTATTAAAAGGCAAATATAAGTAAGAAAAAGAGAAAAATAAAAAGGTACTGATTGAATTTTTAGTGAAGACAACAAAAACTTAAGATAAAATTTCTTGTTGTCTGCATTTTAGAAATTGGTTGTTAAGCCACTAAAATACTAATAGCAAGATGTACAGCTATAGATACATTATCACAGCAGGTAGTCTATGCAGAGTGTGGTCAGTTGTTTTACTAGCTGGTCAAATCAAACAATGTTTTGATTTTAATCTCCTGTAATTTGAAAGCATAATTTATCAAGTCTATCACCTATTTGACCCTGAGTCCCTTGTGACAAATTAATACATTGGCAGCTTATAAGTCTGCTCTCCCTCTGGAGCTGTATACCAGAAGTAAAAAAGAAAATAGTAGGATTCAGATTAGAGTGAACATTAAACAGAAGGAAGAAGGAGTAAAAGGAGAAGTGGGAATAGTTCCTGTAAACATTTTCTATATATAGAATCAATCTCTCCATAAATTCTGCTGACAAGACAAGTGGGTTGTAAGCACGTTACAGTGAAAAAAAGCACAAGAAATTATCTACAACAGGACCACTCTTCTGATATGGCAGTACTTTACAGTTACTTTGCATGGAGTTACTTTACAAAAGAATTATTATACTGTGAGCTAGATGGTAGAGCCTTGTTTTTTGTTCCTTTTTTTTTCCAGATACAATTACAGTTATTTCCAGTGGGCTGCTAATGATCTCTTTCCTATTGTTAAAAAGTATTACCTATTTAGTGAATACTTTACAGTCTAAGAAGATGATAAATAATGTGTATTCTATGTGTTGATGTTTTTTGCATTGCATTCAGGACTTGAGGCATTGTGGTAAGTTAATTTACAGATATTCAGCAGAGCTGCCACACTTGCAAATTATGTGTGATGTACAATATACGTCACTTTGGAGGTATGCCTCACATGTAAATTAAATGTTGCCTATACAATAATTTTGTTATTGATGTTTTCTGATATTTACGTTGGTTTCTTACATAGGGCTCAACCGGTTTCCCAGGATTTCCTGGTGCCAATGGAGAGAAAGGTGCAAGGGTATGATAATCATGTTTGCATGATACCTAATTAACTATGTGGAACTCACTGCTATGAAGAAGTCACTGAAACCTAAGGAATACAAGCTATTATCAAAAGAACAATAGAAAAAGCAGGACTTCTACTTAGGATCAACTCCTACAGTTACATAAAATACTGAGATACAAGTTTTCACTCTTTAAGGCATTAACCGAAGTATACAGAAACTCAGGCACTTTCTCACAGGGTATCTTATTCTGTAGTTACATATTTGAAAAAGAGAAAAGAATTCAGCTGAATGAGCTGGCAGTGACTATTTTCCTGTATCCCCTAAATTATTATGCTACTATGCAATACACCCTCAAGGGAACTCAGTTTGTATTTCCAAAGTACTCTGATTTACCACACGCTTTTTTATAGCCTCAGCTTTGGAAATGCAAATATACCATACAAGAGCATGTACTATCATCAAGTCAATGCAAAGTGACAGCTTTTTGTGCTTTATTTACTTGAAGCAGGTTGGGGGAAATTTGTTACACATGTTCTTCAAACCACAAAAAAGAGATACATGTTAGAAAGAAGGTGACTGTACTGTTGTTTCTAAAGCTCACTTAAACATAGCTGATTATGTTGTTAGAAAGCTGATGAAATTGTAAAAAGTGAAAAGATGAGTCAGAATTCATAGATGATAGGAGATCAATGTGGCATTAAGTCAAACTGAAGGAATGTATATCACTATTGCACTTAAAATCTATTTTAGTTTGCAGCATGAAAACAGAAGCAGAAATTCAAATTTTTTAACATGAAACATAAAAAAGCTAATTGCATTTGCAGTTGCTGATACATAGTTTAGATTGTTCCTGTATTATTTTAACTGCGATAAAGATGTGTTATTATGGGATAGCTACAGGGAATAAAACATAATGTTCAGGGGAAAATGAGATATAACTGCTAATCAGGATATCAGATTTAAAAGAAACAAAAGCATAATACATCAAGGAACAGACTTAACTATGAAAATGATCCATTATCAGGCCTTCAAAGAACTTTCAATTCAGGGAGGGTACTAACTATATAATTAATACCATCAAACTTCATGTGTGTTTAAGTGTTGTGCTGAACATCAGTGAGATACGATTAACTACTTTTTTTTTATTATTTGAAGTATTTCTTACTATTAATATTGTCAAAAGGCATATCAGTGTGTGCTGTGCTACCACACACACTGGTATTAGGAAAGACAGTCATTGTTCCTGAATAGTTTACAACCCCAGTAGCTTTGTAAAACAATACCTCATTTTTATTTTGATAAATGAGATAAGATTCATATAAAAATAAAACAAAAACCCTCAAGAAACAACAGGCATGTGGATTTAATTGTTTTTTTAAATAAAAACAACCTTTATACAAAGACCTCTCCAGTAACTTTTTGTTGCTCTTCTGTTCACCACACAAATTAGCAAGTACTGGTCAGTAAGTTTCTTTTTCTATCTGAAGAATATGCTCCTGAATTTTAAGCTTCTTTGCATTAGAATGCACGACTTTAGTAAATCCAAGCCTAAAGAAAGGAATCTGTAGCATATGGGTAGGAGATACATTAGAGCAAAAAATTAAGGGTTAGCATTCTGACAGCTTTTGTATCTCTGTGCAAGTGTGCAGCATCCTGGTAGCTGTTGTAATCCCTGTTTCATTTATGAAAAGGAGAGGATTGACCTTTCTTTTCTCTGTTAACCTGTGGAACTGTCCAGCAGAATCTGGAAGCGCTGTCTTCAAGGCTGTTACATTGGAAACGCTGCTAGGTCTTGTAGACTGCTGCAGAAGGATTTTGCATGTTGTGCGACATCTTCACTACTATTTTTTTGAAATGTCCCACTGCCTATGACAGAATCTGACTCTGAGGCAAATTTGGTGCATTTAGCTAAAAGTCTCAGAGAACTCAGGAAGATAATCAATTTTATCAAGGGCCATATATCTGTAAATTAAATTGCAAAGCAGACACTTAAATATAAAATAGCATTTAAACGTAAGGGAGTTGAACTCTGCCTCCACTTCGATAGAAAAACTTTATCTCACAAAGCTATTGTCTGCTGAAATAATTTGTGTGAACTTTTCTTTATAGGGATTACATGGCAAACCAGGCCCAAGAGGACAACGAGGACCAACAGTATGTAATTTGCTTTGCAGTTTAAAAGCATTTCTATATGCTGTTCTCCATTATACTATAAAGAATGTTGATGATTTGGATTTGTTACCTATTCGCACCTATCAGCTGCATCTGTTTGTTAAATTGACAGGGTCCAAGAGGCTCAAGAGGTCCCAGAGGTCCCACTGGCAAACCAGGTCTGAAGGTAATTGTCAGACCCACTGTACAGAATGGCTGCAGGCTGTCTCTTTTAAAGAAAGTAGAGATTTCATCTTTGAACATATTGTCTTTCCTTTCTAGGGTACTGCAGGCAATGATGGTCCTCCTGGCCCACCAGGTGAAAGGGTATGCCTAAGAGAGCTATTTGTGTACATGTTGTTATTCTCCACCATTCACGATTGTGGTTTGGGGATTGGAGGGTTGGTTTGTTATTTCTTCTACTCATGTCTTTGCCCTTTTTTGACCAGAGTAACCATAACTAACAAAACCTGAATTCCAATGGTCTACTTCTCGTAAAGTTAGGTATGAGTGACCTGAAGTGTGCTGAAAGCTGCTGCTTCCATTTGTAGCTCAGTTTTGTACAAATAGGGCAGAGATTACACCCACACTTTATATAATATATCTATGCAAATTACAGTTGGACTTGTCAGCCTGTGCTCTTAAGAATGCCCCACCTACTACATCTTACTGCTTGTTTATGGGATTTATAAATAACTCAGCCATCTCTAGGAGCTTCTTTGTTGAAGCTGCAGATTTTTTTTGTTCTGATCAGCTAAGAATTCCCTTCAACCTATTTTCTGTGTGCTTGAAAAATCCTATTGTGCTTGCTGAAATAAAATTTTCTGCTTACTATTATATTACTAATCAATACACAAATCCAATATATAGTCTAATCATTACACAGCAGTGTACAGAAGAACAATATTAATAAATAATATTTGTAATAGCAGCACATGAAATCCTACTCAGATAGTGAAGTTAAATGGGTCTTTCCATGTTCCATAATGTCACATTGTTACACTACTGAGTGCATGCACACCTTGTGCAATAATATTGGCAAAACAACAGAAAACTGATTTTGTTGGAATGACTAAGCAATTAAAAAACAGAAAGACCAAAAGATCAGGCAACATGTTTTGGTTGAGTTGATTACTGGAGATAAGAACATACCTAACAAAACTAACAAAAGCACAAGTGTGTTCTACAAATCTGAAAATTTCACAGTGTCTGCAAAAGCTAATTAAGGTTAATTTTGTTTGTTTTATCCCTACTAGTTGCAAGCAACATATTAATAAACATCCTTCTACTATATACACATAAAGGAATGCAAGGGCCTTCATATCTAAAAGGAAGGGTAAATTCCACGTTTTCTGCTTACTAAAAGGATGCCTGTCCTGTTGATTGAAAGCCCTTAAAGCATATGCAGAAAATAATACCAAGTACACTGTAAGCAAAAGCTGACTGAAGACCTTTCATACTCATCTTTTTAACTCTTTCATTCCTGAAGTAGAACATGATTACTTGAGTGTCTATCAAAATGGTTAGTAGAGCAGGGCAGTGGTTAAGAGTAAGATGGAGGGGTAGAATGGAGCAGGGGGTTGATGGTTGGCGAACTATATGGTAGCCAGTACATATGGAAGACAGCACCCTGAAAGGAGGCTGCAGTAAGAGGCAGAGACTACCTATTTGTCAAGCAAAAGACGATGTACCAAGTGGAACATAGACAGCAGCAATAAGCGGAAAGTTTAGGTGAAACAGGAATGATGTAGCACTATGGGAGAAGTATAGGGGCAGGAAGCTGGGAGTCAAGGGAGGAATGAGTGAACTAAGAACTAGGCATAGGAAGTATCAGTCCAAGGAAGGAAGCATAGATTACTTCACACTGAAGGGGAAAACCAGAGACAAACTGCCAGAAGCTGAAAAGCAGAACTTCATGAAGGAGGATTTTGCTGGCAATGTCAAGAGGTTATGCAGAAGAGGAGCAGTGAGGGGGCTAAAACAATGAGCAGATCAATCCAGGATGAAAGTAATCCTGGAGAGAAATAGATTAAAGCATAGAAATGAAGTGTCACGGAACCCGACATCTCAAGTCATTTGTGCAGTGTTAGTGTAAAGTGTTCATTTGCTTTGGAGTAGGGGTGAATATCAGCCAAAAATTAAAAATGTCATTTCTATTCAGTTTAGATTGTTTCAGGTACCTAACATGTAAATATTAAGTAATCTGTCTTCTATGGCTACCATTAGAATGAAATTTAATAACAAAACAGATAATGAAAATTTAGTAACATGTTGTGAGTATTCTAAAGTTTTATTTTTGCATAAACCATCAACTCAGTATCTTGAAATCTGTAAGYGATACTGTGAATTTAAAAAAAGTTAATCTTCTTTCCTTAAAAATCTTAAGTATAATCAAAGTGCAACAGGGATTTATGAGAAAGTACTTCTAAGAGAAAAACTTTGGGTTCTGCTCTTATAACTCAGTTCCTGAGAGGGACCAATTTCTTTTGTAATATTTTTTTAGAATAGTTAAATCTATTTTAATAGTTTTCCTCTATAAAACTTCTCCTTTTTCTGTTGAAAGTTTATTATATCCAGAAACAAATGAGAAAAAGTCATTTGCTCACAGAGGCAGCAGTATCAAAAAGAAAGAAAGAAAAGAAGAAGAAAAAGGAAAAAAAAAAGAAAAGGAAGGAAAAGAAAAACAGAGCCTATTTGTGAGTTGTGGTGGTTTCAAAAAAACCTAGATGTAACAAATGCTTTACCACCATTTTGAGGAGAGAAAATAAAAATGATAGGTAGATCACAGAAAGATTTGTTCCTCTGCTTAGCACTTCTTAGTTGACTCAGTTTTAGTTACACAGTATAATCAAGGCCTRCCCTAGAATCAGATTCTTTTAAAGACAAATTCTCCCAGGCTGGAAGCAGAGAGTCTTCTCCCTCAGCTCCAGGCACACAGTGGATGGCTTGCTGCAAGAGGCAGCTGCACTCTGGCGCTGAGCCACGGCTTCAGTGAATGAGGCTTTAGGACCTGAGACAGTTGATGCTTTATCACAGGAGCAAAAAGGTAGCATAACTTGGTAGATGTGGCCTCCCACTTCAGATCTTTGCATTAAATTTCAAACCACCATTTCTGACATATTTTTTCAGCTGATGGCTTAGTAAAACCACACACTATATACCAACTAGACCAGGATAGATCTTGTACTACTGCAAAGCCAAACAGGAGAATAAAAAAACTAACTGCAAAACTAAACAGGAAAAAATCTTTTAATAACTTGACACTGAGTTCCATTCATTATATCAGCAACAAATTTTGACAGTTGGCCTTCATTTCTTTTAATGAGGACTTTAGAAATGATCATGCAAACTAGTACTTTGTAAATATATATGTACACATACAAATATATATGTACGTGTGTATATGTATGTACATATATATACACAATGTACTGAATCACATAATCATCTCTAAATAGATTTCTAAAAATATGCTTCCTGAAAATTTTATCTCTCCATATATATTCACATACACACATATATCTATATAAATAAAATTTTCATGCATCACAATTTTTTTTCCAACTATCTCAACTATTTTTCATGAAAACAAGATTATTATTCTTACTTCTTGTTAACTCTGAAAAGCTTTTTGTGTTTGGAAGTAGTTTGTACTGTTGTCAAAATGGCTTGAAATATTATCAGAGTATAAGAACTGCCAAGAACGAGTGTTGGATTCAAAGTTAACAAAGACCAACAGGCTATGAATTAGTTCCCATCCTTTGTGCAATGTACAAATCAATATTTCTTATTCCCAACTTACTTCTATTTTATTATGCATAGTTTCAGGGTTCAGATACAGAAATAGTACAAGTAGTTTTTCTTTTCTGTGACTACATTCCTATACAGTCAATATTGCTTTCAGGAAATTTCCCCAACCTCTCTATATTTGAGTGGTTGATACTAATATCTATGCTAATATAGAGCAGGCGTTATACATACAATCAGATACTATCTACAGGTTAATGTATTTTCCTGCTGAAGCAAACTTTTCAATTCAATGTCATGACAGCTAGAATAAAACTTTACTTCTTTGGTTGTCTTTAATACTAGGGACCACAAGGGCCTCAGGGACCTGTTGGATTCCCTGGACCAAAAGGACCTCCAGTAAGTATCTTCCTAAATAAATATGTGTAATGAAATAATGTTATTTTTTCATACAGAGTTTCTGAAGTTAATATTTGAAGGTTTACTTAAGGGTTGTTTTGTGTATAGATTACGAACAGGCAAATTTCTTCCAGGCTTATGGAGCTTTAAGGTTATGATGAGAACTCATCTGGATATTCAAAAAAGTGGCTGAGCCTATCCAACTGGTGCAGTTTATATGACATTCAACATCATATACTGAACTGGAAATGCTCTTGTGTRTTAATGCCATAGTTCAGGTGACAGACTGAGTTTAAACAAGGTACTATACCCTCTGTCTAGTGTATATTTCCTTTAAACAGTTGATTCTTTAACAAAAATGCAGARGAAGGAGACATTTATTAATAATAGAAATGCACAGTAGAAGTAGCACATTTGCAGTTACCCCATAAAGGTATATTGCCTTTTATAAATTAAGGTATATTAAGAGTGACGGTGAAATATATGATACTTATTTATCTTTTGAATTAAAGAATTTTTATAAATGCTGATAGGTATCATGTACGTTCTCCCACACCACACATATATAATTGAAAAATGAAGGTAACTGCGTTTTTTGTTTGGTTTTTTGTTTGCTCTTTTTTTAAGAGAAGTATGCTTTTTCAGAGATTTTTGCAACTTGCTGTCAGTTGCTGCCAAATCATTCTTAGGTCATAAATGTATTTATACAAAAAGAACTTTGGATGGGTAGGTCTGTTGTATTTACTAATTCAAGACTTTCACAGTTCTAGATCCAGCTTTGAACTTTATTTGATGAAAGAAAGCAGTCCTCCCAAAACTTATGACTGTGTTGCTGTGGTATCTGGTTTTCTTGTACACAAATTGAAGAAAAATTATTTATATTATATTCCATAATTAGATCTTCAAAACTCATTCTGAACACATGCGTTGAGGATGCCAGTTCGATTATTTTCTGTTCCTCAATCTGATTAAATTTCCCTCAAGTACATTGTACAGAGTAGACAAGCAAAATCTCTGGAATAACTAGAATGTTATGATATCAAAAGAAAGTCATGGTTTGTGATGACCTTGCTGGAAAGAATCCTATTGGAATTACTGAGCTAGGAATCCTAAGGTCATTTTTATCTACTGATTTTTGCACCAGGCAGTTGGCATCTTTCAGCAACTTAAAAATACGATGTAATGTATGTACAATGGTTAGTAGAAGGGGCACTGAATGGTTAGTGGAAGGGGCACTGGGAGGGAAATAAAACACATGAAGTAGTAAGACGTAGAAAAAGAAATGAAAGCAAAGCTTCCGTGTTAGTGAGCAGAAACATGCTCCGTACTATCATTGGTTTGGCATTTTTGCCTTACCAAACCTCCTTTTGAGTGAACTACCTCAGAGCATGTGCAATACTCAGTGTACATAAAATTCTCATGAGTTCCAGTGTGCTGTGTTTACTGAGACTGTGATTTTTCACTCAGGTATTTGCTGTTTTTATTTCCAGCACCAAAAAACGCGCCTTCTCAAATACTCCCCTCATGCTTCGTTTTGCACAAACTGACTCATTAAGCAAAGAAAAATGAAGGAGAAGTTTAGGGACTTTGCACGATTTCTGAAACTACAGAAATTTATTTTGAATGTGCCTGCGTACCACAACCCAGCAATCATTCTCCAAACCGTTGTTAATGCACATCAGGGTGGAAACAAAGAAAAAGAAACATTAAAATTGTATGTAGCRGATATCAGAGCAGTTAAGCTATGCCAAAGGCTGGCCTGAAAAAAATGAAGAGATTAGAGATTCTTATCGGTAATAGTACACTTTTTTTCAGAACTAAGAATGGTTGGAAAATGCATTGGTTTATGTATTTTCCAATTTCAGGGGCCACCCGGAAAAGACGGCTTACCTGGGCACCCAGGGCAGCGGGGTGAGACTGTAAGTAAATGAACTCTACAGTTCTAGTGTTGTAAACCTACTAAAGCTAAAGAAATAGAGACAACTTAATTGAAAAACAGATGAGGCTGGGACTGGGAGATAATATGACTGTTGCTTTCTTATAGCTTAATAGTTTAGGCATGGGAAAACTTTATTTTGTTTTTATGCTAGGAGGGTGGAATTATTCTTGAGTATGCCCTGTTAGTATTGTCACAGTGAGCTTAAGTAAGCAATAGAAGTAAGAAAACTTAATACTCAGGTATCAACTTCAGTGAAGGTTTGTCAGGCAATTACTATATGGTTCTTTTCTCAATGAATGCTATGTGACGTGGCCTAACAAAAAGTATTAATAATGATAAGCTGCTAGGAAACTTAAAAGCCAACACCTTGAGAAAGTAGGATCAGGAGTGATTCAATCAACCGAAACAAAGTTGAATTTTGAAACTATGTAATCCCCCTAAAAAAAATCGCAATGAATAAACTTTGGCAACGTAATGAAAAAACCTAATGTAACATTTTTAGTGCAATTTTTTTTTTTTTTAAAAAAAATACTTCTGTAGTGCCAAAATGAATGTTTCACTGAAATCGCATAAAGTTCTTGCTTAGTTCTTCAGATCTAGAAAAAGCCAGAGATGAATTTAGAGAGAAATGTTGTTGGCAGGTAAACTATGTTTTGGGTTCCAACTTGACTAGAAATCTGCTATAGTATTCAAACTGAAAAGAATTTTCAATAAAAAATGAGATATTCTATAATAGAGRTTTTAACTGCAATGACTAATTACCTTTAATTGCATGAATAAGAGAGCAAACATACTTCTTTTGATTAAAATATGTGTGTCTTTTTGGCAAACTAGTTGCAGTCATCATCTGTTGATGAATAATGAATTTTATTTTCAGGCCGCCATTTGGGGTATTGTAGTCAGAAGGGAAAAAACACAGTTACTATTTTCCCTTTATTTTTATTTGTTTCTTGATTTCGCTCATGACTAGAAATGTAAGATGCAAAATACAATAAAGCTAGGGACTCTGTCACTCTATGATGTTTGCATCAGATTCCTCTGGGTTTAATCACTACTATAGTACTCTAACTTTATATCTTGTTTGGGCTTAGTAGGTTTGCAGTGATATGAATTTTGAATAACTGAAAAGCAAATACAGCTCTTCATTAGCTACTGAGTTATGTATTAGAGGAGAAAATGATAGCGTTTTCTCCTAGTAAACCGTATTCACTTTGAAAAATTGCCAATGTTTGTTAAAATTCCAGAGATAGGAATGATGCTATCATGATAAATAATTTGTAGTATAGGTGTAGGAATAAACTAGATCCTGAAAACCAGAATAAAATTACTGTTTCCTCTAGAAATGATTATCATTTTCAGTGATGTCATCCACAAATTGGAAGGAGGCATCAACTGAGGAGATAGCTGGATTGTCTGATATTGTGCAAGAATTTAGTGTTTCATGTCTATGAAAGGATAAAAATGTAGTTGCTATTTCATATATTAGAATTAATCAAGGACCTGGTTATTTCTTACTGCAATAGATTCACCATCTGTGTGTTTCTTAAAAGGTCTGTTTTGCTTTATGATTCATTTATATATATGTGTATATATATATATATATATATGTATATGTATATGGTATTTTCAGCTGTCTTATAGATACATCACTTAGGATTTCAGACTCATCTAATCAAGTTCACCTAGAGAGATCTGTAAAACTGACTGGAATTTTTACTGTAGTACCATCTCAGACTGATTGGAACTGATACAGCTAAGAAAGATTAATCAATATTTCACTTTTAAGCATACATAAGAAAAACGTATATTGCAATTTTAGTTCCTAGAGAGAAGAAACCTGTGACATGGAATTTCCCTTTCTCCATTTCAGTACAGATAGCAGTTTTGCTCTTCTCTATCTTGTCCTGGGTAATATAGTATATTATGGTTATTTCTCAGGGTTTCCAAGGAAAAACTGGTCCTCCTGGTCCTGGTGGTGTTGTTGGCCCTCAGGTACATCATTCAATTTACTACCTAACTTTATAATACTAACATTTAATGGTTATGTAATACTGCATCARGCAGTTTTAAGCTGTATTAAAAAGAAGATACTGATGGATATATCAGCTTCGATTTTAGAAAGATGTACTTAGCAATCAATGATTCCAGAAAATATACAAACATTGGTGTTACCATTCCAGTTTTATATGACATGTCTTCTTCATATGATCATAAAGTTTACAGTTTGCGGAAGTCAAGAATGCAGAGTAAGATCTCTAACATGAAATCATTTAGAAAAAAACAATATATTATGTGGCCTTTCTGTCAGAGGCCAAATTTTGGTAATTTTTAGATTGTGGAGATATTCACTATCAAAATTTAATTTGATCTAATCTTATTTATTTGCAGTAAAATTAGTGGATTAGGTATTTGAATTTCATGGGCTCTTTTAGGTGATTCCAGCAGTGAAGATTTTTTGCCAGTGAATCTGAAGAGATCTTTCAAACCTCCTACCTTTCAATTCATATTATTCAGAAAAACAGCAGTATTTCAAGACAGGTAGAGGCATGTCCACTGTCTTTTTTGTAATGTCCTCTCATATGTGCATAAGCACTATATTTTTAAACCTTCATTGCTTAAGGAGCAAGGTCAAGATTTCACTCTGTGGATGCAGTACAGACATGTCTGCAGGCAGAATGCAATGTAAGATTTATTTTATGGGATAAAGATACTTTGTAAGTCAGCTTTGCCTGGAGGGGAAGGTGAGGAATGTATTCTAACCAATGAACATATTGTTCTGTAACAGACACTCAGAACAGCTGGATATTAARATTCCTCTTCCTTCCTCCATGCCAAAAGACATTAAATAGCTCAAGATGATGGAAGTTTTTACTTTTATGCTTAGGGTCCTACYGGAGAAACTGGCCCAATTGGGGAAAGAGGTCATCCGGGTCCTCCCGGCCCACCAGGTGAACAAGGCCTCCCAGGTGCTGCAGGAAAAGAAGGTGCTAAGGTATGATGTGGCTTCAAGAAAGAAATTGGAGGGAGCGGGTAAAATGATGATATTTCTAATTGTCCTAGAACATACAGAATAAAATCAGAATATACCAAATAAAATTGTGATTGACACATTTCACTCAGTAAGATTTCAAAGACTGGARGATTCTTATTTCAGAGCTGCTTTTGCTCTCAGAGAAATGATGAGAATTCTCTTGAACCAATAATTATCATTTTTGTAATTAAAAARAAAAGTAGTATACATATACCACGCTTATACTATGGAAATAGATGTTAATGACGTTCCACATTCAGGTGGAAAATTGTACATGAGAATCTAGATATAGATAGATATATGTAGCACTGGCTATACAGTACAATTTGACTGCTGAAATACCTCTTAGCCTACTTTTGGGCCATTCTTGGGCAAAAAAGAAAAAAAATTGTTTATCTAATTACTGTGTAATTTTGTTCAATTGGTCATTTTAAATGGACATCATAACTTTCTTTATGAATATATCTTTCAAAAAAATTTATACCTAATACTGTATTTTGTTAAAACTTAAACATATTGATTGGTGGGTTAAATAGGAAGGGGCATAATCTTTTTCTGTTATTAATAATCAGGGTCTGGTATTTCATTTTCACCACTCATTTAATGATTAACATTAGCATTTTTAAAATTTTTATTTAATCAACTTGCAATATGTTTCAAAGGGTGACCCAGGCCCTCAAGGTATTCCTGGGAAAGATGGACCAGCAGGTCTCCGTGGTTTCCCTGGAGAAAGAGGCCTTCCAGGAGCTCAGGTATGACTTAAACATTAGAGCAAATGATACAATGTTTCTAAGAATACAAGAGAACAATGAATTAACATTCTTATTTCATGAAACCTTCTACTGTGCTTAAAAATGAATGCAAGAAGAGAACACAAATCAAGTACCAATAGTATTAAGTGTCATTGGCTGTAGAGCCAAGAAGGAATTTATTCAGTTGCTTGTCGTAGGATTTTTACATTCTTCCTGTTATGTATGTTGCAAAAATAACTCCTGAATTATCCAGCCTAAGAGTTAGACTTTTTTTTTTTTTTTTCCCCCCCCCATTTTTAGGGTCCAGCTGGTCTGAAAGGAGGGGAAGGTCCACAAGGCCCGCCTGGCCCAGTTGTAAGTAAACAACATAATTTTATGGACATATAGACAGTATTATATAGTAACCTTTTTTTTCTTTATATACTGTGATATTTTGATCTCAGTCCGTAAAACAGCAGGCAAATACATATCATTCTAAGTGAACAATATTTTTTTTCTACTAATTGCCCACGTTAATGAGCATATCATGTAAGGAATGTGAAGGTTGTGCAAATCTGAAGCTTGCTGCTATCAGTAGGTATAAAAGACCTGTTGCTCTATGCTTGCCACTTACAGAAGTTATTTTTGAARCAAAAGACATTTTTGGTAGTGGAAAATCTATAGACAGTGGTTGTTGGATTCATGCTATGTTCCCTTTGTACAACTGCAGTTCACTCATACAGTTGACCCAACAAATGTCAAGTGTGCATTGCTGGTGTACTGCATAGCTTAAGCTAGCTTTTAAAAACATTATGGGATTACTTTTTCATCTTTACTCTTGCATTTATTCTTTTAAACCATGTGGTTCATTTTAACTCATTATGAAACAGATACTTTTTGCTTAGGTTGTGGTACCAGAAAGTTTTATATATAAAAAAACTGTAAGTATTTTGCTGATCTTCCATAACTTCCATAGAGTTGGAAAACGTCACACAATCTATTTCATTCCACACCTATTATAATTTTATTTATTTATTTATAATCTGACACAAAAAATGCTGGAAAAATCACAATAGATTCTGCTCATAAAATCTATTGTTATTTTTCACCCTAAGTCTGGAGAACTCAACAGACTTTAAAGGAACACATCCTAGTCCTATTTCAAAGTGCTTTAAAACTAATACAGTGAATGGTGTTGCAGCAGGCATACTATACTATTATTTTTGCTGTATTGGTTTCACTGTAAAAATGTTTTTCAATTAAAATAGTGTAGGAAAGAGGAAAAATTGTAGTGCAACCTTAAGAACTTTAAGAAAATATGATGAGCATCAAGAAAAAAAAAAGACGTCAGAACAAAGTAATATGCATTCCAAATTTCTCATTGAAATCCATGGGAATGTAGATCATGCAAGAAAAGAATAGTAGAATAGTGGCCCATAAACAGCACCATCTTATGAATGTAAAGAGGTGATGCATAGTACAATTACTCAAGAACTATAAAAAAATCGTTACTAAAAACTGCCCATTGCTTTGAATGTACTTCCTGTGTGGACCATGCTTTGAAACAGGCCCAGTGGAATTGTTACAAATGAGGTTTGCCTGGCTAATGATAACTGTGTAAAATCATTTTACCAAATATGTTCGGGTAGGTACTCCCACAAAACTGTTTGGCATGCAGTAATTTCTTTCTCAACATTTTAGTGTCAACATATGCATAAAAGTATGCTTGCCAACTTTTTCTGTTGCCGTGGTTGTTTTTCCCTTTATGATTAAGATAGAGGAAAAAGCAATGACATGTACTTATCCTTCAAAAAGAATAAGTTGTTCTCCCTTGACTAGTATTGGTGATTTTTTTTCCTAGATAATGCTAGGGTCAATAGTTATTTACATTTGTATTTTGTTTCATGTTTAAACTTGTACTGTTTATACCTCTCTTACCTCTTTCACTTTAGTTTCTGGTAATTATCAGTTGAAAAATATTTGAAATAGGGTACCTGCTTAAAGTAGCCTGCTCTTTGTTGTCATTTTTATGCAAAAGAAGTTCTTCAAGGATGCACTGAGATTCACAACATTAAACATGGGAAAGAATGGTAATAGAAAAGTTCTGGCTTTTAGATTATATTTGCATATGTATTGGAGAAGACCTGCTGTAGCATACTTTTAATTCTTGATTTCTTAATACTTGGTACTTGAATTCTTAAAGTTAATTCTTGAATACTTAATACGTTTAAGCTTTTCTTCTTTAAATCAAAGCTTACATTTTAGATATACAGTTCTCAACACAATGCAGTACAAGCACATTCTCAAAAGGCACTGCAGTAAAGTAAAACTCCTGAGCTTTCTGTTTTTTACCATACTCCARTTCTCTACACTGACCGCTGTATTGCATAACCAGTAATATGTTCCACTTAAAAATACAATCAAAATGACTAAAAGAAAAAGAAATCAAATCCAATAAAATTCAAAACACAATTAGACAGCAAAAACACTTGTAACCTGACTATTTCCACAAAGTTGCCACTCATGAACTGGTATTTCCTTTGCTTTATTAATGACTTGCAGTGTAAAATGTTTCTGATCTGTGTTTGGAATCTGATAAACAGATCTGCACAAACAGGGAATTATAATTCAGAACTCTACTGTGATCAGTGTAACTCCACAGAGAGGTTGTAGTCCATCTGCATGCATAATAATCTTCAGCCTATTATGGTAGCCTTGATTTTAATGACATTAAAAATACATGCTATATTAAATACAAGAATATCCTGATAGACCAAAAAGACCTACCCCCTGATGAATTCTTTCCAGTAACACTGCTCCCCCACACACTATGACTTATATACAATTTATATATTTTTACTTTTCTCATATAGTCTTCATGTATCTATTTTCAGGCTTTCAAACATTCAGGTAACTGGGAATAAAGTGGGAGCTAGTAGGAAGGGTCAAGAGGGAAACCTTCCCACTCCATCCAATGAAGCTGAACTGTCAGAAGAAAAGATAAATCAGAAACAAGAAAGCACAGACCAGAGTAGTCTCTTCAATCTAAAGGTCATGTATATATTTCATATTAAGAGAGGAGCTAAGGCTGGACTCAGCTTCCAAGCAAACAGTGAGCTTAAGTGAAATGAACTGATACTTTTCTAATCATACAGAAACCATGTAGTGCAAGCATTTCTGACATGTTTACACATCGCACTTTCTCAGACGGGCCATTTACACAATAGCCATGCCGCTACTGTGATATAGTTTCTCATAAGTACACCTCACATAAGATTGTCAGGCAAAAGCAAATAACCTGTTACAGTTGTCTGAATTCTGATATACACGTTTGAATTTAAATTAAAATTTTCCTTTTTTTTCTATTTTGCATAGGGTATGCTTTCATTACAGTTTTAGTTCAGAACATCAATGCCTTTTTGAGGTGAATGTCGCAGCCATCCCCAATTACCATACTTTGGTTCATACCAGGAAGTGGTCCTGTAGCACATGAACTGTATTCTTTTTATATGAAACTGAACCAGAAATGAAATTGCAGGACTGCTTCTAATACATTCCCACTAATGTGAGTTCGGTGTTAGAGCACAGCTAGCGTAAAGTATACCCCTTATAAGTATATATAAACAGTCATATAAACAGCACAGTACCAACTGGTTCACTGTAAGTCCATTCCTTTTGAGGTCTGATCTCCTGACATTTTTTGTGTGTGTGTTTTTCTCCTTTTTTTTTTTTTTTTTGAGAA